>NC_083352.1:38031883-38366050 GCF_030254825.1 Meriones unguiculatus | reverse complement strand
ACAACATATTACTTTATGGTAATTTTTATTTTTACATAGAACTACCTCCATGAATTTGATGAAATGGCAGCAGTGTGTTAAAGTGTGTTCTTCAGAAAAGCAATGTTTCAAACATGCTTCAGCAGTGGGCCATGGCGTTCTGTGTGTGTCGGTGACTCGTCCATTGGACTCATGACTTTCTCTCTGCTGTGGTTTTCTTTCAGAACATTCTTTGGCTTCCAACTGTAAACCTGTTGTCTTCTTTCTCACTCCCTTTTCCCCATGAAAGCACATTTGATTTGTTACAAATGAATGAACATTTAAAATTATTGTCTTCCCCATTTCTCCATTTCTGCTATTAAAGAGGGAAAAAAAGTCCTTTTTGGCAAAGAGCCACATGGTAAACATTTGGGAAGTTATTAATTCCTATTGGATGGGATTGCTCGACTTTTTTTTTCAGTAACAAAACAGTAACGTGAGAAATTTGGACTGCCAATTTGAAGCACTTTGGGCCTCTCTGCCTATATTATATGCTACCCTATGGAGCCCAAACTTACTTAAAAGAAAAAAAAAAGCTGTGCCATGCGTTCTGAGATGTCTGTTAAGTAATTTATACCCATTTGGTATATTTTGCACATCTCAGGAGACCTTAATGAGTGTGAGAAAGGCGTGCATGTGCACCCAATAGAGAAAACATAGGAGAGCTGAAAGGAGACTAGCTGGCTAGAAATAACGAATGCCTGTGTTTTTTATGTTGGAGAGTCCAAATTCAGGAAATCTAGATGGACAGGGACTCTGGAGGAGCAGGGATTTGAATACCAGCTATTCCTAAATGTCTCTTTTCAACACTGAACGAATCTTGTTAAGATGTTCGCTGAAAATCTGTTGCGGCCACCACCAAGACAAGAATGGTGGCTCACAGAAAAGTGTCATTTCTCTTCTAGGCTAGCACAGCTTTGTAAAGTTCTACCCAGGATTAGCCACCTCTCACCACCCAGCGTACTTGAAGATAAAGTTTGTGACCTCAGTGACAGGCACGGCTCTCCTCAAACGGTAGAGGCCATATTTGAGAAATGTCTTGCCGTTCGGGAGGGGTAGCATTCTGAGCTTGTCCTAACAGCCAGTGACTGGTGATGTTACGCGGCTCACGTCGGGATCTCAAAGTGCTTCTGAAACACTAGCAGTGTGATTACAGGGCAGGTCCTGTTGGTGATACCCATGCTTGACAGGAGCAAACAGACGGGTGGCTCAAGGCCACCCAGAAGCACAGTGGCAGCTAACAGTCACCTATTTTCTATCTGTTTGATAGGCCATCGTGAGAAATCACTACAATGCTATTTTTATGATGTGTGCTAATAAAGAAAACAAATACGGCTTGACACCTTGTCCATTTTCATTCAAAGAGTTAGGGGGTGTTCAGGATCTCAACACCTCAGCACACCTGACTGGTATTGAGCTATGAAGTGGGAGATGAACAAATAAAGGCCAACGTCATTGTCGTCCAAGGCCAATCCAGACATCCACCTTTGTTTACAGTTTCTTATTGGGTTTCTGTAATTCCTGTGCTAAAGCCCATCTTCAAGAACATTGGCTGCTCTGGGCAGTGGAAGGTGCTGAAACAAGTCCTCTTATTTGATTTGATTTGATTTTTAAATCTTACTTTAATCGAGAACTCTTCGCAGTGCTCAGAGCATAATATTCACTACAGGATATCAAGCCCTACTTCGTAGGATCTGGGAAACAGATCCAGTTCCAAGTGTTTTCTCCAACTTGAGATAGAAGGTCTTTGACACTTGCTCACCCTGTTCCTATAGATCAGTCCCAGACCCAACTAGCAGTGTAGTGTCAGACCACAGTGGACCCAAGAAGAAGTGGTGACTTTCCTTACCCCCCCAACTCCCCCCAGGAACCCCCCACCCACTGTCAAAGCCATCCTGTAATGTCCTGTGAGCGAGGGACTCCTTGGCCCGTGTTTAAGGCTCGGGGAAGTTAGAAACGAGAAAAACGAATGCAAAAGCCATGGGAGGCATCGTTTTTTTCTTTGGGTTAGTTAAACATGTCAGGGAAGGGATTGCTATTGTCTGAGCTTTGCCAAGAAATACAGAAGAATCGGCCATCACCTCATCCTTCTCGAAGAAGGTTTTATAGTATTAATGACACAAAAGATATTTTCCCATGGAGTCTTCTTTAGGATACATTTCATAATGTATAAAATGCACGTGAGACATTTTGCTATTAAATCTCATGTGTTTGCCAAAGGTACTGGCTTCTGCCCGGTTGGCATCCGACCCCCTCATCTTGCATCAGCGATGTGATGCAGAGGGACGCCCTGCTGATGGCCTCTATAATACATTCTCCTGTGTCCTTGCTGTTGTTCATCGACTTACCAGTTGATGACCTGCAAAATTTAGAATTGGACAAAGCTCAAGGGGATGAAGCCCGTCTTGGGATTGAATGCAGTCAGTCAGAAGCCCTTAGTGGCCCATTGCTGGCTTCGCTTGTGAGCACACACACCCTGCCGACAAGGAAAAGGGTGTCTCCGAGTGAGGCCGCAATGGCTCTAGAAAGGCGGAAATGGAAGGTTAGAGCTTGGCTGGTCCTTGTGCACCTGCCTACCTCCCTGTCCAAAGGCTGACCTTGGTACCCCCATGCCCTTGTACTCACCCAAAAGAGGTACCAAATCTGAGACCTGAGCTCTCCTCCAATCCCAGTCCTCTACAGCTCCAGGAAATTCCTCATACGGAACGCTTTTGGCAGCCCCAATTCTCCCTTTCCTCCCAGGATGACCCTCTCCACCTCCTCGCCCTCCCCCGCCTAGATACCTACACCACCACTGTTTCCACATTGGAAGAAGAGACTACTGTGCAGCATTGTGCACGCATGCCAGTTAGGGATAAAATAGCCCTAGGGTCCCCTTCATGTAAGCTCCCAACAGCTACAAATCTAACGTCCTTAGAGCAGTGACATGACGCTACTATGTGAGAGAGAATTCAATCTGAACATCCATTTCGGGGGACCGTGATCCTGCAGGTGTCTTTCTCTGAGCGACAGAAGGCGACTATTACATTAGTATCAACGAACTAAGAAGTGCAAGTGGGATTTATTGGATGTTAGGAAGGAGTTTTGCAGCCAAGACTGCCTTGAATAAAATGTTTTTGCACTGAAAAAAAAAAAAAAACAAAAAAAGCAAAAAAAAAAAACAAAAAAACTTTAACTGACTTGGTCTCTGGTTGCTGTAAAGGTCATCCAGGATGGATGTTCTGTTTATATTGTATAGTATTTCATATGAAATAACTGCAATTCATGAAATGTCTTCCCTAATGTTACTGATTTCTAACAGCACATTTGTAACATGGTTTTTATCGTGTCTGTGTACCATATTGTAAATGATGATTCCTTGCCATGCTTAGTATAATAACTTAAAAGGAAAAAAAAAAAGGACAGGGATTTTTGTAAGTCTATATTTGAAAGTCCCTCCATATGGTAATATTGTGTTCATGTTGTTTATGTAGTGTTGTGTGAAATATCCATTTTGGATTGTGTTACTTTTTAAGATATTAAATAACATTTGGTTATATGTGTAAGTGGATTTTTTTTTCTTGTTACCTAAAGGGGAAAAAAAAATCACTTAGATGAGGTCAGTTTCTCTCTTTGATTAATGCGATTTTTGTAACAGAGTTCTGTTGCGATTCTTTATTACAGGTTTTAAATTGAAAACCAAAAATAGAGTTCCTGTATCAAAATCCTTTTCCTGTGGGTTTTGAGAAGATCACATTTTGGGGTGGGTTTAATCCAGAGCAGAGTTGCGTGTGGTCCTATTTTCTATAAAATTATAGAGCAATGTGGTTATTTGGGGGATTTGTCTTTTAAAACCACTCATTCCAAAACTTGTAACATGGCCTAAGTCTCTCAGGTAAATACTGGGAGGTCTGTCCGTGCAGTCAGAAAGCAGGAAGGCCTATGTGTTCCGTGCTCCCCAAACCTGCCTGTGGCTTTCTAACTCTAATAGCACTCAAGCAACCATGTCATGGGTTGTCAAGAGTTTTTCTTTTAAATTGTATCTAGGTTTGAGGAGATGACTCAACAGAGTACTTGTACAAATATAAGGACCCGAGTTCAGATCCCCAGCACCCACGTAAACTCGGGGTGCAGTGGTGCTCCTGTATACTGAGGCTGGAGTGTCAGAGGCAGGATCCCTGGAGCTCACTGGCTACCAGTCTAGCCAGACGATTGAGTTCCAGATTAAGAGAGAGACTCCGTCTTGAAAAATGTGGCAAAGAGGGACTGGGAAAGATACTTCCTGTCAACTCCAGGTCTCCATACACAAGCTCACGTGTCTCCTCCGTGTGCACATGATCATATTCATGCACACATGGACTCTTACGCATGCATCATACACACACAAATGAAACTGTGCCTTTATTAGACACGCCTAGACTTCTTCCGTCTCAGTTCCCCGTAAACAGGAAACTATGACTGCTTTCACAAAGTTTAGGTTCCGTAGGTATTGTAACTAATCTAGATAGGGTTTAAAAAAAGCATGCCATCTTTAGATATGCACAGGCTAGGCGAACACTGAAGTATTTTCTGTTACGGTTGAGGGTTTGAGCATCTCTGGGGCCAGTTCTCTGGGGCTTTACATTCTTTTGAGTCCCCTTGGGGACAGGTCCCCTTCTTGGTGATAGGTCTTGGGGGAATGAAGACCACCTTTTGAAACAGACAACCACACTCTGTCAAATGAACAGTTAAGCTAAGAAACAGCCTATAACCCACAAACACAACAAACTCTACAGTTGAGAGCAATTTTGTGTGTGTGTGTGTGTGTGTGTGTGTGTGAAAGCAAAACCTCACACAGGCTTCTAAACATCATCTTGAACAATAATCATATCTTTTAAGTTGATGGCTTTAAAGGACAAGTTTCAGGTCACTGAGCCTGATTCAAGTTTGTGTACAGAAATGGCTGCAGTGGAGGCTCTCCAGTTTTCAGGCATGAAACCAGGATGAACTCGGAGTCACCAGCTGCTGAGGTCCAAGGATGGGCACTGTGTGTGCATTTCAGCATGATCCAGTGAACTGGATACAGAGAGGAAGTATGGAGACTTGGTAAGAAGATTGATAGCAGCTTTCTGGCTCCTTTGAGAAAATGGTCACAGTTCATAAATGCCTTTTCTTTCCAAAGGAAATGGTATGGTTTTAACTTATTTTTACATGTTTTGGAGTGGGGAGATTTTTTTTTCTCCACTCTATAGAGAAAATCCAAGTGGACTATAATTACCTCCTACTCCGTTCGCCACCATGGAATGGAGAAACACTGAATACTAAAAAGGAGTTATTCACTTGACTTTCATAACTTACTTAACTGTAAAAACCTTATCCCCACTGTGGGAATACTTGGATTTACTGACAGTCCCATTTTCAGGCCCAGTGGCTCCAGACTTCTCCTGTCAAACAAATAGTTCATCCTGAAACCCCTGGGACAGTGTGCAATGAGTGTGTGCACACAGCACAAGGCCCCAGGCAGTGACAGTGAGAAGAAGCAAGGCATCTGCACTCACGATAAGCAGGGTGGAGGCTTGGATGCCACTCAAAAGAATCATGCCGGGAGTGTACTGTGAGGTGTGAGGGTGAGGCGCCATCTGATAGATAAGAAAAGCAAGACCAAGTTAGCTCAGAGCCAATGGGCAAAAATGAAGATGTTTCCTTCTTGGTTGTAGCTAAGACCAAGGCCCTAAGACTTAGGGCTGGGCCTACTGCCCAGTGGGTGTGGCCAACCTCAGGTTATAAGAAGGCGCAGTAAGAAGGTTGCACATTTCAGTGGGTTCTTTAGCCTCCAGGTTTCATCAGACATGCACACACTGTTTTGGTCGCACCCCTTCATGGCTTCCTTGTTTCCTTCTATTGCAAAATTCCACACATTGTTTTCTATTACCTTGGGTTTTTTTTTTTTTTAACTATTATACTGCCTAAAGACCTGTTTTTGTGATTATTGTTTTGCTATTAAAATTTGATTGTGGACCTAGAGATGGCTCAGCAGGTTATGGCCTTTGTCACTAAGCCTAATGACCTGAGTTTGATCCCCAAGACCCATGCAGTAGACCCATGCAAATTGCCCTCTGACTTCAACACACATGTTATGATGTGCACATACCCACACACATACATATCTACATTCAAATACACCAAACATGTAGACTATTTTTTAAGCTTTATTTATTTATTTGGTGTGTGTCTGTGTGTGTGTGTGTGTGTGTGTGTGTCACTGTGCACGTTCCTGAGATGGACACAAGAAGACACGAGACGCTGGAGTTGTAGTTGCTTGTTAGCTGCCTGACATGGATGCTGGGAACTGAACTCAGGTCTTCTAGCAGAGCAGGAAGCACTCTCTCCAGCTCCTCAAAAACCTTTTTAGAAAGAAGAACCATTTTAAATTACTAATTTATTCCTGGTCTCAGTTATTCATAACCACAACAGATTGGTTATATTTTTGAATTTCCTATGCACACTGCCTTAGCCCCAAGACCAGCGAATGCCATCATCCCATTTCTGCTCACCTTTGTGTCAAGAGCATTCGAAGTGCAAGCTCTTCTATGGGAAGCATCCATTTGCTTTTGCTTGGTGTTAGATAAGTAACTGGCAATGTGCAAGCATAAATAGATAGGAATGTGGGTGGATTACTGATAGGTAATCACTGCATATCAAATATAGTGCTTTAAAATTATTTTTATTGAACTTACTCTTTGGCAATTTCATACCTGTATATAACATATTCTGAACACATCCCCATGCTCCCTTTCCCCCTCCCACCCTGTCAGTCTCCCCTTCTCCCAGTAAGTCTCCCACCGTCCTGTCCTGCTTTTCTGTTTTGATTTTGGTTTGTGACCCAGCCCAAAACGGGACATCTATATCACACCCTCTTAAGGCATCAGTTTTCAAAATGTGGGTCATGATCCCTTTGTGGGTCACATATTAGATATCCTGCATGTCAGACATTTACATTATGATTCTTAACAGTAACAAAATTACAGTTATGAAGTAGCAACAAATTTATGGTTGGGGGGTCACCACAACATGAGGAGCTGTATTAAAAGTTTGCAGCATTGGAAAGATTGAGAAGTAGTACTCTAAGGTTAAGGGAACATTGGGGGAGTCAGGGCAGAAAGAACAGAAGAGCAGGAGGAGAAAGAAGAGGAGGAGGAAGAGGAGGAAAGGGCAGTGGGATGCTGGTGTATGGATATAACATGGCCATTGCAGTCATGAATGCACAGCTCTTGTGGATGCACAGATCTTGTGACTGCCTGCACTGGACCTGCATGAGCCTGGGCCTCTGGCTATTCAGTCAAAGACATTAGCAAATAATCAAGCAAGGTTTTTATTACAAAATTATTAATACATATTTTTATATTTATTTGCATTTTAAATTTCCAAGAGCAAGGAATTATTTTTCTCCTTGGAAAATCTTCCTTTCTTCATCCCTCCCTGTCTTTCTTCCTTCTTCCCCCCCACTTCATTCTTCCCTTTCTTTCTTTGCCCATCTCACCCTTTCTTCTTTTCTGCCTTCTTTAATCCATCTGTCTATTATCTATTTGTCTGTCTATCTATCTATCTATCCATCCATCCATCCATCTGTCTGTTTATCTATCTTGTAGCTTCTATCTTTTATCTGTCTATCATTGATCAGTCTATTGTCTCTGTGTTTTGTCTGTAAATGGCAGTGAAACAAAAGATGTCTGTATGACTGACTCTCTAAAAGATACTCCACCTTGGGAACTTATTCTGAACTTTTAAAACATTTGTGCTCATTGTCAGTGTCTTCCATTATTTGCCCCAACGTCAGTGTGGAACGCTTTTATTCTTCTGTACAGTGAAATAATAGTTCAGTGGAGATCACAGCATGGGGGATCACCCCAGTCTGAGGGGTACAGAGTATTGTAAGATCATTTGTCATTGTTGGCAACACAACTGTGATGGACAAGTACATTTCAAATAGCCTGGAGAAGTCAGGTGTTTCTTTTGCCTGCATCAGCCTATCATGTGAAGGTAGCTCATATGAGGCATCTGAGATGAATATCAAAGTGTGTGAGTGTGTGTGTGTGTGTGTGTGTGTGTATAAAGAGAAAGAAAGAGAGAGAGCAGAGGACAACTTACAAGAATAGGTTAAACTGTTAAGTTTAAAGAGTCTCTGGAATAAGATAATCATCTTGGAGACAGGTGTCCCTTCTGTGTCTCCTTCTGTCATTAAAAATAGCCCAGTGAGGTAGACCATGGAAGCTCCTGAGGGGACATGAGAAGTCAGGCAAATAGAGATAATAAAGGCCGTGTTTTCCAACTGGCTCATTGTCCGTGAATTGAGAGACCTATAAACACCTGGGAGAGACTTCCCTGAGCTCAGCAGGCAGAGGACTGTAGAATATTTTAGGGCAGAACACTAAAATAATAATAATAGTAATAATAATAATTAAACCTTTTAAACTATATAACAGTTTAGCCTCATAGAATTGCACAGGAATTACAGAAAGTCCTTACTATTGACAATGTCTCATTTTAATATGGTGCATTGGCCCTTATTTTTTTTTTAATTTTAACATTGCCCCCTATTAATAAATCAGCATTGATTATTCTTTAGTGACTACTATTAAAGTAGATCTTTGAAGCTATTTTACTACAATTATTTAGTGTGATGTGGTGTGTGTGTTGCGTGCACACACGTGTGTGTTTGTAGAACAGAGGACAACTTGCAAAAATAGGTTCATTTGCTTCCATATGTGGTTCTGGGGATTGAACTCAAGTCATCAAGCTTAGCAGCAAGCACCTTTACCCCTTGAGCCATCTTGCTGGCCTTTGAACCTACTATAATTTTTTTTCCATGTTAAATTCATTTGCATGTATCCTTGCTCTAAGGCTCACTTCCTTCCCTTCCTTCCTCTTCACCAGTACAGCTCTGTGCCGAGATAAGTGCTATAGCAGGAATTCATAAGCCTCCGCCTCCTCCTCCTTGCCTCCGGACTCTGCATATCTAAGTTTAATTTCTATATATCTGAGGGTTCAGATCAAGTGCCATGCCTTTCACAGGGGATTCCCTGAGCTCTCTTCCCTCCCTCCAAGCCAGGATCAAAATGTGCTCTTGTAAAATATGTATAGTTGCCAACTATACATACACATATGCAATGTGTTCTCATCTGTTAGAAAAAAATTTTAGAGACAAATGTCATTCAAGATCCCATCCTCTGCAAAATAATTCCTACCGTTTTCATGCTGTGACTTGGTTTCACAAGGGGACTCCCTTTATCCTGGTTTCTTGGTGCTCCTTTTGAGGAACTAAAGCCTCGGGAGAGGTGCGAGAGGTGGGCTTGGAGCGCTGTCTGTACCGGAGAACTTCAAGCATGGGGAACGCAAGCTGAAGGCCGCTGCCTAACAGTGAAGCCATTGGAAATGCCTTCTCTGGGGAGGGCTGCTTTTGGGCACCCCTCATCCTTCTTGTCACCAAAGAAAGCCAGGAAGGAAGTGCTGGCCTTTGGGATGCCCATAAGGTTGTGAAGAGATTAGAAGACGAAGGGGGAAATCTCTGACCCTTCTTGGAACAAACAGGGGTCCCTTGGCTTCCGACTCCAGGGGCATAGTTTCTACGCCCAGTCTTCAGCTTTGAGGGGGTGGGGGGGTCCTGTGCTGCGGGCACGAGATAGATGGGGCATGTTGAGATAAATGGGGAATAGCTGGGGATGTAGCCCAGTAGGTAGGGCGCTTGCTTCAAAAAAAAACATACTCAAATCCCCAGGTTCGATCCCCAGCCCCGCATACACCGAGTAACCTAAGAGCATGGATGTAGGAACAAGCAGCAGCAAGGCCATCTTCAGCTACACAACCAGTTCAGCTTGGACTACGTGAGCCTCTGCCTTCCCAGGGGGGGGAAAAACTGGGGAAACCCCACAGAGCCAGCTATTTCCGAGAAGCTGTGGACTTGCAGAAGGGAAGAATGTTGCTGCTTAGTGGGACACGCAGACAGTTTGTTGGGGGAAATCTAAGGCCCTGTGCACTCCAGGGCTTTGATGCGGGGCGGGGAATGGCTTCCTCAGTGGTTGGAGTATTTATGAGCTCAGGCAGTGTGTTTCCTTTTAGCTGTATCTCCCATCTAAAGACATCTGACTATTGTTTATGCAAAGTGTCCACCAAAGTATAACAAAACTTCATTCTCTCTCTCTTGATTTAACCCCACCCATCTTAGCCACGTGTTTCTCTTTCTGTGCCTTGTCATTTCTTGCCCCCAACCTCCTGCTCTCTCTCTTTAAGCATCTGTGGCAGTTTGGTCTTCAGCTAATTTTTCACCTTAATGTTCTCATTTCTTTCCCCACATTGCACACTTTTCAAACAAGCCCTTGAATTTGATTCCCTGATCACTTTTTTCCTCTCTTCCTGCAATAGTTGCTGTGTGTGTGTGTGTGTGTGTATTACGAGCTGGTTTTGTAGCTATAACATACAGATCTTTAGAGATGAACTGGAGAGTTCAAGTACTTGTAAACTATTTGCAGTTACTCTCCAATATTCAGGTTAGCTAAAATTCAATTGCTTTCCTTAATTAAAAAACCACCACTCCTGGTTAGGACTTGCTCTGGTTCATATATTACCAGAATTCTCCCAATACTTCAGTTTACCCAAGTTTTCAGGAATTAGAGTATTTGGAGGTATTACCTATGACTGAAGCAATTTTCAGTGGTCCCAGGTTTCAGACACAATAGTTATTGTCCTATTCTAAGCTTAGTTTTCAGGTCAAAGGACGATGTTTGCAAAGACAACAGGTGAAAACAGATTCAATGCCTCAGACCAGTGGGGGTGGCAAAGACTTCCCCAGGTCAGGCTTGGGGGAAGGACAAAGCCTTCTCCTGGTCTGTGCCTAGATGCTGACAGTGTCAGGCAAAATTAGCAAGCGATGACTGCAAGCTGACACTGGTCCCCTACAGAGGCCTCCTATGGAGACCCTCTCAAACTTTCTGCCTGTGCTGGACCTGGTGAGCCAGCTGAGTTTCTGGGTTGTGTAGTGGGGATCCTCCATCAGAATGAGCACAACCCACCGGATCCCAGCTTTTCTGTGCGTGTGTCCGTCATTTCCTCCTTCCAGCATCATCCGGGGTCAGGTTTCCAGGACCAAGCCATGCAGGATGTAGCAAGGAAGGCTTCAAGGGATGACATACTTGCATTCTATTTCACTGTCAAGCTCCACACAGCATTCCCATTGGCAAGTGTCTCCTCCACAGATGTTCTGGGTGCTTCACCCATGGCGAAAGGTGAATGGACTTTTCTTACTTCTGGCCTGGTGGCATTGGATTTGCAGTAATTGCAAATTGCAAATTGCAAATTGCAGTAATTGCAGTTGCTTGGGAGGCTGAAACAGGGGGATTCCTGGAGTTAGGTCTAATCTGTGAGCTACAGGTCCTAGTGAGAGATCTGTGTCAAAACAGCTGCAGGACAGCTCCTGAGGAACATGTGAAATTGACCTGTGGGTTCCACATCATGCGTGCATGTACACACACACACACACACACACAGAGGCATATATGTATATGCACACAGGCATATGATCATTGTCATACACAGGAATACACACACACAAGCACATACATATGCACAAATAAGCACACACTCACACACACATATGCACACACAAATACACACAGAATGCTGACCTGTAGCTCAATTATAGAGTGCTTGCTGTAGGTTCCATCTCCAGTAGCATTAAAGAAATAAACTTATTATATTTTTCAAGTTACAAATTGATTAGTCTTCTCCTTAACAGCAAAAAGCATTTACCTAGTCTTAACTCATCCAAGAGTATCTGAAATAGGTAGAGAGGGAACAGACAGAACTGAAAATAAATATTATTTCTTCTTTTAGAGTCAGAGGAAAAATTATTATATAAGAAAGATGAACCATTTATAGTCAATGTAAACCAATAGATGCTCTCGCGTTATTTCTTTTTAATGTTTATTTGTTTTCCTATCTATCTATCTATCTATCTATCTATCTATCTATCTATCTATCTAATGAAGCGGTGAGTATTGGCTCAGGACCCCCAAGACCAAGTCCTCAGCACAAAGGAGATTTATTTGCACCAGAGGGACAGAAGGCAGGGAATGAGAGACAAAGACAGGAGATAAAGGAAGAAATAGATGAGGTAGGGAACAAAGGAAAGGGGTCAGGGTTATTTGTCCCAGAGAGGTCAAAAGACTGCCTCTGGATAGAGGAGACAGATGTGGCACACCGGAAAATGACATTTTATAAAGGTAAGAGGGGAAACCCCATGTTGGGATGAGGTATTTAATTCTGAATTGGGCATTTTAGGGTAGCTAAAGCGGTCTTTCGATTGCTGGACGTCAGTACTTTAATAGACAAACCTTGGTAGTCAGCCTCAGGAGGAGGAACCTTGGTGCCTAGCTTTAGGAATGCAATCCAAGTGTTTTAGCAGAGCAGAGGGAACGGAGGAGAAGGGCAAGGCCTTCCGGAGCCTTGTTTGCCAAGCTCGGGCTGGCTAGAGTCCCTTCATTTAATAAGGAAGGTCTCTCCATGTTGCCCGCTCTGGCTTTGAGCTTTGAGACTCTGGGTTCAGGTAGCTCTCATGCCTCAGTCACATGAGTAGCTGAAACTCCAGCTGCACACCCTTGTGTCAAAGCCCCTTTAATTTTTACTTTAATACTGTTTTTTTTTCAAATAAATTTCCCCCAAATGATGTGTCACAGCTAACTCATATGCCCTCAGAGTTCATATGAAACTCTTACAGTGTTCTTCACACACTCAGTAATCTAGTGCTTACCACCAGCGCTGTGCTTAATTCATTCTTACCATAATTTATATTACACTGAAGCCATGCATTTTAAAAATGGAGCTTCCAAAAAATAGGCCACTAATGAAGGTGCCTTTTAAAATTTAGGCACTAGTTATAAATGTTTAGAATGGTTTTAAAAGTCTTTTTTAAAGTTTTTTTTTTAAAAAAACACTAGACAAATAAAGGGGGTTTAAATTAGACATAGATATTTGGCATAGTATCTTTTATCCTGATTGCTTGAGGCTAGCAATGTAAAAATTTTGGATTTTCAGATTCGGGATGCTATGATGTTTTGACCAAGAATGGCTCCCTTAGACTCAAATGCTTGAATCAGATCCCTGGTTGGTGGAACTGTTTGGGAAGGATTAGGAGGTGTGACCTTGTTGGAAGAAGCATGTCACTGGGGTGGGCTTTGAGGTTTAAAAAAACCCATGCCTTTCCCAATATGCTCTCTCTGTCTTGTGGGTGTCTCTCAAGATGCAAACACTCAGCTACTGCTCCAGAGCCGTGCCTGCCTGTCATATCTCCAATAAACTCTTTTAGAAGTAGCCTCGGTCCTGGTGTCTGCTCAGCAATAGGAAAGTAACGAATGCAGACATTCAACCTGTAACTTGAATGCCGCTTTTCTAGATTCAGAATTGAACAATCAGGACCCCAGGTCCATTAAGGATGTTTATACAAGGGTAACCTCATGTACTGTATTGTAATATAATTTAAATACTTACTTGTTGTTTTTTAGAAGGAGCAATCAAGTTGACCTTAAACTAGAGATCCTTCTGCCTCATCCTTCCAAGGGTTGGCATTACAGGCATGCACCACCATGTCTCTTTTGACTACTAATTTTCACACAATGACTATTTAAAGTAACAAATATTCAGTGTTTTCCTCATAGGAGGAAGTGAACCTGTGGTTTCTTCAAACGCTAAGTAAAAGATATGGTAACTACCTCCTAAGGGAAACAGAAGGGAAGGCCAGCCCTGTGAGTGGGTAAGTAATGATGTAACAAGTGTTCCAGGAGCCACAGAAAAGTACATCTGCCTGGAACAGACCCCAGTTTGAAACTTTCTCACTAAGCTCCCCAACTGGGATTTGACAGCCAGCATCATTCACTGTGCTGCCGAGACTCAGAGCCATAGCCAAATGGCTGTTATCAAATGGCTGTGGATCCTGCCTCCTATGCCTCCCAAGGCCTTCTCTGGGGATCACAAGATAATCTTGAAAACACATGTCAGGTAAGGCACAAAACCGTATGTTGCTAGTGTGTGAGTCTGGGGGAATTGGAGTTCTCTTTGTTCCACTGTGGGAAAGGTGTTCTTACAGATATCTAGGATTCAAGCTGGGAGAGATATTGGTAGAGACAGAGGGGTTTGAAATTACAAGATTGGCTTTTAAGTGGGAGCAAAGTGAGGTGGAGACAAGGTCACCCCCAAAGCTCTGGGCCAGCTAGCCCAGCATATGCAGTATCTGACGAAAAGAGACCCTGTCCTACATAAGGGAGAAGGTAGAGGCTAGCACCTGAGGTTGATCTCTGATCTCCACATTTACAATGGCAAATGCATGCCATGGCACACAGGCACTCACACACATACATACACAGAGTTTATTTTTTTTTTAAGCAAGAATAAAAAAACATAACATTTGTAGTACAGAGTACATATAATAATTATTTTTTCTCAATTTAATGTTTAGGCTATATATATATCTGGGGAAGTAGGGTTAACAAAATAAATGTGTCTTTTTAAAACATAGATACATATGTATGTATTGGTTTTTCTAAATACAGTTTCTCTGTGTAGCCTTGGCCATCCTGTACTCACTTTGAAGACCAGGTTGGCCTTAAACTCACAACAATCCACCTACATCTGCCTCCCTGAATGCTGAGATCAAAGGTATGTGCCACACACCTGACTAAAATATTCATTTTTATTTGTGTGTGTATATGTGTTGTGCATATTGTGTGTGTGTTACTGTGTTGTCTCTCTGTGTGTGCATATATCTATATGTCTATATGTGGACCATTCTTGTGCAGGTGCTGTGTGTCCAGGAGAGGGCATTTGGATTTGTTGAAACTAGAACTAGAGGTGGTCGTAAACTACCATATTGGGTGTTGGGGGCTGAACCTGGATCCCTCTTGAGAAAGCAATAGGGATTTTAAGTGCTATGACATTTCTCCCTGCACAATGTAAGCTGGTACAGCCACTCTGGAAATCAATCTGGCACTTTCTTAGACAACTAGGAATAGTGCTTCCTCAAGATCCAGCTATACCACTCCTAGGCATATGTCCAAAAGAGGCTCAAGTATACAACAAGGACATTTGATCAGCCATGTTTGTAGGAGCTTTATTTGTAATAGTCAGAAGCTGGAAACAACCCAGATGTCCCTCAATGAAGGAATGGATACAGAAATTGTGGTACATTTACACAATGGAATACTACTCAACAATTAAAAACAGGGAAATCATGAAATTTGCAGGCAAATGGTGGGAACTAGAGATCATCCTGAGTGAGATATCCCAGAAGCAGAAAGACACACATGGTATATACTCACTTATAAGTGGATATTAGACATATAATATAGGATAAACATATTAAAATCTGTACACCCAAAGAAGCTAATCAAGAAGGAAGACCCTGGGTAAGATGCTCAATCCTCATTCAGAAAGGAAAATGGGACAGACATTGGAAGAGGGAAAAAACAGTTAACAGGTCAGGAGCCTACCATAGAGGGCCTCTGAAAGACTCTACCCAGCAGCATATCAAAGCGAATGCTGAGACTCATAACCAAACTCATGGGCAGAGTGCAGGGAATCTTATGAAAGAAGGGGGAGATAGAAAGACCTGGAGGAAACAGGAGCTCCACAGGAGTAAAAAAAAAGAAAGAAAGAAAAAGAAAAAAATCATATGTGATAAGCTAGAGTCAGATAGAAGGGGAGTAGGACCTCCCCTATCAGTGGACTTGGAAGGGGACAGGGAGGAGATGAGGGAGGGATGGTGGGATTTGGAGGGAAAGAGGGAAGGGGCTACGGCTGGGATACAAGTTAATGGCCTGTGATTAAAATAAAAAATTAAATTAAATTAAAAAAATCTGGGCAGAGAGGTCTTATTCTGAGACTGATACCAACCAAGGAGCATGCATGGAGATAACTTAGAACCCTTGCATAGATATAGCCCATGGCAGCTCAGTGTCCAAGATGGTTCTCTAGTAAGGGACTGTCTCTGACATGAACTCAGTGGCTAGCTCTTTGATCACCTCCCCCTGAGGGGGGAGCTGCCTTACCAGGCCATAGAGGAAGACAATGCAGCCACTACTGATGAGATCTGATAAGCTAGGGTCAAAGGGAAGGGGAGGAGAACCTTCCCGATCAGTGGACTTGGGGTGGGGCATAGGAGAAGAAGAGGGAGCATGGGATTGGGAGGGGACGAGGGAGAGGACTACAGCTGGGATACAAAGTGAATAACCAAACCTTCGCCAGAGTGTAGGGAATCATATGAAAGAAGGGGGAGTTAGTAAGACCTGGAGAGGACAGGAGCTCCACAAGGACCAAATATATCAAGGCACTGGGGTCTTTCATGAGACTGTTTCTCCAACCAAGGACCATGTATGGATATAACCTAGAACCCCTGCCCGGATATAGCCCATGGTAGCTCAGTATCCAAGTGGGTTCTCTAGTAACAGGGAACAGAGACTATTTCTGACACGAACTCAATGGCGAGGTCTTCACCTCCCATCTCCCAGCCCCGAGGGAGGAGCAGCCTTGCTAGGCCACAGAAGAGGACATTGCAGCCAGTCCTGAAGAGACCTGATAAGCTAGGGTCAGATGGAAGGGGAGGAGGTCCTCCCCTATCAGTGGACTTGGAAAGGAGCAGGGAGGAGTTGAGGGAGGGAGGGTGGGATTGGGAGGGAATGAAGGAGGGAGGCTATGGCTGGGATACAAAGTAAATAACCTGTGATTAATATAAAAAAATAAAAAAAATTAAAAAGTGGGAAAAAAAAGAGACTTTCATCAGACTTAGGACCCCTAATCAGAAAAGGGGAAATAAACAAATAAAATAAAATAAAATAAAATAAAATAAAATAAAATAAAATAAAATAAAATAAAATAAGCAAGGATTACGACAAAAGATTTCCTGACTTTTGTACTTGTAAAAGCACCATGCGAAGCTCAACCAAGAATTTCTGGCTATAAATATTTTTGAGACTAATTTTTATATACCTTATTTTTAACCTGAGCAGCCAGAAACACCATATTCATATTCAAAATTGTTTCTACGTTTTCTACATCCTCACGTCCTCAAACACAGTGCAAAGCACAATCCGGTACCCAGTTTGCCAGGGAAGTGTTGACACCAGACACTCATCCTATCTGTGTGCCTTGAGGGCAAGGTTTCTGTAATTCCCGTGAAGATGCAACCTCTTCTGGAAACAGTTCTTCATTTGAGACCCGAATGAAACCCATGACAGTGTTCACCTCTGTCACTAACATTCAATTCCCAGGGTGCCACAGGATTTTCAGGGTTATTATGTTTTTTTTCTAATTTGCCCATAATGAAGAAACTCAAGGGTACTTAAACTGAAGAGGGCTTTTTATTTGACATTTTTCTTTCACAGTGATGACCGGGGTACCATGTGTTTAGTGTGTACCAGCTTATAAATGGTACCTCCTTGTGAAAATGTGGTTGTCAGAAAAAAAAAAAAAAGAAAGGAAAAAAGATGCTCTCTCATAAAGACCAGCTGCTTTGGTTCACAGGCTATTCACAAAGAGCCTGTCCCCTGCAGTAAGCCACCCTTGGCTTAGTAACGGACGGCAGAGAATGAAAACCCTGAAGGAGGACATTAAAACACTGTTCTCAGAGTTTTTGAGTGCTCTCTTGTAATGGGGTGCACTCTTACTGAACCAGAAATTGTTAGTAATAAAAGAATATTGGGGGGAAAATGTTTAGATTCCCAAAGAATTCTAGACCGTAGGGGGAGCAGTCTGGTTTTGCTGCTAAAGGTTAATAGCTGGGAATATATCATAAGCCGCAATAAAATGGAAGTTTTAGTTATCTTGCTTCCAATAAACAGTTACAATTTTGAACACATGGAAGATGGAGACCGTTTTTTTTCTCCATAATTTAAAATAACAGTTATATGAATTTCTTGGAAATAAACAAATGATTGCATTTTAAAATTTCGTAAATATTTCTTTTGGAAGTCATCAAAAAGGACAGATCACTTATTTCGACTGCTTTTTTTTTTGACACAGAACCATCTTTTCTGCAGACACAGGGGATAAACATTATTGTTCTTGGTAATTATGCTGATGTCATTCCAGGCTGTTCATCATGTGTATACCTAGGGCCAACTGAACTTACAGCTCCCGTCTGCAGAAATAATTCTAGACTCTCCCCAAGACCTTTCAAGACTGAGGTGAATTAGAAATGATCAGACCATGGTCCCAAGTTTGTTGTTGGTTCTAACCAGTGACTGTCCACTTAACCGGCTGGTAGACGTCTGCCAGGGTTTAATTGCATGTTGGGCTTCTCTATGGTAGGTTTCTTTTAAGCTGGGAGTAATCATCGATGTCTACAAATGAGAATCTCACTTAGGTTTGCTTGAGTCTGGAGAATGTCCTCACCCCAAGCTGCCATGAAATGTTGCTCATGTTGTTGGTTGTGTTCAGGACACAATGACAGTTTGTTTTCTTGCTGCTTAAATGCTACCTGAAGCAGATGGACACATGTTTATCTAAAGAGCGACAGTTTCAAGGAATCCTACCTTGACACTGAAAGAAAAACTTTCCCTCCAATCTCTGAATTCTCTCTTCTGACACAATAAATTGAAAAAACCTGCTTCCCTCCATGTTTGATTAATGCCCAGAAATTACCCCTTCACCTAGAAATCACCCTTTCACTGATACAGGAGAAGTCATATGATGGGTTCCAGATGTTTCTATGGATCTGTCAATCCCAGACATAATAGATTACATCAGAGAAAACAAAACAGAACTGAATACTCTCCATCCCCCTCTCCCTCCTTTTTTTCCCCCTCTCCCTCTCTCTCTCTCTCCCACTCTTCTTTTTCTGTCTTCTTTCCATTATTTCCCTCCTCCTCTAGATTGATTAGATATCACATTTTGTGGAATAAGTCATCCCACCGTTTAGTAACTACAACTGGCTTTCAAGGCGGAAGGACTTTGATTGGGTGGAACTTTCAGGTGACACAAACTTGGTATGACATGCGGATCAATGAGGAGTCATGGCATGAGCACGCTGTTATATTTCTCTGCTTTCAAACAATAGAGAGAATTCCAGGGCGAAGATGTTTTAGGGGAAACAGCCTTTCTAGCAATCAACCCTTCCTCATTTCTCAGTCTTGTGCTGGGCAGGCATTATGTTGTTTTCCTACTATGATGAAGAATTAATTGAGAGATGAGAATAAAGAAATCACAGAGGCAGACAGCAGCCATGCTAGAAAAGGGAACCCCGGTACTGGCAGAGCAGAAAGATTAGGAGCATACAGCAAGCTTCTCTTGGCTTGCATTACTCTTTCAGCAAATCTACTTGAAATGTCCACATGACATTGATCAGACCCAGTTTCAACATAAGTGTGTGAAGCATCTGTCAACACCATTGTCTCTTGTCATTCTGGACTTTGAAGTGCCTTGATCATTGCTTGTCATGTATAAGAAGACTTGTATCCAGGATACTTGAGAATTCAGGAGGAACCTCTTTTCTTTCCTCCTTTTTGTACAGTTTTAATCATGTGTGGCCTTCTTTCTTACGCTTCTTTTCAGGAATACTCACAGAATTAGTTCTGAGCAATACAGTCCAGCACAGTGGGGAAGGCATCATGGCAGGAGCAGGAGGTGACGCCTCACACAGAACCCATGGTCAGGAAGCAGAGAGGGTAATCTTCTCTCCATCAATTAGAGATAACGGCCTTTACGAAGACTTCATTGTCAAAGAAATCATAAGCTTGTGGACAGCCTTGGGTCCTACTAGGATGAAGCCGAGAAAAGATTGATAGCAGGCTATGAATCTCAATCTGTCTTACCCAACTGTACATCTGTGTGTGTGTGTGTGTGGTGTGTGTGTGTGTGTGTGTGTGTGTGCGCGCGCGTGTGTTATGGCATGTTGACTGATAATTAAGTATTCCTGTGTGGCTGGTTTCTGGCTCTCACACTGATGCTACTCAGTCCTGTGGATCTGGGTAGACACCAGCATAGTCGCTGTGGGACCTGCCTGTCTGAGGACTATACTACTCCGGGGTGGTGCAGTGTAGTGGTGTCCATGCACCACTGGGTTCCGCAGAACCCCTCATGGAATTCGGGAAGAACATGGGCAGAGGCAGAACAGACTGCTGAGCTTGCTGTGGCCGCAGGGCTTAGAAAACCCTTTCTGATTGCAAAACTGTCTCATTGCTCTCAAGCCTCTGCCCACCCTGAAGAAATGCTTGAGTTCCCAGTTAAAGGTTCCCAGTTAAAGGTGGAAGCAGAAACCCGAGAGGGAAGTTAATGCATTCTAGCTAAAGCTACTTTCCTCTTCTATGGGGTTTTGCCTAGCTATAGGAATATTGAAAATGACCAGGTTTTCATTATGTCCATGTTTGAGCGAGTCCTGTGGAGGAATTAGGGCCCAGGAAAGAAGGGAAGAGTATAAGCAAATTCTCTTTCAACTGGCCATTCTCTATTCATGATTTCCTCCCTCAAGAATCATGGTTGATGGGACTTCAAAGTAAATGGACCCATTGGCCTCTCCTTTTTGAACAGTTTTGTAGTACTCAGGAAGAACTCCTTGGTCCACCCACCTCATCCACTCCTCCTTCCAGAGTGTGAAATGTGTGGGCATCTCCCACCAGGAGCTGGGTCCTGGCTATGGCTCTGAGTCACTTTGAATCACTTTGGGCACACACTAAAGAGTAAGGCAGTCAACAGTGTTCCCCTTTCCAATAAAGGACATTTGAACTTGGAGGTCAGCCATGCTTCCCAATGTCATTTGGCTGGAAAGACAACAAGACAAAACAAAAACAAACACAAACAAACAAACAAACACCTCAAGTCATCTTACCCCAAAGCCTGTGTGACTGTGAGAGAGTCATCTTACCCCAAAGACTGTGACTGTGATGCAGTTTAGGGCAGCAGATAGCCTCTGCATTGTATTCTGTTTATCTTACTGAATTGGTTACAGAGATCACTCCACTATCCTTGGCACATACCATTGCTAAAGTGGAGGCCTAATACAAGGTGACCACAGATTGCCACCCACAATATTGCTTACAGAAGACGGACTTTAGGGCAAAACAAACTCTGCCGAGCAAACCAAGCATGTGTCTATGATACCAAGACATACAGGAGATTCTTTTCCAAATAACTTTTGCCAGCTTTTGCTGAATTGTAAAAATAATACCCAAAATCATAGGGAGAAAAGAACCCTAGATAAATATAAGGAAAAAAAAATGGAGACCACTCACAAGGCTGATGTGATGGCGCAGGTGCTCTCAATCTTATAATTGTATATGTATACATTTTAAAACAAAAATCAAGTTAATGTTGCATGTATATGTAATATTACGTATTTATGTTATATATGTAGGATAGATATGCTTCAAAATTATTCCATTATCTCTGACCATATGGGCCCAAGTGTGAGTCACTTTGTGTGTCCTAGACCATCTCTTCTTACATCACCGTGTCCCCACAGGAAGGATCTCTTTCCCCTGGTGGTCAGGGCTCCACTCAAGCGTGGTTATCATGCTGTTCATTTGGGGCTGGTCCTGACATATGGCACAGAGCCATCTGTAAATGTGACCTCAGAGACTTGTCTCCTTTGTCAACTAATCACCAGGAGTTTGCCGCGAGGCCACTGGGCTGGTGAGCCTTTTGCTCACATGCTTCTCGATGTCTGGAAGAGCTGTTAGACAATGACTTGCATGTGTCATCTTTCCCTAAAGGTTGAGCCCTCCTTGGAGTTTCCATCTTTATGGTCAAACATGTCAGATAACACCCTACTCATGACCAGCAAGTATTGGGTATCTGGTCACCATATTTTTTTGTGGACAGTGCTGTCTACTGGGATGTAGTGGCAAGCCAGAATTCAGTATTCTCAAATGAAAGAGGAGACACTGGGAGAAGTATGATTTTTCTCACAAATCTTAAAAGCAGTTAGCTGTTTTATCTCATTTTATTCTGGTATTATAGATTATATTTATAATGTAATATATATATTTATTAATATATATATAATATATATAATATATATATATTACAGTTTTCACTCTTAACCACCTGAGAATGTCCAGTAACATTTACATCTAGAGTCTTAGGTGACCATGTGCAACACTCATTTTCAGAATGCTCCATCTTATAAATATTAAGCAATAATTTCCCATTGTTTTTCCACAGCTCATGCCATTCTGCTTGATGTCTTTCAGCTTAAATACATGAGTGGAATCATTTGGTGTCATTCTGTGACACAATTTCATGTTGCAAAATGTCCTCAGGGTTCTTCTCTGTCGTAGCTGTGTCAAAATACCTTTTTTCTTAAAGGATGAGTCATATTCTGTTGCATATGTGGACTTCACTTTGCAGTCTTAGTCGTCTGCCGGTGGACACAACCTGGATATTTTGAGTGACGACGTCTTGAACATAAGGATACAAATGTCTCTTCATGACTCTGCCCTCAATTCTTTGGATTTTATAAAAGAAGTGAGATTGTTAAGTCATATGCTACTCCCAACTTTACCTATTTGAGGAGCAGCCAAACTGCTTTCCGCATTGACTAGATTATCTTATGTTCTCACCAATACACAGATTCCAAGTTTTCCACATCCTTCTCAAACGTTTTTTTTCTGTTTTAAAAGGAGTCGACACTCAGGTCGGGGTGGGAGGAGTATATTGCCATCACTTCTAATGTTCTTTAACAGTGCTAGAACGCAAAACTAGGCCCTCGCGTCTGATAGGTAAGCACACTTCTACCGAGCAAGACCCTCAACTTTCGTTATAGTTTTGGTTTGTGTTTCCTAGTGGTTAATGGCATTGAACATCTTTTCATGTGCTTAGCGGCCTTTTGGTTATCTTCTTTTTTAATGGGATCTTGTGTGTCCCAGGCTGGCCTCAAACACCCTGTGTAGATAGCCAAGGATGACCTGTTCCACCAAAATGCTGTATGTACAGGTGGGCCCCCCCCCATCCGGCTTATGCACTGCTAGGATGGTACTGGGGGCTCTTCCCCACGCCAAGCAAGCGCTCCACCAACTGAACTACACGCCCAGTACCACGTTAGTACATTTTCACTGAGGAAAAGGATCTAACCAAGCCTTTCTCCTCAGTTTATAATCAGGTTGCTTTTTGTTTGATGAAGGCCTTTCAGCAACATCTGTTTATTGCTTGGCCACCTAAGCCAACCCAAGAGCTATTTTGGGTTCGGAGTCTCGCCTAAGGCCAGCAGCGCATCATAGCTCCAGGAAAGGTGCCACTTTAGGCTTATTTAAGTTGTTTTGTGTTCTTCTAATTACCTTCCACAAGTTGCCGAACTTAAGAGCATGCACATTTTTTTTCCTCAGAACAAAACGAGGAATTAATCCCATTCATATTTCCCCTCTACCATTATCCACTTTAGCAGTGATCTTTGTCCATGAGATCCCAGTTTGTAGCTTTCTAAGTCATATCATATTGTCTAACTTTTCCACACGTTAAAATGCAAATTTCACCTGCATTTACTCATTTAGCATGTTTTGTGATTTGATACTACATTAATTAGCTTTTATGACAATAGATGACGTTGTCTCTTGGTTTTTAAACCACTCATTGATACAACACATGGTACTATAATTCTCTCCGTAATCAACTGTAACACAGCATTAGGTAAAGTCATGGGGATATATGGCTAAAATGTTTCCTAGAAAAGACAGTTTTCTGATGTCCGTACAAACAGAAGTAAGTTGGCTGAAGAAAAAATTTACTAAGACACAAGGAAACCATCCCAAACTTTTATGATTCATACTTTTCATCCACTCTGAAACAAAGTGCGACAGGAAAAATGATCCCATCTCAGGCTGCTGGCCCAGCCTGACCTTTATTTATGCAAGAGCATCTCTTTTCATGATTAAAGAAGCTAAGAACTGTTTTCTTTCCTAGATGAATTTTACAATTTTTAACCTTCTAAAAACAAAAATTACATAAATTTCATTTAAAAAGTTGTAGGAAAAAGGTCAATACAAAGACCACCCACGTGGTCTTTACCCAGATTCACCTGTAGCTCATGTCATTCCCATTTTTTTTACCCTCCCTCCAGCCTTCTCTCTTGATGCCCCTCCCCCTCTCCTCCACTCCATTCCCAAACACATGCTTTTCTGAGACAAGGAGGGTAAGCTATATATCTCATAATTCCATGTCTGTAAATAAGGCTGTGAGTGTTGTCTAAGACTGGAGAGCTCATTTTAACTTCTGTAAAACTTAACATCGAAAGGTGTTTTTCAGTCTGACATAACCATGCATTTCTGTGTTGCCAGTTGATCCAATAATTCTAAGACATTTTTCCTCTACTATGGTGTCCAGTCCAGGGTCACATATGTTTAGTTTTTCTGTTTCTTAACAGACATTCTATATTTCAATACTATTCTTTTGAGACAGCATTTCTTTGTGTAGCCTTGGTTGTCCTGAACTTGCTTTGTAAAACAGGCTGGCCTTGAACTTACAGAGCTCTACCTGCCTCTGCCTCCCTGAGTGCTGGGATTTCAAGCATGTGCCACTGCTCGCCCCAGCTTATTTCAATACTTTTTGATCTTGTAATCTTTAGTGACATCAATATATTTTGAATAACGTAGATGCTCTTCCCTTCTCTTTTAAACAAACACTTCTCATTTTTTAATAGCCTGATATGGAAGATGGCTAAATACAAGTTACACATTCTTGGATGGAATGCCACATCCATGATGTGTGCCTTTTTAGAATACTTAGCTAGTGCATGTGATGACCGTTTGGCCCTCATAGTTTCTAAGGATGACTTTATGCCTGAGCAGCTTTATATTGCTGGAAGTAAACTGCTTATAAAAAAATGAACGCCTATAAGTCTGACTGGTGAAGTGAAGGAAATTGTTTAGATCTTTACACCTTCCCTTAACTTTTTCCAAGATTTACATACATTTGCTTTACCGCTAATGATGTGTGAAAATGTACGCTTCTTCATAGCTTGGGCAACTAGAATGTATCTTTTCACATGCTTAGGGGGGTTAAATCTTGTTTTTGAGTTGCTTGTTCACATCTTTTGCTTATTCTTTTTTTTATCTTGTTTTTCCATAAGTTAAAAAAGTTCTTTGTTGTTGTTTGTTTGTTTTGCTAAGAGAACTGTAATATATATTGCATTATTTCCCCCAGTTTGTCACTGATAATTCTTCTGAGTTTCTTACATCCAGAATACTTATTAAAATTGTAGAGGAGTTTATCAGTTTCTCTTTAGGTACATTTGTGCGTTTAATCACAGAATCGTTTATCCAATAACCAAGATATGGAAGAGCTCACCCACACTTCACCCAAAGTGGAATTTTGTTTTATTAATCTTTTAATCTTTGGTAGACTTGACATTCATCATTTTAATAATTTTACACTTTATCTGTGCATGCCTGCTTCTTTTGTATGTGCAGTGCGTCTGGTGCCCGAAAAGACCAGCAGAGGGGACAAGACTCCTGGATCTGGAGTTGCAGGCAGTTGGTGAGCAGTGGGATGCAGATGCTGGGAATCAAAGTCTGGTCCTCTGCAAGAGCCGCAGGTGCTCCTAACTGTCGAACCACCTCTCCAGCCCATATCTTATTTTTTTATTCACAGTATATGGAAGTCAGTCTCTTCATTGTTTTGAATCATTGTGTTTTAGTACCTGGTTTATAATCCAAGAATTGGCTAATGATTATAAGAAAAATTTGGAATACTTTTTCAATAGGTGAGTTGAGCCAAAATCTGCCTTATTGAGGTTTTTCTCAATTCTGACATGTTGTCTTATAATCTTGTATTTTTATCTGCTTTGTTTGCTTTCGATTCACTTTGGGGATTTTCAGGAAGGTTTGTATTTTGATTCAAGTGATTGCTTTTCTTTGATACTGTGTCGAAACTTTACACCTGTTTATCATCGCTGTACTTTAAATGGCATCCTTTAACTCTCTTTTTAGTCTGCTTTGCCATTTTTTATCAGCATTTCCAATGTCTTCTTTGTTGTATTCTTTTCACTTTATACTTTCTATACCTTATTATTTTATCTGTGACTTTGAGTTTGCATATCCTTAGGTTTATGTTAACTATGAAAATCTCACGCTGGTCCCTTTCCCAGACTTTCATTGTCCATTGGTTGGGGTTAGCTGCTTTTCTGTTATTCAGGAAGAACGTTGCATAGCAGTTCTGAACGTGGAATATTTAAGTCACTTTTCTATTACTCTTTGCCCGGGGGACAGTTTGTCTAGATATCATAGCTTGGGTCAAGTTTCTTTTCTAGGTTTCTTGAGAAATACTGCTCCATTGTTGTCATGCCTTTCTGTGCTGTGTTTGAAGTTTGGTACTATCTTTTTTGGTTTTGTTGTTGTTGTTTGTTTTTTGTTGTTTGTTTGGTTGCTTTTTGCATTTCAAGGGTTTTCTTCCTCCCTTAAGGCCATGAGAACATTTTCCTTATCTTCATGAACTAATAAATTTACCAAACTGTCTTTTGGACTTTGTTATTCTAGGAAATCTTTTCTTACTACCTACTACTAGCTCCTTCCTTGTGTAGATTCAATTGTTCTCTTACATCTGGACATTATTCTTAGACGATCATTTTAAGGATTAAGCCTATTGTTTCTCTCTTCTTTTTAGAGATACCAGAGCACATGTTTCATCTGTCCTCCACTTTAATCATTTTTATGCAGACATTTATTTTCTTTTTGCATTTTAACTGTTTAGGTATCTCTGTTATATGCTGACTTATAGATGGACCATATGGTATTTCTGTTTTTGGGTTTTGAAGAACTCCCATACTGATTGTCATAGCAGCTGTGCTAATTTATATCATTATCAACATTTATAAAGCTTTCCCATTCCCCATATTCTCCACAGCAGTTGTTAAATTTTATTTTCTTAACGACTGACATTCTGTCTGGGTAAGAATCTCAATGTAATTAAATGCCACATTTATTTCTTTATTTGTGTGTGGGAGGCGGGGATAGTTTGCATGCCATAACCTGTGAATGGATGTCAGGAGAGAATTTGTGCTCAGTCTTCATACCATGTGGGTCTCAGGCAGCATACTCAGGCCTGTCAGCACGTGCTTCTGTCCACTGGCCTATCTCACTGCCCTCAGTGGAGTTCTGATTTGCATTTTCTTCCCAGATAAAAGTGTCAAACATCCTCCACATGTTAATGAGCCATATTTATTTCTTCTGTTGGAAAATCTGCCCATTTATTAATCTGATTATCTGCTCTTCTGTTCTTTAATTTTAAGGTATTTATGTATTCTTGGTATTAATGCCCTGTCTAATGAACAGCCTAAATTTTTTCTCATTCTGACTTTTCAGTTTACGGTTTTTTTTTTTTTGTTTGTTTTTGTGTGTGTGTGTGTGTGTGTGTGTTATACATGAGCATTAGAATTTGATGCAATCACCTCTTGTGATCCTTGACCTACCAGAGTCCTATTACAAAATGTATTGTCTACTCCTATATCTAGAAGTTTTTCTCTGGCAATTCCAAAGTTTCAAGGGTTACATTCAGGCATTTCGCCCATTTTGGAGTTATACATAGATCTTATTTTATTCTTCTATGTGTGAATCTCTACCTTTTTCCTCACTCTTTGTCATATAATTTTCGCACTGTTGTCAAGAATCAGATGGCTGTAGCTGTGTGAGTTTATATCTGAGTCTTCTATTTCATTTGGTTTATATGTGTTATTTTTGTACTAGAAACTATGGCGTTTGTGTTACCATGGTTCTGTGGTATATTTTGAAAGTAAATGTTTTGACAGTTCCAGCCCTGTTGTTTTGTTCAGAGATATGTTCAATATTTTAGGTCTTCTATGAATCTGAAGATATTTTCCTAATCCTATAAAGAGCATCATTGGAATTTTAATGTCCTTGATTAGATTTGTTTCTGATTTCTTTTTGAGGTTACTATAAATGAACTTATTTGATTAGTTTCTTTCTTTTTTAATTTTAATTTTTATGTTAATTACAGTTTATTCACTTTGTATCCCAGCTGTAGCCCCCTCCCTCAACCCCTTCCAATCTGGCCCTCCCTCTCTCTTCTACTCCCATGTCCCTCCCCAGTCCACTGATAAGTGAGGTCTTCCTCCCTTTCCATCTGACTCTAGCCTATCAGGTCTCATCAGGACTGGCTGCATTGTCTTCCACTGTGGCCTGGTAAGGCTGCTTCCCCAACAGCGAGAGATGATCAAAGAGCTAGCCACCGAGTTCATGTCAGAGACATGAACTCTTCCCCTTAACTAGGGAGCCCACTTGGATACTGAGCTGCCATGGGCTACATCTGTACTGGGGTTCTAGGTTATCTCCATGCATGGACTTTGGTTGGAGTATCAGTCTCAGAAAAGACCTCTCTGCCGAGATTTTTTAGTTCCATTGCTCTCCTTGTGGAGTTCCTGTCACCTCCAGGTCTTTCTACCTCCCCCTTCTTTCATAATATTTCCTGTGCTCTGCCCAAAATTTGGTTATGAGTCTCAGCATCTGCTTTGATACACTGCTAGGTAGAGTCTTTCAGAGACCCTCTGTGGTGGGCTCCTGTCCTGTTTCCTGTTTTCTCCATTTTTGGATGTCCATCCCTTTTGTCTTTCTGAGTGAGGATTGAGCATCTTACCCAGGGTCCTCCTCCTTGTTTAGCTTCTTTAGGTATATAGATTTTATTATGTTTATCCTATATTATATGTCTAATATCCACTTGTAAGTGAGTATATACCATGTGTGCCTTTCTGCTTCTGAGATACCTCACTCAGGATGATCTTCTCTAGATCCCACCATTTGCCTGCAAATTTCATTATTTCCTTGTTTTTAATTGCTGAGTAGTATTTTACTGTGTAAATGTACCACAATTTCTGTATCCATTTCTCAGTTGAGGGACATCTGGATTGACTCTAACCAAGTAAGTGAAAGACCTGTTTGAAAAAAATTGTCAAGTCTCTGAAAAAAGAAATTAAAGAAGATATCAGAAGATGGAAAGATCTCCCATGATCATGGATTGGTAGGATTAACATAGTGGAAATGGCCATCCTACCAAAAGCAGTCTACAGATTCAATGTAATTCTCATCAAAATACCAACACAATTCCTTACAGACCTTGAAAGAAAAATTCTCAGCTTCATATGGAATAACAAGAAACCCAGAATTGCCAAAATAATCCTCTACAATAAAAGATATTCTGGAGGTATCTCCATCCCTGATCTCAAGCTGTACTACAGAGCAATAGTAACAAAAACTGCATGGCACTGGCATAGAAACAGAATGGTGGATCAGTAGAATCAAATAGAAGACCCAGAAATAAACCCACACACCTAAGGATACTTGATTTTTGACAAAGAAGCCACAACCATGCAATTGAAAAAAGATAGCATCTTCAACAAATGGTGCTGGTCTAACTAGATGTCTACATGCAGAAAAATGAAAATAGATCCATATTTTTCACCCTACACAAAACTAAAGTCCAAGTGGATCAAAGACCTCAACATTAAACCAGATACACTAAACCTGTTAGAATAAAAAGTGGAGAAGAGCCTAGATCTCATTGGTACAGGAGACAAGTTCCTGAACAGAACACCAACAGCACAGGCTCTAAAATCAACAATCAGTAAATGGGACCTCATGAAACTGAAAATCTTCTGTAAAGCAAAGGGCACTGTCATCAGAACAAAATGACAGCTACAGATTGGGAAAGAATCTTCACTAACCCTTTATCTGACAGAGGGTTAATATCCAGTATATATAAAGAACTCAAGAAGTTAAATCCAGTAATAACAATTCCAGTAATCCAATTTTTTTTGTACAATCTTTTATTTATTTATTTATTTTTAAATTTTTCATCAATTACACTTTATTCATTCTGCATCCCCCCATAAACCCCTCCCTCCTCCCCTCCCAATCCCACCCTCCCTCCTCCCTCTGCTTGCATGCCACTCCCCAATTCCACTAATAGGGGAGGTTCTCCTCTCCTTTCTGATCTTAGTCTGTCAGTTCACATCAAAAGTGGCTGCATTGTCCTCTACTATGGCCTGGTAAGGCTGCTCCCCCACAGAGGGAAGTGATCAAAGAGCAGGCCAATCAGCAGTAATCCAATTTAAAAATGGGGTACAGAGCTAAACAGAGAATTCTCTGTAGAGGAATATAGAATGGCAGAGAAACACTTAAAGAACTGTTCAATGTCATTAGTCATCAGGGAAATGCAAATCAAAACGACCCTGAGATTTCACCTTACATCCTTCGGAATGGCTAAGATAAAAAACTCAAGTGACAATACATGCTGGAGAGGATATGGAGAAAGGGGAACCCTCTTCCATTGTTGTTAGGATTGTAAACTTGTACAACCACTTTGGAAATCAATCTTGTGCTTTCTCAGAAAATTAAGAATAGTGCTTCCTCGAGATCCAACCATACCACTCCTAGGCATATATCCTAAATATGCTCAAGTGCACAACAAGGACATTTGCTCAACCACGTTTGTAGCAGCTTTATTCATAATAGACAGAACCTGGATTAGTTTCTTTCTAAATGTGTTAATTTTTAGAAGATAAGTCTATTGAGTTATATTATTTTGTATCTTGTTACTTTGCTGAAAGTGTGTTAGATCTGAGTTGTCTGAGACTTTTAAATATGAAATATTGTCTATAGATGGTGATAACATGACTTCTTTCCATATTTGCATCATTTTATTTCTTTTTCTTGCCTTATTGCTCTGGCTAAGATTTCAAACATTGCATTCAGCCTGAGTGGTAAGAGTGTACACACTGGTCTTGTTTCTGATTTTAGAGAAAAAATTTTTTAAATTTTTTTAATTTAATATAATGTTGATTATAGGTTTGATATACATAACTTTTGTTATGCTTCATTATCATCATTCTATTCCTAGTGTCTTTAGGGATTTTTATCATGAAGACAAATTAAACTTGGTCAAAACCATTTTCTCCATCTACTGAACCTATTATAAATTTTTTCTCTTTGAATCTATTTATGTATTGTATTAGATTTTATTTGTGTATATTGAACCATCTTTGCATCCCCAGAACCAAAGCAACTTGGTCATGGTATATATGATAATTTTAATATATTGTTAAGTTCAGTTTACCAGAATAATATTGATAATATTTACATCTATATTCATCAAACTTAGTCTATGATTTTCTCTTTTTTTTTTTTTTTTTTGGTGGGCCCTTGACTGGCTTTAGCATTAAAGTATCACTTGCTTTATAGAATGAAGCTGGAAACATTATTTCCATTTCTATCATATAGACTTTTTAAGAAGTATTTGTATTAGTTCTTCTTTAAAGGTCTGGTTGATCCCAGGAACGGTGGCACATGCCTGTAATCTTACCCTTGAGAGACATTGAGGCGGGAATATTGTGAGTTAGAATACAGCCTGGCGTGCACAATAGCTTCAGGGCAGCCTAGGCTAATAGCGAGGCCTTCCCTCAAAAACCGTAAGTAAAATAACATAAAAATATGACAGCTAGAATTCACCAGTGAATCTGCATGGTCCTAGACCATTGGGAGTTGTTGTTTTTCATCTTTTCCCTGTGTGTGTTCATGTGCCTATTTTCCCATCTGTACCCATACATCGTGTGTGTGTGTGTGTGTGTGTGTGTGTGTGTGTGTGTGTGTGTACATGTAGGTGCCCACAGAGGACAGAAGAAGACATCAAATCTCCTTCAACTAGAGTTACAAGCGGTTGTGAAATGCGCAGTGTGGGTTCTGGGACCCAAACCTGGGTCCTTTGCAAGAACAGCAAATGCTGTTGATGAGCGAGCCACTTCTCTAGGCCGGACTTACGTCTTATCATCGTCTTTCATCATCACTGTTATTACTTCTGTCTCATTGGTCATTAGTAGGCAGCCAACATTTTTAATATCCTTGGGAAACTTTAGTATGTGGCATGCATCTATAATCTATCTATTTTATTTAGTTTCTCTAACTGATTAGAATATAAATTTTCAAAATGGCCCTTAACCATCCACTGGATTGAAGAGTTATCTGTTGTGATATTCCTTTTTTTCATCTCTTGTCTTATTATCCTGAGTCTTTTTTTCAGTCCTTCTTGTTAGTTTGGCTAAAAATTTGTCAATCTTGTAAATCTTTCAAAAAAAAAAAAACAAACAACTCTTTGTTTCATTGATCATCTATTGTTAATACAGTTTTTATTTCATTAATCTTAGCTTTAGCTCTATTATCTGGAGTTTCTCTCATTCCCCATGTAGTCTTGTTTGTTTGTTTTTTGTTTGACATTGTACTCTTTTTGTATTGAAAAAAATTTTAGATCTGACTTTTTAGTGTATTCAGTCATGTTCATAAGCTCTTATAACTCCCTTCCCTGCAGCCTATACATTTTGATAATTTACTTTCTTTTCATTTGATTCTAGCAATTTTTATATTGTTGACTAATGTCTTTTTCCATATATACATATATATATTTAAATTTTTTATTATTATTCCTTTCTGTGTTTTGCCCTGCATGTATATATGTGCATGACAACATATGTGCAGTGTCCACCGAGGCCTGAAGAGGGTATTGGATCCTAACCCTAACTGCATTTAAGATGTTTTCAGTCGGTATGGGGGTGCTAAGAATCAAACCCAGGTCCTCTGGAAGAACAGCCAGTGCTCTTAACTGCTGAGCCATCTCTCTAGACTGAAAGTCTACTTTTAAATATTTGTGTGGTCTGTATGTTTAATGTAGTTTCACTTGCTGGCGATTTCCTGTTTTATGCTATTAGAGGAAGATAAAATGCAAGAAAAGTTTTTTTTTTAATTTAAAAATTTTTATTTCCTAAAATGTTATCTTTTTAAATGAAAGTTTTATGAGATGCTGAAAATAATGAATATGCCATGGTTACTGTGTGGAATATTCTGTTAAATCTATTTGAAATATGGTGCCATTTAATTTAGAGGTTTCTTTGCTAATCTTTTTGTTTAGATTATTTATCCATTGATGAGACTTATATGTAGAAATTATCATTATTATTGTGTCTGGACCTATCTGTTTCTTTATGCTCAGTAGTATTTTTTTTTTTTTTACAAAATTTGGCCTACTGATTATTGATCTGTATATTTTTATAATCATTACATCTTCTTGGTGGATTGCTTTCTTTCTTTATATGTAGCAAAATTTTTGTTTAATTTATTTACTTATTTGTTTCTATGGAAGGTCTTATGTAGTTCAGACTGGCTTTAAAGATGACCCTCAAGTCCTGACTCTCCCTCCACTTCTCAAGTACTAGAACTGTAGGCATATGTGCTATTCCTGGCCTTCATGTTTCTCTGTTCTTCTAAGTTTGGCTTGAGATCAGACCCGAGCATCGCTGCCCTTGCTTGCTTTTGGTTTCTGTCTTTTCATGTTTAGTCTGTGTGTGTCTTTGGCACTGAGGTGAGTTGCTTGCATACAGAGTAGTATCTTGCTTTTAGTCAACTCAGTTAAAAAATCTGTGTCTTTTAACCCAAGAATTAAGATTATTTACATTTAGGATCATCATTGAAAGATATATGTTAATTCCTGAGTTAGTTTCCTGTTTGCTTTGAATATCCTACATTCTTTCTCATTCATGCTCAAGATATGTTTCCTGTAATAATAGTGTTTGATTTCTTCCTAATTCTCAACTATTTATCTATCCTAGTAAGGATTATTCTTTACCAACTTTTTGTGGTGGTGCAGAACTTTGGTTTTTTTTGTTTTTATTTTTTTATTTTTTCTGTGTAGTATTCCTTTAAGTATACTCTACAAAGCTGCCTAGGTGATAACAAATTATTGCAGCTTAGTTCCCCTTCGGTTTTAAAGGAGAGCATAGCAGAGCATAGTAGTCTTGGTTAGAAATTACTTTCTTGTAATGTCTGAAATGCATTATTCCACCCTTTTTTATTTTTTTAAGCAACTGGGGTTCATGTTAAAAAGCAATGTGACATTCTCACCTGAAGTTTCAGTGTTATCCTTTTGTCATGTACTCTTATCATTTAAACTAGGATATCATGTATGAATGGTAATTTCTTGTCCTACCTTCCAGCAGTTCAAATGACTGCACGTATTTCCCTAAATTTAGGCAATTTGAGAGACTTACTAGATAACTAAGTTTTCTAATGCCTTTTAGTTTGTATCTCCAATACCCCCTTTACGCTAAAAATTCACAGTATTGTCTCTCAATTATGTTTTAGAGGCTTTGGAATTCGGGGCCATAGTATTTTTCTTTATTTTTATCTCAGTGTACCAATCCATCAGCCTTGTCTTCAGACTCTCTCTTCCATTTGATTTAGATGCTTGCTGATAACCCTCACTGAGTTTTAGGTTTGATTTAGTGGGCTTTTTTATTTTTTTAATTTATAAAGTTCTCCCCTCCCTCATTTTTAAAGAATCTTTCTTTGACAAAACTATCTCCTAAGTCTTGTGTTGTCTTTCTTGATTTGTAGAGTTGTTTATTTGCATTTTTCTTTTAATTTTTTCCTTTTTGGTTGTATATCATTGGAACCCCTTGACTCTTAGGCCTTTGCATGTTAGGCAAGTTTTACACTACTAAATTACTACCTGATGTCTGAAATCAATAATAAAAAAACAATCCTTTGAATTTTTGTTCAACATTTCATCTGTCAGTGTTTTAGCTTCAGTCATTGAAGAGTTATGGGAAGTTGGAGGAGTTATGCTGTCTTGCTTTTCTCGTGTGTCTCATGTTTCTATGTTGTGATTTGTAGGCTTCAGGGTGAATATTTCCTTGAATTTCGTATGACAGTCTTCTTAATGTCCAGTCTTCTACTGAGGACTGAGCTAAAAAATAACACTTACATGACTGGGCTAAAAATAAGACTTGTACCTTTCATTCCATTTGCCGAAACTCAGCCACAAGAGAGACGGGACAATGTCATAGATGCCCAGAGGGAGATGGATTTGGGCTGGATGAAATCAAGCAGCATTAATCAAAGCGTTAGTTAGCTTTGTAGAAACTTTGTTGTAGTTTGGATGCACAATATGCCCCACAGCTCACGTGTTGAACAGTTGGTCCCTGAGTGGTGGCCCTGCCTTGGGAGAATGCGGAACTTTTAGTAGGTGGGGACCTAGCAGGAAGAAATGGGTTGCTGAGAGAAAGGCTCCGAGGTTATAGCCATGATCTGTTTCCTGTCCTCTCTCAACTTCCTGCCCAGTAGAGATGAGAGAACAGGGAAGTCCAAGCAACACATTGCCACCGTCACCACTGACTCTCAGACCTCCATGTTTTCCCTACAGTAATGAGCTGTGTTTCTTCAATCTTGGAGCCAAATAAACAGTTTTATCTTAACACAGATTCTTGTCTGGTATCTGGTCACAATAATGAGAAAGTCAACTAGCTGACAGATTCAATGGAATTTGAACTTCACAATTGTCATTATAGTTGCATCTTCTTACACTTCAGCTTGTTGCTGTTATGTTGTTATGTTTCTAACTCATCTTGTTACGTTTCTTAATTCTCCTGTCAAATATTATTATGTAGATTGCTCCCCTGGTTTTCATAGGTCACATGTGGACCGTGTGTTTAATATATGTTCTTGGGCAGGTGGGGTGGCTCCTTGGATAAAGACGCTTGCCTCCAAGCCTCCCACCCTGAGTTTGATCCCCAGAACCCATTAGCAGGAGATAACTGAGTCCTGTAAATGGTCCTCTGATCTGTGCATGCATACCATGGAAAAGGGACACCCCACACATACCTACCCAGAGATGCACACACTTACGCTAAGCGCACAAACAAACATAAATAAAGCCACAAAGCTGCATAATATTCTACAGTTATTTCCCCTAGGAATTACCTGTGTAAGTTGCTTCCTATTTATTAATTATCAATAGAAAACAAACTAAAACTCTGAGCCTTGAATAAGTGGGTTTCTCAAGGCACTGTTTAATGTTCTTCAAAAAGTTCTGCTGAAGAACATTATATATATATATAATTCCTGATTCAACTCAGTTGCTTGTATATACTCCTCTGCCATGATTGCTTCACTAAACTGCAGTCTCTTCTCACCTCACTTTTGCTATCTGATTCTCTTAGTAGACTGTCCCAAGAGGATTCTTTAGCAGGCTTAGGCTTTGAGAATATCTGGAATTTATCTTTGCATGTGTCTAAACCGTGTCACGTAGCTTAATATTACAAGCCAACTGACCCAACAGATACATATAGGCTAACGCTAAACTGTAATAGCGCATATTCCTTTTCTTTAGATTTATTTATTTAATTTGTGTGTGTGTCTGTGTGTGTGTGTGTGTGTCTGTGTGTGTATCTTGCCTGCAGGTTTGCATGTGTGTCTGGTGCCCTCAGAAGTGGGCATCCTATCCCCATTGATTGTATTTACAGATGGCTGTGAGCAGCCATGTAGGTGCTGGGAGCTGGACCCATGTCCTCTGCAAGAGTAACAGATGGTCTTAACCCTGATCATTTCTCCAGCCCAATAATACACTTCTTTAAGTATGTATATTTTCCAGAGGACATGGTGGGACAGCACATGAAAAAAGTCTCAAGAAATTTAAAAATATTGAATTAGTACAGTGTTTAAAACCACAATGCATAAAACAAACAAACAAAAAAACTATTCACAGAATAAAGACTGAGAGAATCCTAAATATGTTGAACTTAAGAATATGTTTTAAAAGAAATAATGAATCAAAACATAATTTATAGGTATACAAAACTTATAGCCTTACAAATTTGTTGTTCTATGTTAAAAAATCAGAAAAGTCTCCAATCAGTAACCTAACTTTATATCTTAAGGAACTACAAAGGAAGAGCAGCTTACGCTTAAAGCTAGAAGAAAGAACAGTAATTATTGGAAAAGAGATACATGAAACAAGAAGGGAAAAACAGTGGGGTCAATGAAGCCAAGATTTAGTTTTGTGAAAAGATCAGTGAATCAGTATGTAGCAAAAAGATGAAAAGACACAAATTAGTAAAAACAGAAACAAACGTGACAAAATTATTACTTCTCTGATACATAAAAATAATTTTAGGGGGACCCTGTGAGGAGCTGTGGGAGGGCGGGAGGGCCGGGAGGCGTGCAAGGTGGTGCAGACTCAAAAAAAAAAAAAAAAGGAAATTTATCGTCCTCACAAAGCCAGTGCTGAGGTAAACATTTGTGTTCCATTAGCCCAGATAACATGTCTGAGTACAGCAAGCAGACGCAGAGATTCAACGTTGGTGAGGACTGTCCAGGATTTGATGGATTGTCTGGGTTCTGTCGGTCGTCTACTGGTGGCTCTGTGGCAAGTGCTGTGAGACTTAATAACAGCAGAGGGACAGTCAGACATCGCTGTCCACTGGGCTGGGGTCCTGCATCACGCAAAGAAGTCTGAAGCATCTGGCTTCTCTTGCGTCAGTGATATGGTCTTGGCCTTCCTGGAACTGCTGAAGTATCACCAGTGCTGTATAAATTCACCATGGCGACAGCGTGGGAGAGGCCGTCTGTACCACAGACTGGGTCACGACTGTATCCTTTCATAAATACAGAGAGTGCTTCCCAGGAACTGGGGACCTACGGGATACTGGGGCTGGCAAAGGCCAAGCGCTATGCTGTTAACTACCCGCTCCGAGGTGGGATCAAGGATGAGTCTTACGAAGCCGTTTTTAAGGCAGTCATGTCTAAAGGAACGGAGCTGTTCCGGCCTAGGGCAGCGGTCTCACAGTGCGGCTCAGACTCGCTGTCTGGGGGTGGGTTAGATTGCTTCAGTCTGACCGTCAAAGGGTGTGGAGTTCGTCAAGAGTTGCAACTTGCCTGTGCTAATGCTGGGAGGGGGTGGCCATTCCATCCATAAGGTCGCTCGGTGCTGGACTTACGAAATGGCTGTGGCTCTGGACACAGAGGTCCCTCGTGAGCTGCCATACAATGGCTATGGTTCAATTCTTTGGATTTCAAGCTTTTCACCAGCCCTTCCAGGATGACTAGCCAGAACACTAATGAGGACCCGGGTAAGGTCAAGCAGCGGCTCTTTGAGAACTTGAGAATGCTGCCACATGCCTCTGGGGTCCAAATGCAGGCCATCTCAGAGGAGAGTGGTGATGAGGATGAAGTAGACCCTGACAAGCGCATCTCCGTCTACTCCTCTGACAAGCGAATTGCCTGTGAGGAAGAATTCTCTGATGCAGACGAGGAGGGAGAAGGTGGTCACAAGAACGCTTCTAATTTCGAAAAGGCTGTAAGAGTCGAAGCAGGATTAAAAAAGACAGAAAGTTATAGAAAAGAATAAACGAGTAGCAGAAGAGGAGAACACCAAGGAGAAAAAGCCAGAAGCCAGAGGGATCAAAGAAGAGGTGAAGTTGGCCGGAGCAAGATCTACAGCTCTGACTCCTCCCCAGATTCCCCCCTTTCCCCCAGTCTCTCAGATTTTATATTTTCTCTTCCTCTGTGTATTTATATAAAATATGTTAAATATAATGTCCACAGGGACTAGATAGAAACCAGAGCCCAGGGCGGTGGTGCTGGGAGAACTCTTACCTTGTCCATCTGCCCTAGGTTTTAGTCTGGAACCATGAAGGGTCTGGGGGGAGGGGGGGAAAGGAAGACAAAATCTTGAATTGCCAAGTGCCTGCTTAGGAGCTATGTTAAGATGCCCTTGTCAAGCTTTGCAGAATTGGTCTTCTGGGCCCCTTTATTCAGGCGTAGGTAATATCAGCCATTCTTAGATTGGTTCTGTCAATACCTTCTCACTGGCCTCAGGCAAGCAGAAAAACTATGGCCAGAGCTGCAACAAAGAGTCTGAATTCACTACAAAGAAAAGTTCAAGGCCAGGTGGCTTCTCTGATCCATTTCTATAAACATGTAAAGAAAAATTGCATCAATTCTTTTGAAAGTCTTTCAAAGTATCACAGAAGAGGGAATATGGCCTAATTCATTTTATCACACTGCTAGTTCCTTGATAAAAAAAAAAAACAAAAACAAAAAAAAACCCCAACATTGTACAAGACCCTAAGTTCAACCCCCAGCACTACAAAGAAAAGAACAAAACAAATAACACTCAAAAAACAAGGAAAGAAAACAAATTACTTAAAATGATAAATCATGTTTGTAAGAATTCACAAATTATACCATTCTCAATGATGAAAGATTGAAACTTTTTTTTTTGTGATCAGGAAACAAAGACAGAGATACCCCCTTTATCACTTCTGTTTAACATTGTTTTGAAATTTCTGGTCTGAGTTATCAGAGGTGTGGGGAATGAAAGTCACCTGTTTTGAAGAGAGAGAAATACTCTATTGGCAGATGACATAAACTTTCTAGCCCCTCTCCACAATAAAAGCTAATAAATGAATTCAGCAAAGATACAGAAAACAAGGTAAAAATCACTTGTATGTGTAATTTATACACTAGAAGCAAACAATCTGGAAGTCAAGTTAAGAAACAGATCTATCTGCTATAACAACAAAAAAAAATAGAATAAAGTACTTGAGAGTGAGTATAATAAGGATTTCCAAGACTTGTGCACTAAAACTGAAAAAACAAAACAAAACACTGTCGAAATAAACCAAAGGACACCTAAGTAAGCATTTAGACATGCACCTGAAACTTTATATTGCTGAGGAAGGCAGCATTATTCAATAGGACCTTAGGATTCAAGTCATTTCCTAGCAAAATCCAATTTTTTTTTTCTAGAGATACAGAAGTTGATCCTAAAACATACTCGATTGCAAATGATCTTGGATAACAAAAGAACAGAATAGCAGGGCATTGTTAATAGCGTCAGGGGTTGGCTTCCTCCCCTGGTGTGGTCTCAGGTTGGACATTCCCTCAATCCCTGCTTTACTTTTGTTCTGCATGTCTTGCAGGTAGGATAAGTTTTGGGTTGAAGTTTTTGCGGGTGGGTTGGTGTTCCTCTCCCTCCCCTGGGAGCTGTATCTAGTTAGAGGGTGGCTTCTTCAGTCCTGATGACTCCTGCTGCTAGGAGTCTCAGCTAGAGTCACCCACATATCTTTCCGGGAGCCTACTCAATTCATCACAGAGAAGTCCCTGCCTCAGGTTTCTCTTCTCTCTGCAAGCCCTCTGTCTTCCTGCCCCACCACTCTCCCAAGGTCTGACACTGACTCTCATTGCTCTTTGTACTCCCTGTCTTACCCCATTCCTTCTCTCCAGCCACTTCTGCTGTCTCTTCTACTCCCCTGTCTGAATGAGACTGAAGCATCCTGCCTTCGGTGCTCTTGTTACTTATCTTTTTTGGGTCTGTGAGCTACAGTATGGTTACCCTGTACTATATGGCTATTACCCACTTATAAGTGAGTACATACCATGTGTGTCTTTCTGGGACTGAGATATCTTATTCAGGATGATCTTTTCTAGTTCTATCTATTTGATGGCAAATTGCATTATATCCTTGTTTTTTTAATAGCTGAGTAGTATTCCATTGTGGAAATGTACCACAGTTTTCTTTCCTCATTCTTCAGTTGGAGGACATCTAGGTTGTTTCCAGTCTATTACAAATAAAGCGGCTATGAACATAGTTGAGCAAATGTCCTTGTTGTATGGTGGATCATCTTTTGGCTATATGCCCAGGAGTGGTATAGCTGGGTCTTGAGGTAGAGCTATCCCCAATTTTCTGAGAAAGCACCAAATTGATTTCCAGAGTGGTGGTACAAGTTCGAACTCTTACCAACAATGATGGAGTGTTCCCCTTTCTCCATACCCTCACCAGCATATGCTGTCACTTGAGTTTTTGATCTTGGAATCTTAGAGATGTTTTTATTTGCATTTCCCTGATGACTAAGGACGTTGAGAATTTCTTTAAGTGCTTCTCGGCCATTCACTATTTCTCTGTTGAGAATTTTCTGTTTAGCTCTGTACCCCATTTTTTAATTGGATTATTTAGTTTGTTGGAATTTAATTTCTTGAGTTCTTTATATATTTTGGATATTTTCCCTTTGTCAGATGTAGGGTTGCTGAAGATATTTTTTTAATCTGTAGGCTGCTATTTTGTTCTATTGACAATGTCCTTTGCCTCACAGAAGCTTTTCAGTTTCATGAGGCCCCATTTATTAATTGTTGATCTTGCAGCCTAAGCTGTTGATGTTCTGTTCAGGAAATTGTCACCTGTGCCAACGAGTTCAAGGTTCTTCCCCACTTTTTCTTCTAACGTATTTGGTGTTTCTGATTTTTTGTTGAGGTCTTTGATCCACTTGGACTTGAGTTTTGTACAGGGTGACAGATTTTTTTTTTTTTTTTTTTTACATGTAGACATCCAGTTAGGCCAGCACCATTTGTTGAAGATGCTTTCTTTCTTTCTCTTCCCTTCCATTGTATGGTTTTTGCCTCCTTTGTCAAAGATCAAGTGTCTGTAGGTGTGTGGGTTTATTTCTGGGTCTTTAGTTAGAGTCTATTGAAGAACAAGGCTGTTTCTATGCCAGTACCATGCAGTTTTTATTATTATTACTCTGTTGTACAAGGATACCTCCTGAAGATCTTTTATGGTACAGAATTGTTTTAGCTATTCTGGATTTTGTGTTTGTCCATATGAAGTTGAGACTTGATCTTGTAAGGTCTGTAAAGAATTGTGTTGGTATTTTGAAGGGAACTGCATTGAATCTGTAGATTACTTTTTGTAGGATGGCCATTTTTACTATGTTAATTCTACAGATCCATGAGCATGGGAGAACTTTCCATCTTCTGATATTTTCTTCAATTTCCTTTTTCAGAGACTTGAAGTTCTTGTTATACAGGTCTTTCACTTGCTTGGTTAGAGTTACACCAAGATACTTTACATTATTTGTGGATATTGTGAAGGGTGTTGCTTTCTAATTTCTTTTGCAGCCTGTCTTTTCTATACAGGAGGGATACTGAGTTTTTGAGTTAATTTTGTATCCAGCCACTTTGCTGAAGGTGTTTATAAGCTGTAGGAGCTCCCTGGTAGAATTTTGGGTGCCAGTTATGTATACTATCTTATCATCTGTGAATAGGGATACTTTGACTTCTTCCTTTCAAATTTGTATCCCCTTGATCTCCTTTAGTTGTCTTAGTGCCCTGGCTAGGACTTCAAGTGCTATGTTGAAGAGATATGGAGAACGTGAGCAGTCTTGTCTTGTCCCTGATTTCAGTAGAATTGCTTTAAATTTCTCTCCATTTAATTTTATGTTGCTGTATGTTGCCTTTATTATGTTTAGGTATGTGCCTTGTATTCCTGATCTTTCATCATGAAGGGATGTTGGATTTTGTCAAATGCTTTTTCAGCATCTAATGAGATGATCATGTGTTTTTTCCTTTCAGTTTGTTTATATGGTGGATTACATTGATGGATTTCCATATATTCAATGACCCTTGCAAGCCTGGAATGAAGCTTACTTGATCATGGTGGATAATGTATTTTATGTATTCTTGTATTCAGTTTGTATTTTATTGAGTATTTTTGCATCAATGTTCATAAGAGAAATTGGTCTGAAATTTTCTTTCTTTTTTGGTCTTTGTGTGGTTTAGGTGTCAGAGTGACTGGCTTCACGGAACGAGTTTGGTAATGCTCCTTCTGTTTCTATTTTGTGGAATAGTTTTAAGAGTATTGGTATTAACTCTTCTTTGAAAGTCTGGTAGAATTCTGTGCTGAAACCATCTGTCCCTGGGCTTTTTTTGGATGGGAGACTATTAATGACTACTTCTATTTTCTTAGGGTTATAGGACTATTTAATCTGTTTACCTAATCTTGCTTTAACTTTAGTAAGTAGAATCTATGAAGAAAATTGTCCATTTCATTTAGATTTTACATTTTTGTGTAATATAGGCTTTTGACATAGACCTAATGATTCTTTGGATTTCCTCATTGTCTATTGTTATGTTCCCCCTTTTCATTTCTGATTTTGTTGATTTGGATACTGTCTCTCAGCCTTTTAGTCTGGCTAAGTGTTTGTCTGTTTTATTGATTTCCTCAAAGAACCAGCTCTCAGTTTTGTTGATTTGTTGTACTGTTCTGTTTGTTTCTAATTTATTGATTTCAACCCTGAGTTTGATTATTTCCAGCGGTCTACTTCTCTTGGGTGTATTTGCTTCCTTTTTTTCTTGAGTTTTCAGGTGAACTGTTAAATTGCTAGTATAAGCTTTCTCCAATTTTTTATGAAGGCACTTAGTGCTATGAATTTTCTTCTTAGCACGGTTTTCATTGTGTCCCATTCAATTTAGGTATGTTGTGCCTTTATTTTAATTTAATTTTAGAAAGTCTTAATTTCTTTATTTTTTTTCCTGACCCAGTGGTCATTGAGTAGGGAGTTGTACAGTTTCCCTGAGTGTGTAGATTTTTTTGTAATTTCTGTTGTGGTTGACATCCAGTTTTAATCCATGGTGATCTGATAAGATACAATGGGTTAATTCAATTCTCTTGTATCAGTTGAAGCTTGCTTTGTGACCACCTATATGATCAATTTTGGAGAAGGTTCTGTGAGGTGCTGAGAAGAAGGTATTTTGTGTTTGTGTGTGTGTATGTGTGTGTTTGGATGAAAAGTTCTGTAGATATCTATCAGGTCAATTTAATTCATGACCTCTGTTAGTTTTTTTTTTTATTTCCTTGTTTAATTTCTGTTTCAATGATCTACCCATTAGTGAGAGGGGGTTGTTGAAGTCTGCCACTATTAATGTGTGGGGATCAATGTATGAGTTAAGCTTTAATAATGTTTCTTTTACAAATGTGGGTGTCCTTGTATTTGGGGCATAGATGTTCAGAATTGTGATGTCCTCTTGGTGGATTTTTCCTTTGATGAGAATGAAGTGACCTTCCCCATCTCTTTTAATTAATTTTGGTTGAAAGTCTATTTTATTAGCTAATAGGATGGCTACTCCAGTTTGATTCTTGAGTCCATTTGCTTATAAAAACTTTTTCCAACACTTCACTCTGAGATCAAGGCTATCTTTGTTACTGAGGTATGCTTCTTGTGTGCAGCAGCATGTTAGATTTTGATTTTATACCCATTCTGTTAGTCTGTGTCTTTTTATTGGAAAGTTGATTCTATAGATGTTGAGAGACATTAATGACCAATGATTGTTAGTTTCTTTTATTTTAATATTAGTGGTGGTAGCTGTTTGTGTGCTTGTCTTCTTTTGGTTTTGTTGCAGTGAAATTATTTATATCCTATGTTTTCTTGGATGTAATTAACTTCCTTAGGTTGGAGTTTTCCTTTTGGTATCTTCTGAAGTATCATGTTTATGCATAGATATTGTTTAAACTTGGCTTTGTCATAGAATATCTTGTTTTCTCCATCTATGGCGATTGAAAGTTTTGCTGAGTAGAGTAGTCTGGGATGACACCTGTGTTCTCTTACAGTCTGCATGACATCTGTCCCAGCCCCTTCTGGTGTTCATGGTCTCTGTTGAGAAGTCAGGTGTGATTCTGATCGGTCGGCCTATATATGTTAGTTGACTTTTTCCCTTGCAGCTTTCAATATTTTTTCTCTGCTCCACAATTTAGTATTTTGAATATTATGTGGTAGGAGGAATTTCTTTTTCAGTCTAATCTATTTGGTATTCTGTAAGCCTCTTGTATATTTCAAGGCATCTCTTTCCTTAGGTTGGGGAAATTTGCTTCTGTGATTTTGTTGCAAATATTTTCTGGTCCTTGAAGCCTGGTGTCTTCTTTTTCTTCTATTCCTATTATTCTAAGGTTTTTTTTTTCGTAGTTTCCTTGATTTCTTGGATGTTTTGTGTTAAGAATTTTTTGATTTAATAATTTCTTTGACAGGTGTATCAATTTCTTCAGTTGTTATCCTCTCCTCCATCTCTCGTGTTCGGTTTGTGATATTTACATCTGTAGTTCCTGTTCTCTTCCGTAAGTTTTCCCTCTCCAGATTCCCTCAGTTTGTGATTTATTTATTGTTTCTAGTTCCATTTTCAGGTCTTGAACTGTTTTATTCATTTCCTTCACCTTTTTTATTGTATTTTCCTGTATGTCTTTCAGGGTTTTATTCATTTCCTCTTTAAAGGCCTCTATTTGTTTGATTGTATTTTCCTGTATTTCTCTAAGGGATTCCTCTTTAAAGGCCTCAAATGTCTTCATCAGCATAGATTTAAGGTCATTCTCCTGTGTTTCAGCTGTATTAGGATACCCAGTGCTTGATGGGGGCTCTGGTAGAGCCAGAGTGCCCTGGTAGCTGTTGATTGTGTTCTTACGCTGGCCTTCAGCCTTCTGGTTGTCACTGGTATTGGCTGGTTGTTCTTGGAACCTGCTGAGATTTTCAGACAGGTGGGAGAAGCCATGCCTGGGCTGTATTGAGGGCTGGATCTCTTCAAGAAGCCTGTAGCTTTTCTCTTCCGGTTGTGTCCTATAGACAGGGGATTAGGCTGAGAGTGTTTACCTTGTATGAGCCTGAGTTCTGGCAGGTCTACTCAGGACAACTGGTGGGCTGGATTTTCGAGTCCCTGAAATCCAGAGTAGTCTTGATGGGGTCTTAGTCTGGTTGCCTGGATCTCCTCCTCTTTCTGGGGAACACAAACGGACACTGGCATTTCAGAGTCAGCAGCACAGCTACTTGCTTACTCTCAGTTCCAGCATGGCCACTTGTTTGCTTGCAGTTCCTGCCCTCCCAGTAGGTTCTAAGATTCTGTGTGTACTGGGCTCTGAGATCCTGGAACCAGACCTTGTATGCTCCTATTGTCTGTATGGTTCCCACAGGGAGATGGGTAGAGCCATAAGCCAGAGGCTGGGGACTTTGTCCTTGGTGTCCATAGGCTGCACAGGAGGCAGGAGGAGTCTCGTGTCTGGAGGTCAGAGTTGTGTGTCCCTGGTACTCAGGAGTTGGGTTTGTGTAGGCAGATGACCTGAGCCTGAGACCCTGTGTTTCTTGGGCCTGGGAGTTGTCTGGGGGGTGGGGGAGGTACTGTCTAGGACTGTGCATCCCTAGCTCCTGGGATGCCTCTTCTCATCCAGGAAACAAAGACATTGGTGTTTTGGAGTCCACAGCCAGGCTATATGCTTGGGCTACAGTCTCTGATCTCCTGCTTCTCATCTTGGAGTCCTTACTGAAGGTTCTTAAAACATTTACAATTCACTCTCCCAACTTAACTTCCTTTCCTTTGCCTTAGGCTTCAGTGCAGCTTTGACTCCAATATTTTGTGTTTCTTTATTTGAAGATACTGTTAAATCCTTATTACTCATAGTAGTCTGAGGGGTTTTGTGATGTGTTTAGATGCTTCTCAATTATTAATTTGTTCATATGTGCTCTGTAGTTGGGGATATTTTTATTTTGCAGTTCAATAATGTTCACACATGTCCCCCACAGTCTCAGACTTTGGCATCATGTTTGGGAGAGGCTTATAAATTTTGGTCGATGTATCTTAGCTAGGGTTTCATGGCTGTAAAGAAACATCATGACCACAGCAACTCTTATAAAGGAAAATATTTAATTGGGGCCAGCTTACAGTTCACAGGTTTAGTCCATTATCATCATGGCAGGAATCATGGTGGCACACAGGCAGACATGGTGCTGGAGAAGTCGCTGAGAGTTCTATATCTCAACTGGCAGACAGCAGGAGGAGAGTCAGATACTGGGCCTGTCTTGAGCATCTGAGACCTTAAAGTCCACCCTCTATGACACACTTCCTTCAAGAAGACCACACCTACTCCAACAAGGTCACACCTCCTAAGAGTGCCACCTCCTGGTGATCAAGCCTTTACATCCATGAGCCGATGGGGGCCACTCCTATTCAGACCACCACAATCGGTGAAATAGAGGGAAGAGGTCACAGGGAAACTGTCACACCTGGCTGCTTCCTCCTCTTCCGGCTGTCATGTGAACTGCTGTGTTCTGCTGCTCCTTCTCCACCATGATGGATAGACACCAATGAAACCAAAATCCAAATTAAATGGCTCTTCTTTTTAAGTTGCTTGTGTCACATATTTTGGTAACCACGATGCAAAAGCAGAAATAAACTGCCTTTGAAATGTTATATATTCTTCTATTTTTCTCTTCTCCAAACTCCTATCACAATGCATCATTTCTCCTTTATTGCTTTTTGTTTTGTTTTGTTTTGTTTTTGTGTTTAGAGACAGGGTTTCTCTGTGTTCTCTGTGTAGCCTTGCCTATCCTGGACTTGCTTTGTAGATCAGGTTGGCCTCAAACTCACAGCGATTCGCCAGCCTATACCTCCCTGAGTGCTGGGATTAAAGTCATGCACCACCATGCTTAGCTTTTCTTTGGCACTTTTTATTATTTTTACCATGCCATCTCCTTTTTGTCAGTTTAATCATTAGATAATTTTCTTAACCCATGCTTCTGCTTGAAATTATTCTGTTGAAAGTTCTTACCTTGACTTTCATCTTGGGGGATAGTGAGCCCGTATCCTCTCCCAGGCTAGGCACACACTGTGCCACTCAATCAGACACTTTGACTCCCATATTTTAAATGTCTAAGTGCTTATCCTGTTCCCTACTGACTTATCAATCCCTCCATTCATTTTACAGAAGCATTGTTGTCAGTGTCTGGGAGCCTTGTGTTTGGGAGGTTTGTGCTTTAGTTCCTCCCTTAGCCCTTCTCCTGGCATTAACTTTCCTGCTTGTTTATAATAAACTCCCTTCACACCTCTCTTGTTTGTCTCAGAATGTCCTTCCCTATTAACAGTAGAATGCAACATTTGTATACTTGAAGAGGGTTTAGTTTAAGAAGATCAGATAGGGAAGCAATGGTCATGTTGAGAACCCACAAAAACCCCGAACATAGAGATTTTTTTTTTTGAAGGAAGGGTGGATATTTTATTTGTAAGAAGAGAAACTGCCTGGTTATCTTTGGAAATGTTAAAGCTTTAGGTATCACCTTCCAGTGGAGTCTGGAACAGGCAATCAGAGCAGAAATCGACAGAATCTGAAACAAAAGTGCAGGCTGGGTAGGCATATAACATCCGCAGACCTACAGATACTAGTTATCTATTTAACTTAAAACTGAATATGGGATTTGTAGTCATAACTTATAACATCCACAACTTATTACACACTGAGAAAATTTAACATACAAATTGTTTTGTGAGTTCTAAATTTAGTAATCTTAGTGGCATATGTCTTAAATTTCTATTGTATAGTAACGGGCTGCATCTTCTTGCCAGTGCTCATTATGTTGGCCCGGTAACAAAGTGGTTCTCAGCTTCCCTAACGCTGCGATCCTTCAAGACAGTTCCTCATGTTGTGGTCACCACCAAACATACAATTATTTTCATTGCTACCTCGTAACTGTAATTTTGCTACTGGTGTGAACTACAATGTAAACACCTGTGTATTTCCCGATGTTCTTTTGGAGGTTGTGACCCACAGGTTGAGAAATGCTGCTCTAACAACATTTCAGATCTGAACATAGTTATGTAAAATAAAGTCATTTTATGTAAGATTAGTCATAATCCAATAGAAATGGTGTCCGAGACAGACAGACAGACACACACATACACACATACACACACACACACACACACACACACACACAGGGTCGGGGCATACAGAGGAAAGACTATATGAAAACACAGGAGAGAAAATTTGATGAAGTAATTTTGTCTATACTTCATTTAACCTTCTGTCCCCCCAGAGCTTCAAGGAAATGTACTTTCCTACTTGAAGAACTTGTACTTCAGTCTGTCGTACTCTCCTCTTCCAAACTAATATCTCAGATACAGAACGAAGCTTGAGTTGATTGTAAGTATGCATCTCACTTTTGCATTTTATGACAGTTTTTCTTGTGATTTCTCAGCATTTTGTAAGTCCAGAACTCCCCTGGGTCTGAAACTGGAAGGGCATGGATACTGAATATGGACAGAGGGCAGCCAAGGGGAGACACACAAGTATAGACTTTCTTGCCGGAAGATGGAACATCCTGTTTCTCAATGGGTATCTTTAGTGATAACGCTTTTGTGCTTCCTGATTCTGCCCTTTCCCTTTCTTCCTGCCTGGGTATCTCTTTACAGAGTGGGTTGTGGGAAGTGTTACTTTTTAGCTTTTTTTCCCTCTCAAAACAGGCTTTATCAACACGGTCTTCTTACTGGTGGTGGCTAAGAAAGTGTTTGTCATGTAATGTAGCCGGAATCTCTGTGTAAGGACCCTCGGTCTAAGTAACACTCTGCAAATTAGCCATTGGACAAGATAGGCTGACCAAATTGGTGTGGGATTTAATCCAGTGCAATGAGGGGTTTTGCCAGTTGGGGTGGCAACTTTCAGCTTGCCAATTGCTCACAGCTAAGCAGGTGTCATCACCTGGCAATGTATCAAACGCTATATTATCATCTAATTCACGTTATGGTCATTGAAAAAGGCTTTATGCCGCTGAAATATATGCCCCAAACTTGCCGTGTAAAGATCCAAGGACGCGGAAAACTGGAATACAGCTGCTCGTGACATCAGTTAGTCTTTAAATGAAGACAAACCACTTCATTCATAGCCAGAGATGAGACTGAGTATAAGCCCAGACTAACGTGACCAGTAGGCAGCTCAGTTCTTGGTGGGAACAAGAAAAAATCTGCCTTGAGGGCACCACAGCTCTTCCCAGGGCTTGGAACGCTGAAGGGAATTTTTTTTCCTCCCTTATGTGGTTAATATTGACTATCAACTCCATAGGATCTAGATTCACTCTGGAGACAAACCTTTGGGACATCTGTGGGTAACCTTGTAGATTAGATTAACTGGGATTAAAACACACACACACACACACACACACACACACACACACACACACACACACACTAACTGTGGGCAGCACCATTCCCTAGGCCGGAGTCCTTGGCTGAATAAAAAGGAGAAAGTGAGCTGAGCACCACTATTTCTCACTCTCTGCTATCTGACTACGAACAGACGTGGTAGGACCTGCTACCTTGCCTTAGCCACTGTGAAGGCCTGTGCGCCAGAACAAAGCCTTCTCACTAAAGTTGCTTCTTATCACAGCTTCTGGTGGCAGCAGTGAGAAGGGAGAAGGAGACAAGCAGGTTTTGTAAAGAGACATGGGGAAAGTTAAGAGCATGAGGACCACTGTAGTCCTAAATGCAGAATTTCAAACTGCACTTGCTGGACTCAGGGTTAAGAAAAGCAGAGAATGTCTGCTCTGAGACAGTCACCAAACAGGGTTTCAGAGTATCCTGGGGTTCTTATGTTGGGTGTAGCTCTGCCATGACCCCTGGTCCCAAAGGTCACTTGCATATACGTGAAAGCTCCTGCCCAAGTCTGGACCCTCCCCCCCCTTTTTTTTTCAGAGTCTCTTTGGAAGAGTGATGAGATGTTGGGGCTCTTCAAACATTGCTCTCGGGTGGAAGCAGGTGGGAAACAAACGGGATGTATGAACATTAAAACAGAAGCATTTGTAAAGTTGCGTTTTATTTTTAGATTCATAGCTGGGATGTGATTTTCCAGTGTGTTGGCACCTACGCACGTTGTGTCATGACCTAATCAAGGTGGTGGCGGGCCCCATCTCAGGCATTTTCTTACTGTTTCTTTGTGACAAACATTTCCGTCTTCTACGCATTTTGCAATAAATACCACATTATTGTTGACTAGAGGCCAGGGATAAATGAAACCCTAGATTTGAACTTGATCTCTAGCATGAGAGAGGGAGGGGGAAAGGGGAAGAAGAGAGAGAAAAGCATTGTACTAAATAACTTATTACTGATTCATCGTATTATAATAGAAGACCGTGTCTTATTTCTTCCATCCAACTTTATCTTATGATAAAACATTGCTATCAATATAGACTAAGCCAGCTAGCTCCAGTAGCCAAAGACCTGGTAAAAGCAAGCTCACCCTTGCAGGTTCTTGAGTCCCAGGTCTTACTTTTTCTTAAAGGATACACTCATCCATCAAAGTGAAGGCCAAAAGAATCAAAGCCCTTTCTATGTTCTCACTGAGGATCACCCTCCAAATTTCAAGTCCAAATCTGAGAGATGAATTCTTTCTCCAGATGACTGATTTTTTTTTCCTTCAAACACTTTCCTAGCTGAACCTTGCATACTTTCATGCTTAGAGGGTCTCTGACTCCAGACGAGATATATGCTTCTTATACCCTGTGAAGACAGGACCTGGTAAATGGTGCATATCATTTATACACATTAGGGTGACCCATTACAAATCCAGATATTACTTCCAGGCACCAACAGATGTGGAGATTCAGAGGAGGGGGAGAAAAAAAACCCAAACCTCAGAGAAATCTGGGGCCACCCAACAAACTGTGGTCTCTAGCTTTACAGCTCTGTCTCAGGCATTCTCAGTGTTGGTGAGTGGTAATCTGAGGACTGAACTGTGACGCTATGGCTTTAAAGTATCTGAAAAACAATAGCAACTTCACCTTAATGATTTTTGTCCTCCTATGGGCAAGCAGCCAGCCTCGCTTCGAGCACCTCCACCTCTGTGCCCATGCGTCCAGAGTCCGGTTTCTCCTCTGTGCAGGCAAGGGGAAGTGTCCTCTCCAGAGAGCAAGTGGATCCTGTTCTTTCTTTCCCCTTTGGGAGTTGGCATGTAAAACTCTCCAAAACAAGGCCGCCTTCCTGCGCACCCTCTTCTTTCCATCTATTAGCTGGTTTTTCTGGGTCTTTTGTGGAGCTGCCAATACCCAGCAGGTGCCAAGTGGTTTCACGTTTTCCTCTTCCCTCCACCAACTTCTCCTTTGACAACACACCCGTCTTACCATTGTCCAAACACGAGCTACTGAGCTACAACCTCAACTCTGTGATTTAATGCATGTGGTTTTCTTTAAGAACGTCTGACTCTGGTCTTGTTTAGGTTTGTCATTATACACGCATGCGATAGCTTCATACCGATTTTCCTCTCCGTCCCTTAGCTTTGCTTTACATCCGTCATGCCCTGTTCAAAAGCACTTACGTTATTCATGGTCCAGATACAAATATTTTAAATAGACACGGACAGTCTCTTTGAAATGGCTTGGGGACTTTCAGTTGGCTGAGCGAGAGGAAATATCTTCATTTAATTAGGAAGCCTCTCTTGTGTTTTCTGTTGTCTTAAATAAGGATAAATAGACTATCCTTGAGGCATCTTGAAAGTTCACATATGATTTAGGGTGGATCTTGGTTTTCTCCTCATCTTGGACTTTAATCTTTTACCATTTCCTGCCTCAGCTTTATTTTGTTGGGGTGAGGGACGAGCAGCAGGGGTGTCCCGCTGAGCGAACAGCCAGTGTTAGGGAGAGGCATGTTCCTCCTCCTTCATCAAAACATGTGGCTGGAGGGGAGATGTGGACTGTGAAGTTCTGCCCCCTCCTTTATAGAAATAGAAGCTCTGTGGCTCGGCTTTTGAGCCCACTGGCCGCACTGAACAAAGGTTCGGTCCTGAGCACCCAGGTGGTGGCTCACAACTGTGTGTAATACCACTTCTGGGAGATCTGATGTTCTCTTCCGGCCGCTGAAGGAGCTGAATGTACGCAGGACACAGACATACATGCGGGCAAAAACTCTTATACAAATAATATTTTTTAAAAAGAAATAGGTCTTCATTTCCACAAACAGCTCCATTACTTCAACTTTTTCTTAATCATATATGTCTTTGAATTTTTGCGACTTTGATTTTACATAAAGCCATCGTCCTTGACTTTCTTCTTATTTTCCAAGGGGAGACCATGAACTTGGTCCCTCTGTGGAGTTTTTGCTGCTGGAGACGCTTGTTTCTCTCTTCCCTATTATGACCATTTTTCCGTGAGTTCTGACAATAATTTCTAAATTAGCTCTGTCTGAACTTGTGTTCCTTGATCTCAGGCATTTAATTGTAAGTGTCACAGATTCCTCGAATTTCCAGCCCAGGTGTCAGGTTAAAAAGACAGATTGACACCCTCATTGTGTGGGTCACTTTTGTCATCCTCTATGCCAAGAGAAAGGTAATTAATCTTACTTTCTCCCCAAGGGCCAAAGCAGCGACTGTGTGGGTGACACTTCAGGTATATGGACCAAGTTCCAGAGATGTAGCCATCCTGGCGTCTCCCACAAACCACAGGGTGGTTAGGCAGCCTCACAGTGGGAAAGCGAGGGAGCTGTTTCACCAAGAAGGAGCTTTGCCTTCTCAAAGTCAGGCCTGCTGAGATGCTCAACTCATACAATCTTTGAAAAGGGAGCAGAAACCATGACTTCAAATTGAATTAACTACACTAGACTACACTAGAATTAAGTAGACTGTACTACAAAGTAAATCAGAAGCATGAAATGTTTAAGGAACAGTTTGGATGGGAGAGACAGTTGTTGTTCCTGCTGTTCATCCTTCTACAAACTGCTTCCTGAGGCTCCAAGCTGGTCTAAAGCCAGTAAGGGTTCTGGTGTGGAGAGAATAAATGGGAAGTGCCAGGTCTGGAGATGTCTCAACGTGAACATTTCCCAAATAAGCCTTTCCAGGTGGCAGAATGCTCATGCCTCTTCCAGGGGTATTTCATTCAAGGTGTGTGTGTGTGTGAGAGAGAGAGACAGAGACAGAGACAGAGACAGAGACAGACAGACAGTCAGAGGAGCAGGGAAGGGGAGAGGAAGGAGGAAGGGGAGAGGGAAGTGGAAGGGAAGAGGGAGGGGGAAAGGGAGAGGGAGGGGGAGAGAGAGCTCACTTGTCTGAGAACACGTGCATGTATGTGGAAACACACAGTTGACCTCGGGAATCTTCTCCCATCACTCTCTATTTTGCTGAGGCCTGGCATCTTTTGCAACCAGGAGTTCACCAACCTTCTTGTCCCAGGGCATAACCTGTCTCTGCCTCGGAGCGATGGGATTTTGAGTGGCCACCATGACTTTTATGTGAGCACAGGGGTTCTAAACTCCTGACTTCACACTTACGAAGCAAGGGCTCTACCCACTGGGCCACCCCCTGAGCCTTAAATAAGTAAGATTTAAACAAGCAATCAACAGACTGCCTGGTGAGCAAAGGGTTTGGAGCACAAAGAGGTAACATTTTTACCTCTTTCCAGGAAAGGAAAGGAGTGACATGACTCATTCCTCCAGCCTGAAGCTGATACCTCTCTCTTATGTCTCTGCATGGGCTGCATCCTTCAGTCTCACCCTTTTTGACTGGGTTTGGGACTGTGTTCACCAGGTCATGTTCATGAAAGTAGTTAATGAGCTCTTGCCTGACAAGCTTTGGTCAGAAGCCTTTCTTCAATCAAGACCACACACAAGATTCCATGTTTATTAAACCACACTCCAGTCCGTACCTTCCCAATGTCTCCCATAATGATTTTAATCATGGCGGAGACGTTTTCACGCTCATCTCCTTGACTGACTGATTACACCATATACTCGTACCCTTTGAGCTAAAAATTAAACCAAGTGGGAAAATGTAAGGGAAAACAGCGCCATGAGGACTGGTAGAACAGAAAACAGTTTCTTTAAGTGGTAGTGTTTATTTCGTGAGATCATGCAATTGTTATAATTTTATGTTACAAAAATCTCTTCACCTATCTTGCTCTAATACTTTGGTGTGCTTCGGCCAGAATTTGAAATAGGTTGTTAGCCTTGCCACATCTGCTGCATTAGTGTTGTCCCTTAGGAACTAGGAGAAGTCAATGTCCAATCTCATGCTATCTTCTCATCCGAATCGGTGGCCTCACCCTGAAGAATAGAGGAAGTCTTGGGCGTCTCAAGCTTTCATTAGGCCTCACACTTTGACGTATCATCAGACATCCCCTTTACCTGCCACCATCAGAAAGAGGCAGGTGATTGCACTCAGGGAATGACGCTGCTTCCCACATACTGAAGATGTTACTGAGGTTTGATGGGTGTCCCTCAGAGGTCCATGTGTTAAAGGTTACGTCCCGAGGGTGGTGCTGTTGGGGGAATGTAGAACTTAAGAGCAGGTCTCAGGTTCCTGGGAACAGGCACCCCAGAGGATCACAGATGTCTGGCCTTCTGGCTTCCCTGTAGGTTCCTGTCTCAGGGTGTAAGCTGATTGCTCCGCCACGTGTTCCAGTCCCAATAAACTGCCCTCACCAGAAGCATGAAGTGATAGAGCCATTATCTCTAGAACAGAAACCTGCAGATCCATGAGCTAAATAAGCCTTTTCTCTGTGTGTGTGAATTGCCTCACATATCTCATTACAGTCACATGAAGTAGACTAACACAAGTCTTGGTGCGTTCTGTGCCAGTAATGTCTTCAGCAGTAGAGGCAAAGTAGAGGACAGCGTGGTCCTTGGAAGGACATAGAGGCAAGAAGGCGGTCTCGGAGTGGCAGATCACTGGTGCAGGGAATGATGGGTGAGTCCCACCCAGGGCACCAACGATGACATCTCTACAACAGTTGTTCCCTAGCCTCTCTGCCAGGGTTCCAGAAGCCAAACTATGCTGCTACTGTGTGTGTGTGTGTGTGTGTGTGTGTGTGTGTGCGTGCGTGCGTGTGACTGCTGTCATTCTTCGCCACCTCCCTCCAAATTTCCGAGACACAGGTGAACTGAGTCAAAGAGCCTATCCCTCAGCACGTGTCAGAAGCCTCCGAGGCTCAGGGCAGCAGGAGGTTATTCCTGGCTTGTGTGGCGCTCCTGGCTTCCTGATACGGAAACATTTGGGTTCAGCTTTCTTGTTAACTATAAGGTTGGCTTGTTGAAGAAAGCTCCTCCTCTCCTCCTCTAGCAGACCTGTAGATGGCTACGGGATAAGCCCCTATCTGCTTATATCTGTCAATCATCACAGCATCCTCATAGGTGAAACTAACCAGTGACATTTCACAGGAGAGGAACAGAACACAAGCCAGTGACATGCCCAGAGCCACACAGGAGAGAGTGCTTCACCATGTCGTGCTGTCTGTGGCCCCTTTGAAAATCACATCACGTCTATCACATTGTGGATGTAGGAGGTCACTACAGTGACCTGCGGACTCCAGCTGTCAATCAAGAAGTGGAAACCCTGCGTGTTTCTCATAGGGCGTCATTCTTCGCGCACAGACGGAACTTCCTCCCATCGCAGAGTACACCCTTGCAGTTTTTGCCGAAAACAGCTGTCGGAGACGTGCTCATTCATTTATATTCTGAAAAGTTTATCCTGTCCTTGCACACCCACAGGTCACAGCTTGCCACACCTGTTCTTAAAGAATGGCTTCATCAAATAATGTTGGAGATTAGTGGTTTAAGAGATTTAGAAAAACTAAAAAAAAAAAAAAAAAAAAAAAGTTGTTTTTTTCTCTATCACCCAGTTGAAGACTGCATTTTCTGTGGTAAATCAAACTTATCAGCTTTTGGGCCAGAGAATGGTTTTAGAAACACTGACAGAGAGACTCATCAGAGACTTGGCCGGAGCAATGCTGTGTGTTTGTGGTATTGAGTTAGTATCCTATGAGGAAATGCCCACAGGAAACCTTCGTGACTAATTCCTGTGGCGTGTTGCTTTCTCAAGAAAGGTGTGTGAAACGGGAGACACAGATCTAGAATCCTTATAATTTTCAGGGGGAACTATCGGTCTTACGTCTGGCGGGCGGAAGAATGTAGTTTCCCATAAACTAAAGTATTACTTTGTAATCTTAATAGAAAGATAAGATATCTTCCCTATTCACAAATTAGAAAATGAGGAAAATTCCAAACTTAGACAGAAATAAGGATATTTAATTCTCCGTCCCTTCATTTATTTATTTTTAATCACAGGACTGTATAAGACTTTCCAAACAGCAGACTGGCCAGATCCAAGCCTTTCCCATCCACCCTTTCCTTGAGGAAGCTGACTTCTCACCTTCAGTGCCAACTGCTGAGAGGTGCCAGCACTAGGCGGGCCTCTGGCCTTTCCTTGTCAGGTTCTCACGGTTTCCGGTTTCACCTCTCCACTCCAAAATCTGGATTTCCAATCCTGGCATTCTGTGTAATTAATGTACTGAAAATTCTGGCATCCCGTGTAATTAATATACTGAAATTTTAATGTTCATCTTTCGCTCTCCTTTACAGATCTTCTTACCAAATGCCAAGATTGTGACCATAACTGCTGACTGGTCTCCCCGACTCTCTTGTTCCTTCTCCTAATCCATCATTCAGGCTGGCTGTAGTTTAATTTTTTTGAAGAAGTTCCTTTAATATTGCTGCTCATCTGCTGACATTTTGCTGATGTCTAGGGTCATAGGCTAACACTTGAACCTAGAAATCAAATGCTTTGGATCTTGCCTTAATTGACCTTCCCTCCCATAAATAAAAGTGTGTGTATTTCCCAGAGCCTCTACTCTTTAGGCCCAGGCAGCCAAGTTACAACTAAAGAAATGTGTGTAGAAATAAAGTTTGTCCTTTTGAGGCCCATCTTTGAAGGCCCCTCTGTAGCTCTCTGACTTTTCATGTTTTACCGTGTTTCCAGGACATCTTGTATATGAAGTTTCAGAGAGAGAAGCTACAAAGTGATGGAGTCTTTATAAGCTAGGGTCCCTGAGTGACCATGCGAGGTGGAGCTACCTATGAATAACACACATATATACACACATATGTTGTATGCATATTTATATGTGTATACATATGTATGTACATATATTCCGCATTTTGAGAACAGAAGACAAACTTGAAAGGGACAGGTCTTGGTACTGGCACCTCACCTTCGACTGGTCCTTTCTGCTGGGGCAGTGACTCCCTGTGTAGTTAAGAAGCCCTTGGAGGTGCGCTTTCAACCTTGTCCTACCAGTACTATAGTATAAATGTCTTCAGGCATTAGTATCTGTTGTTGCTAATTTTTATTTTGGAAGATGTGTTGAAATATGAGAGAGGGTACCGGACCTGGCTTTTCATGCCTTTGTGTGTTTCATTAAACAGGGAGCTCCAAGATTCAGTTCATAATGTCTAAATTGTTATATCTTGGGACTGGAGAGAGAGATGACTCGGTGGTTATGAGAGCTGGACACTCTTCTCGAGGACTGGGGTTCAGTTACCAGCACTCACATAGTACCCACAACTGTCTGTAACTCCAGTTTCTGAGAGACCAAATACTCTCATTTGACATCTAGGGACACCAGACATTCAAGAAGTACATGCCAGCAAAACAGTCATACACATTAAATTAAATTATTAAATTAAATTAAATAATTATATCTGGTAGGGTTCCAGAGATATGACTCAGCAGTTAAGAGTGTCCACCAGTCTTCCAACAGACCTGAGTTCCTTTTCTAACACTCATGCGGGTGGCTCACGAATGCCTGAAACTTCATCTCCCAAGGAGTCCTGAACTCTCTTTTGGTTCCTACATATCCACCCACATACACATAATTAAAAATAAAATAAATATTGAAAAATATCTTCTTGATGAATGGTTGCTGTTTTTAGCATATAAACACCCTCCTAATGTGGTCTGGCTAGTTTGGTTTGATGTCTACTTTATTAGATTTGGGGAGAGCTACACTAGCTTTTTATGGCTTCTATACTGGCTGGCTTTATGTCAACTTGACACAAGCAAGAGTCATCAGAGAGGAAGGATCCCCATTTGAGAAAATGCCTCCATTAGCTCCAGCTGTAAGGCATTTTCTTAATTCATGATCAATAGGGGAGAGCCCAGCCCATTGTGGGTGGTTCCATTCTGGGCTGATGGTTCTGGGTTTTATAAGAAAGCAGGCTAGGCTGAGCAAGCCATGAGGAGCAAGCCAGTAAGCAGCACCCCTCCATGACCGCTGTGCCAGCTCCTGCTTCCAGATTTCTGTCCTGCTTGAGTTCCTGTCTTGACTTCCTTCGGTGATGAACTGAAATGTGGACGTGTAAGCCAAACAAGCCTCTCTCCCTCTGACATGCTCATCGGTCATGGTGTTTTATCGCCATAATAGAACGCCTGACAAAGGCAGCTTCTACTTACTGACAGGCTAAACTCTCCCCTTTGGCTCTCATATTTTGAACGCCTTTGTGAGTGAGGTATGTTTCTTGGAGGCAAAAGAGAGACAGAACTTTTTTTTTTCAATACAGTCAGGCTGGATCTATGGTTTAGAATAGTTTGAAGAAGAATGCCACCCATAGGCTCAAATATAGAATCCTTGGTCCTCAGTTGGTGCAGCTTCTGGACTATGGTTTAGGAAGTGTGTTCTTGTTAGAGGAGGTGTGACACTAGAGGCAGGCTTTGAGGTTTCATTTTGCCGCTCCCAACGCCCTTTCGTGTTTTCCTGCTTCTCCTTCAGGATGTGAGCTTTCTGCTTGCTGTTCCAGCTGCCACATCTGCCTGCTGCCAAACATCCTTGCAATGATAGTGATGGACTCTTACCTGCTGGGATTATAATCACTTAATTCCATAGGTTGCCTCAGTTAGTGTTTTACCATGGCAATAAGAAGAAAGCTAAGACAGTGCGTTGTGTCCATTTGCACTTAGAGTGTTATCGAGATGGTTTCTCTGTTTCTTTATGGTTTTATGGGTCCCTCTTTGGGTTGGGCAATTAGTAGTTCCTTTATTTCTTCCCCATCAATATTTGAAGTCTATTTACCTGCTGGGTTTGACGTGATGGACCCTTGTTAGACTATTCTGACTATCTATTCCTCTCATGAAATTTATTCTTGCATGTGATCTCATTATTAAGACAGTCTTTCTCTATGTACAATATTTCTTTAAGTTTCTTCTACAGTACTGGTTCTTTAGTCCCGAACTGCCTTAGTTTATACTTACCTTGAAATGCCATTATTTTTGCATTGTGACTGGAGAGATAGTTCAGTGGTTAAGATTACCCATTGCTCTTCCAGAGGATCTGGATCCCCAGTACCCACAGAGTAGCTCACAACCTGTGACTCCAGTTCCAAAGGACTCAACACCCTCTTCTGGCCTCTGTGAGCACTGCATGCACGTGGAGCACATACATGTGCTGGCAAAACTCCTACATGAAATAAAAATGTTCTGTGTCCATTTTGGAAAATAGCTTTGGTGGAGATAGTATATTGATTGCTAGTTATTTACTTTCAAGCCTTGAAATATATCATCTCACCCTATCCTGGCTCTTAGGGTTGCTGATAAGAGCTATGATGTCATTCTGATGTGTTTGTCTTTGTATGTGAATTGGCATTTTCCTCTTACAGCTTTTAATATTGTTCTTTTGCTTTATGTTTTTGATATCTTGACTATAATACGTTACAAAGAGGCTCTTCTTTGAGCATGTATATTTTGAGTTTTAAATATTCTTGTGCTTGGGTGTCTATTTCTCTTTTCTTTTTTGCTGTATTTGATAGATTCTTTATGTTTTCTGTTTTACCTCCATTCTTTCTAGCCTCTGGATTCTTATGTTTGATCTCTTGGTTGTATCTCAGCATTGTTACATATCTGCCATGCTCATTTATGTCTCTGTATCGACACTTGAATATAACATTTCTTTGACCCTGTCCTCCACCCATGCAATTTCTTATTCTGATTGGTCCTGTTTGTGGGTGATACACTATTACGTATTTTATTTGATTCATTGTGTTTTTATTTCCAAAGTTTTTATTTGATTTAATTTAAATATCTCAGTTTGATTGTTTGAATTCTTACATGTTGCTGGCTTTTTTGTTTATATTGCTAATTTCTGCATCCACTTTGCGATTATTTTCCCTCTAAGTTTGTGACTTCCATGTCTAATTATTGGATTGGAGAGGAATTCCTGAAGGTATTGATCATTTTTACTAGCACATTTTAAAATCCATCATCCACCATTTTACCTGTTCAGGTCTCTGCATTCTGTAGCTGAGGATTTAGGATACTTTAGAGAAATTGTGTTGCCTGCTCTTCTTACTTCTTGTGTTTGTGTTGTGAGTTGTACATCGTTGACTTCAAGGTCTTCCACCTTATGTAGGGATCTCCTGGTTGAGCAATTGGGGGATCAAAGAGCAATGCCGGATGTGAGAGAAGATAAGCTGTGAGAGCAGGAACAACATCCAGCCGTCCACGGTATGGAAAGACCCCTAATGCACCACAAAACAGAAAATGGCAAAGCTAATGCAGAGTGTATTATGATAGTCAAAATTACCCCCAGCAAATGTGGAAATAATACATGAATGGGATAGAAGGAAGCAGACAAAGGAGAAAAATAGAAGGGAAACAAGGTTAAGTAACAGAAGGAGAAAAGAATAAAAGGAATGGAGAAGAATATTATGACTAGGAAGAAGAGAAAGGATGATGATAACAGAGAACATTTAAAAAATTCTCCATAACGAAAAATATCTAAATATGAGGTACATGTAAAGAGACAAATAAAAGATAAGAACATAAGAAAAATTTAAAAACCAAACCAAGAAGATAAAGTAGAAATTCAACTAAAATTATAGCCTAACGGAAGAAAATTGAGAAGGCAGAGGTGAGAAAGACTCTAAAAGGAAAATGAACAGAAAGAAGTTTGCCCAACAAATAATGCACGAACAAAATTAGATCAGTGTACGAAAGGAAATAAACATGTAAACAAAATTAAAATTTCAATTCAACCAAGTGAAACGTTACTTTTGGACGAGGCTTTTGCTTTCCCTTCCCTGCTGGGATCCATCCTGCCCAGCTGTGTTTGGCTTGACTCATCCTGAGGGTACATGAAGTTCCTCTTACTCAGCCCGTCTCAGTGTTTGACCAACATCTGGACAGCTTCCCAGAGCGCGTCCTCTCTGTCTCTTCAGAATGAAGTTCATTCTTTCTCACCCTGACTCTTCTCCGTACCTGGGTCCATTGGAAGCCGCCTCTCATCCACCATCTCCCTCAGAAGATCCATGTCCAGAATTCTGACACTGAAAAAAACAGAAAAATCATCAGCCTAGTATTATTATTAGGATATTTTAATTTTATTATCTAATAAATTATATTAAATACTTTTAATTATATAAAATATAATAAATATTAAATTATTTTACTTTCAGGTATTTTTTTTCCTGAGGTAACCTTCATGCAGCACCTATAAACTATTCTAAATCATGCATTCACTCACATTCATCACCTTTTCCTCTACAGAGCCTGAAATATTTTACCAGCACCAAAAACAAACCTGTATCCATTAAGCGGTATGTTAACATTCCCTACCAACTTCGCCTCAGCTCCTGTCTGGCCATTTTTATGGGTTTATCTAATTAAAGTCAAATTGACTTTAATCTTTGATACCTGTGAGCCTGTCATAGGTAGAGTTTACCGGTTCCTGAAATGGCTTCAAGGAATCTTCGTTATTGTCTTTGTCCAACCTTCTTAACTCTTTAAAAATGGTTCAAGGTGGCACATGCCTATGATCCCAGCACTCAGGGAGAACAGACAAGCAGATCTCTGAATTCAAGTCCCACCTGTTCTACAAAGTGAGTTCCAAGACAGCTAAGGCTACACAGAGAAACCCTGTCTCAAAAACAAACAAACAAAAATGGTGCTAACCTCTTCAGAAATTATGCCTTCCTTAGTTCCAGCTTGGCTCTAACTTGCTAACCAAACTAAAAGTCTTTTAAGTCTTTCTGTTCTGCTTTTAGATCCTGATTCTCACTATAAATCTGGTCCGAAACAGGTAGCAGTCACCGTGCTGTTCTCTGAATGCTGGATTTCCTTGAAATTCCGTCTATCACATTAATCCACTATCTTTAAACTCAGACACACATGCATTTCTCAGGAGAAGCACAAAACATAGACAAGTTCTTTGTCAAAATGGGACATAAATGGTTGCTAGTCTGACCCCTGTTAGAGTTCTTGTTCTCACATGAAACCTCCTGAGTCAAGCTTTACTCTTTGATGCCGTTGGCATCTGAACTCCTACCAAAATCACCCATTAAGCACCTCTTACAGTTTTTCTAGGATTTCTCTTGTTTGTATCTCCAAAGACTTTAAAATCATTCTCACAATTAATTCCAAAGGCTTATGAACACAAAGTCAGGTTTAATCACAGCCATGACCCCACATCTCTGTTACCAGTTTTCTGAGTTAGTTATTTTTCTCATTGCTGCAGCAAGCTACCTGGCAGAGACAAATTGTAGGAGAAAAGTGTTTATTATGACTCAGGGCTTCAGAGTTTCACGGTTGCTTGTCCCTATGTCATGTTGGAAGGTGAGGTTCTTTACCTCATGATGGACAGAGAGAAAAGAGAAATAAAAGGATCAGAGGTCAAGTAGAACCCTCAAAACACATCCTTAGTATCTTAGTCACTGTTCTATTTCTGTGAAGAGACACCATGGCATGGCAACTTTTATAAAGGGGAACACTTAATGAAAAGCTTGCTTACAGTTTCAGAAGCTTAGTCCATTATCACTACGGTGGGGATCATGGCAGCAGGCATAGTGTTGGAGAAGTGATTGAGATCTACATCCTGATTATAGGCAGAAAGAGAAAGACTGGACCTGGCATGGCTTTTGAAACCTCAAAGTCCACCCCCAGTGACACACTTTCTTCAACAAGGCCACACCTTGTAAACTTCCTAATCCTACTAAAGAGTTCTACTCTCTTGTGACCAAACATTCAAATATGTGAGCCTATGGGGCCATTCCTGTTCAACCCATCTCACATAGGAACCCACTTCCTCCTCCTGGTTCCACCTTCCATCATTTTCAGAGCCTACCAAATTAGCACCATCAGCCAGGAACCAAATACTCAATACATGAATCTATGGGAGAATATTTACAGTCAATCACAATAGTTATCTTTCTGGTTCAAGGGTGTAGAAATACTTCATTGTTGATGCTCCTTCTACTCAATAAATTAGTATTATTGCCTTGTGTTTGCCTTTTTTTTATTAGACTATTTTTAGAATAGCTTAAGGAAAATGAAGTCGATAACTCAGAATTTCCATTAATTAATTAATTATTAATACTTAATGGTGGCGTGGCACTTTGTTCATGATTAATAAACTATACTGATGCATTGTTATTAACTTAAGCTCATGCTTCAGTCTGATTTTCTTATGTTTTTACCCGTCCCGAGGCATCCCATTACGTTTTTCATCATGTCTTTGTAAGGTCCTCTTACCTGCGACACTCTCTCAGACTCTCACTCTTACGATGGCCTGGGCGGCTTTGAGGAGCACTGGTCAGGTACACACTGTAGGGGGCTTCACTGTGATACTTTGGTGTTCTGATCATGATTGCTTTGAGACTATGAGTACTGAAGGAAAGGTTGCCAATCTTGAGGAAGCGTGAACGAGAAACGTCTCCCGTAGGCACATGTATTTGAAGATTTTAGTGTCTGTTTACTGGTGTTGTTTGGGGAGGTGAGGAAAACTCACCCCACTTCCAGTTTTCTCTCCCTTCTGCATGTCCAAGGATAAACATGTGGTCTCTCAGCTTCCTGCTCTGGCCACCTGCTGCCGTACCTCCCTCTCCTCTGGACCCGTGAGTCAAAATGGAATCTTACTCTACAGGACGCTCTTTGGTTCATGGTGCTTGTCACAGGAACAGCAAAGTCACTGATATAGATACAAAGCTGTGTGTTCATTGTACCACTGCAAGAACATATGCTCAACATAACCAATGACTGTTGGTGCCGACCCTGATCACCTGGTGAAGCAAGTGTCATATTTCTATACTTATTAAGTTACTGGTTTTTCTCCTTCTTGCCTTTTACAAATTTCAGAAACAAACCCTGTGCTTATGATTGTGTTCAGCTGGCCGCATAACCAGGTCAAAGCTTTATCAGTGTAGACTATCAGTATAGACAGTCTTGATGATTCGGTGGGCCATATTCTCTGCTCAGGAGAGCAGCGATCTGAATACAACTCAATGCATTCAGGGGCTCTGTGTGCTCAGAAATCACCCCCACCTTCAATGGTGTACACAGAAGCCATAATCAATAGCTGGGTTTCTACTGGAATATCGAAACAGCCCCACATATGGTCAGTTCTCCCCTCAAATTCTTTAATACTGTTTGAACTTTTACGCCTCATTTCCTACTCACCAGCAAAAGCAAAGAAGTAGACATCGAATCAAACCCTCCTATGTTTGGGTACTTTGCTGTCACTGCTCAAGAAATCATCCAGTCTCTTGGTAATAGAGTGATAGGAGCATTGTTTGGGGTTTCAGTTAATGTCCTCTGTCCATTAACCACTGTTCAGATGCAGCACTGAAAACCTTGCCATCTGGAAAGTCTGCAGTCCTGAGCAGACCGGGCCACTTCCCTCCCACCAGCATGCCTTGGTTGTTTCCGTTTAAACAACTTCCTTACGAACAACACGGACTCCCTTTATTCTGAAATGATGAAGCGACTGTGCAGTATGTTGCTGTCTCTGCTCTCGTCAGTCAGTTTGATGAAGTGGCTCAAAGCATCCGCTCTACCAAGAAGGCCCACACATACAAAGGGTTCAGGGATTTTTCCAGAGATCACATGCGAGACCTTGATGGCCATGGATAATATTTGTTGATGCAGGAACAACATTTCGTGAAATGCTTACACAACTGAGACTTGGGACCAGAGAAATTATAGTAGGAAAACTGAAAGACCTGCCCTGTGGCTCAGTTGGGAAATGCCAGGAGAGTGTTCAAGGAAGGACCTCCCCACTCCTGGAGAAAGAATGAGAAAGTATTCTGCGTGGAATTCTAGTCACATCTCCTTGAGTACCATCAGTGTTCCTGTAGCTCTGAACAGCTTTGATTTCCAGGACCTGCCAAATGGACCCCCTCGACTTTCTCAAAACTGTCCTATTTATTTCTGTTGCTGTCATATCTGCAGATGTACCTTTCATGGGCTTCTTTCTGTGTTTCTTCAGCTGTGGTCTGATAATTTATTACGCCAGGCTCAGCATGTCCTTGACATACCAAGCCATTAACTTGAAATCAGAAAAGTCCTGTGAGGTCTCTAAATTCTTTCCTGTGATTATCAGGCCTTACACTAGCTGAGAATAAAATTGCTGGCTGCAAGACGAAGAGTAATTGGATGGAGTGGTTATGGAAACGTCTAAACAGAAGATAGTCTTTCTCTCCCTGCTTGCAATGATTTATTTTCATGGTTTTATGAGACTTCAGTGAGGAAACCTTATCTGCATGCTTGCTAATTATCAACCAAATTCCCATTTCCTGTCAGAAAAAAAAATTCACAATAAGTAAAACAGAAATGGTGGAATGGAGAGAGTTTTTGCCCTCTGACCTGTGTGACTGAGGAATACCTTGACAGCACATAGCATATGTGGCCAGGAGGCCTGACTGTGATTGTTTTTCCCATTTACTTCTGCTTAACCCAGATTGCCACATTCAATTAAGGACAATGGTGAAGCAGGACCCCACGGCTTCTTTGGGGTCAATACTGAGAGGTAGATCATTTGGGCAGGATGAGGCCAGTTTCTCTATCATTTAATACTAACTTCTGGTCTTGGGCAGTTCCATCTGTTAGGTGACAGAGGTACACCTGAACCAAATAAAGTTTGAATTTTGGAGAGTCACTCATCCTCCTCCCCGCCCCTTACTATACTGTATCAGCTGCTGGGTCATGAAGCAAAGTTCTTACGGCCATTAACTAAAGACTTCTGTCTGAAGAAGCTGAACATGCAAGTGAAATTTGATTGTCGATGTCATTGTGGGCAACTCTGGGACCTTTGGATCAGAAATTCTGAGTAGGAGGGGACCTAATGAGCCCGGTGGGAGACAATGGAGGCTGGTAAGTGTTTCAGACTTTTAGAATTTTTAGGGCACCATCGCATCCAAGCCACCACGAACTCAGAGCTCATCTGCATCTTTATTTTCAGTTCTAGCTTAGTTGACAAGGTGAGAACCTCCTTTTCGCACATGTCTCTCTAGGTGTAAAATTTACCATACTCTCAAATAACCTACAAGCTTCCCCTTGCTTGTTCTGTCATTTAAAAGGAAGTTTGCTAATGTTTTAATTGTATCTTTCTTGGTATCTAGGCCAGTCACTAAAACAACCTAGACAGTGATTTTTGACACCTTGCTTTAAAGAAACACTTTTCAAAAGTGCATTTTGAAGGTACTGTGACTAGGATAGGGTAGGTTTGCTTCAGACACCGGTCTACAGGAGAAAACCAGAGGGGTCAAACTTGCTCCAATCTCTTCACTGCAACTCCAAGTCCTTCCCCATCCTACCCTTCTGCCTCGTGACCGGGAAGGAACAGAACAATGGGAGACACAGTTCACCTACAGTATAGACTTCTCACTAGCTCTGGATGCTTATTGGGGTTTTATTATCTTCCCAGCTATTAAGCAGTTCCCACCATTTGACTGTCTGTTGTAGGCAAGTTTGTATTTGGCAGGTTTTCTGTACTGATGAATGAGCTGGGCCCCGACCTGCCTCACTCTTTATCTCTCTTGAGGGCCCATTACAATGAGGTCACCTTGCTAAGATAGGGCTGAAGACAGATCTTAGCCCAGCAGTATTAACCAGAGGACACTCCAAAGTCAACAATCTTCTAAACTAAGATCAGATAATACATCGATCGAGAACAGGACTGTCCCATAGAGATATAATGCAAATCACATAATTAATTAAAAATCTTCAGGTAGATATATTTACAAAACAAAAACCAAAATGGATAGATTTAACTTTAATAGCTCAAATAAAATAATTTAAATTTTTTTCATTTCAATATATAGTAAATATAAAAACATGAGGTAGCACACATTATATTAAAATATAATGCTGTGTTATATAAAATGATGTATACTACAGCAGTATAAATGTATCTCTAATTAGTGATGTTTTAAATGTTCAATAGCCACATATGTCTACTGAACACACTTTATTAGCCTGAATATAGAATATTTATTTCCTCCATTTAAGTGCACAGCTTCAGATAGGCTACACCTGGTGGTCTGGGTTCATGAATGTGCAGAGTCTGTTCCAGGAAGCCTCATTTTCTCTCCCTTCTGTTACTGTATTTTTTCCCACTATGCACTCTGAGGCAAAACTTAGAAGTAGGGTTCAAAGCCGGGGAGCCCCATCACTTCCTTGCCTTCTGCAAGTGATCTTTCAATTCACTACAGACCTTCAGACTGTGAAGTTTAAACCAGCTCTCAGAGCTCGGGGCAAATAAAAATCCGCTTATTAAAATGCAAATTTCTGGGCAGAATCCAGTCCAGCCGATGTTGCCATCAGAAGGTGAGGCCCGAGAGATGCCCTTGTGTCCGAACCGCTCATACCCTTGCAAATTCTAGGTTCGAGAACCCTCCCCGGACCCTCAAAGCACTCAGTGTTCTCCTACAGAGGGACTCCTGGATTTTCACTCACAGGCCGTGGTTCGGCTTCCAGTGACAGCCGAGGCACATTCACACGCAGACCCAGCAGCCAGGACCCTCTCGGAAGGCTGCCCTACATTTTATAATTGCTGGCCTCCCAGTCACTCGCAGTCAGAGACCTACATAACACCCGCCACACCCGAGAGAGCGGCCCGTGCTGTATTTTAAAGAGCTGGCGTCTCCTTTTGAACCCCTTTCCCTCTATTTTTGTGAATTCCGAGATAGCTCCCCATACACAAGACTTCACACTTACACAAGTACTTTTCGCTGGGGGGGGGGGAGGGGGAGGTGAAAGATATTTATAAACAGTCTTCTCATTAGTCTTTATTGCACCCCAGGAAAAGAGGACACGAGTGAGCTCGGCTTCGTTTTGTGGAGAGAAAACTGAAGTCCCCGGTCGGTGGGTCGCTGGCTTGGTGAGAGAATTTGGGGTGCGGGGTGGAGAGTGAAATCTCTTCGCCTTCCTCAGCCCGGCGTCTTGCAGCATCTCTGACCGCTGCTGTCTGCTGTGCTCGCTGAAACCCAGTTGGAGGTAAAAGCATTTTACTGCAGGCGCTGTGGGTCGCCCGTTTCCGGTTCAGACGTCCGGGGAAGGTGGGGTCACCGGGTGGTTGTGATGGGGGGCTTCGGGTGGGAGGTACGTTCTTCCATTTCATACTCCACTCAGAGCACGGGTCTTCTGGAACACATTTATCTGTAGCTCCCAGATCCCCGGGGCCCAGTGATACACATCTGAAATGCAAGCTAAGGTCTCGCCTCCTGCCTGCGCCCTTGGCTCCCCCACGGAGCTGACAGAGTATGATTCATTCTCCGGCCACAGCAGGCTCGGGGAGGCCTTCATGTCTCACACACGGGGCGCTGGGCTGCAGTTTCTTTACTTGGTCCCAAGGCCATGTCTGCCTACAGACCTGAAAAATCTTTCTGCCAGGAGAGACGCATGTACACAGCTCCCTCGGAGGAGGATTCCCTTAAAGACTATTTCAAATTGCTGTTTTAGTGACTGAAGGTGTTGCCAAAGATATACTTTAATACATTTATCTTCACAAGTGTGTTTTCTTAATACACTTCTGCTTTCCATCTTTCTAATTTAAAGGCCTTATTTTCTTCAAACGGATTCACTGTAGAAAACGTTTAAAATATTGCAAGCTTGAAAGCTTTAAATTGTCCATGAACCACAACTCTTTGGGTGTGTTTTCTTTAGGTACTCCCTTCTTTTCTTTTCTTCTTTTTTATTTTTAATGTATTTGAAATGACTAATGACTTGAAATCAACTTTTTCTTCCAGAAACCCTGTTTTCCTTTCAAGGAAAACCACAACCCAGACACCAGGAATGTTAACAGCATACATTTTGTTCTAGGTCATTTTTTTTTCTTTTCTTTTCTTTTTGTGAACTGAGCTAGAATATATGTGCATTTAAAGGTAAATTTTTCTATCTTTTAAAACTGATCATTTCTACTTTAAAGTTATCACACAGGGGTTCAGTGTATCTTCATATGTTGTGTGTGTGTGTGTGTCTCCTTTCTTCTATAAGAAGGAATCTTGGTTCTTAGACACACAGGGAAGATATAATTACAATATCTTGTGGCATTGGGTATACTTTATTTTATACTGCACAACAGTTCCAGTACAATAAGCCAAGTATTTATACCACCAATATAATCACTGAAAACAGGCTTTTTATATAATGTGTATTCTTTTTTGTCATCTTCCTGTTGGAAAATATTGGTATTTTCTCTGCATCTCCAAAGCCCACAGCCCCTAGATACTGTGCTGTCATTTTTTTACACAGTGTATGTATTTTATGTTCACTACTAAAGCTTACAGTAACTTTTCTCTGACTTTTTGTGTTTGAATCTTGTTCCCTATCAAATTAATCAGGAAAGACTCATGAAACTATATTACTTAAATTTTGTAGGTAATTTGAGAAATCTAAATGTACAAATCTAAATGGTAGTCTGTACCATTTAGATTTGAGAAAGTCAGTTTTGCTAGGTATAAAATCTTTCACTCACATTTTCCTTCTTTCAATGTTTTATATACATTAGTTGGGTTCTTCTGCCATTGAGTATTGTGTTTAAAATCTTATCATTAAACTTCATTTCTTCTTTTCACTAAAATTCCCAAAGGATTGTTCTTCTTCATTTTAAAACCCAGAATAGTTTGCTTTCTGCACTAGTTGTTTTAATTGATGGTCTCAGGTACACTATTAGGACACTATTAGTCTGCTTTCTTTTTAGTTTTAGAAAACAATTCTTGTTTTACCCTCTTACATTAACAGTATTTAAAGTCAGTAGTCATGTCTACTGGAGAGATAGTGAAAATAAAGCAGACTAATAGTGTCAACAGCTTTCCTGGGTTTGAGTGGGCTTTCTAGTCAACATTCTTCACTGAGATGTCATTGTCATGAACTTGTGCATCTTTCATAAAAACTGATGTGGAGAAGTCATGGAAAATTAAATTAAGTATATTGTGTTTATAATGACAATAACCATGGGTCATCAATTACTTTCTAAAAGATGCTTGTCCCTTCCATAGAGGGTATAATCCAAAGGAAGACAGTCAAGAAACTCAAAGGATCAATATGATCAGAATGATGCCGCTAGCCAGTGTCTCTCAAAAGAGATGCGTGCTGCCTGGGTCATCCCTCTTCTGTTGGTCTTCACAATGTCATCAATAGATTGTCAGTATGTTGCAGAACTGGAAACACAAGAGCATAAGCACGTGTGCTTTGAGAATCTTACACACAGGATGCCAGAGATGACTTCTCATAGACATGCATAGACACAGTGATTGCATGTGCAGTGCTCCTGGTAGAAGCATGCATCCAACAGTATGATAAGCAGAGGAGAGGATATGGATTGACCTCTACGACAAGTCTCAGTCTCTGACGGACTAACAAATAACACTTCATGTTGGAGCGGTAACCATGTAAAAAGCTGAATTCTCTTCCTCCAATAGGAGAGATTCAAAATACCTTAGTGTGTTTCAAGCTTCTATTATTGGTTCCCCGATTTTATACTACTTTTAAATATTCTTGTTCATTTTTAATATTATTTTATTAATAAGTAACTATATGTAACCCCTGAAATCTTGGGCAGTGTTGTCAACTCTAACAAACATGTGTTTTCTCGTGAAGCCATATTCAATCACTGAGAATTAGAAATATCTACATTAGTATTATATTTGATAGCATGTATTTATATATGTACATACACACATATATAGAGAGAAAGAGACATATATACAATACACACATACATGTGTGTGTAGCTATTGTATGTATGTCATCTTTACATACCCCAGGGAACAATAACCATTTTTTTTCTTTTTAGTATGTTGAGACAGGGTAATGCTATATAGTCCAGGCTAGTTTCAAATTCATTATCTGTGGGTTCCCAAGATGAGGGATGGTAGAGCACTACTCATACCCCAGACTGCTCTCAGAAAACACGGCAGGAACGGTGCTGCTTCACACTCAAATCAGGCCTACTCAACTCCATAGAGACAAAGGACTTATCATGTGAGAGTCAGTTAAGCTTCTGTTTCTTGCCAGGGAACTGGCTTCTCGGAAATCATGTGTGGGAAGTCTGCTAATCTAACATGGATAAGTTGGATTAGTTCTAGCTTGGAAAGTCCCTTCCCCTGCTGCAGGCTTTGGTATTTGAGTTGGTACATCTTTAATGTTTGCCTGTCTTTAATCAGGTCTGCTTTCGCAAATTAGGTGAATTTCCTCCTTGTTCTTTCAACGGTCTCTGACACAGTGTCCTGGGTCATTCACACCCTTTGTACTCACCTCTGCTGAGACCCTGTTCCCCAGCTACTCTGCATTATGATACCACTAGTATCCACAGGGACCCACAAGTATCTAGACCCATGGTTGCAACCCCTATGAGGGTTGAATGACCTTTTCACAAGGGTTGCCGAATACCATAAAAAACACACAGATGTTACATTACAATGATTCATAAAAGTAGCAAAATTACAATTATGAAGTAGCAACAAAAATAAATTTATGGTTGGGGGGTCACTACAACATGAGGAACTCAATTAAAGGGTCTCAGCAATAGGAAGGCTGAGAACCACTGATCTAGCCCATCATAGTTACGAACCCTCTGTTGTACAGCCAGGCCTTGAATTCATTCTGGCTCTGCTTCCTAAGTGCTTCAGAATTATTGACCTGTACCATCATGCCTGAGTCTACTATTATTGCTCGCGTAAAAATCTTTCTATGTAATTATTGTAACATTTTTAGTAGGTAGAGAAACAGCAGTGAGATCACATGTGCTAGGAAGAGGAAATTGCCAACACGTTTATAAACTAATCTTTGTGCCTTTGAATTAAATCTTTGATTCTAATAGAGATTTGTAAAAGTCGAATGTTGAAGCTACAGCATGTTTTTCTTCAATGACAAAAAAAAAAAAAAGAAATTAAAGGAGAAATTGAAAAGCTGTTTAACAATGAAAAGAAGAAACTAACAAGCTGTTAGTGAAAACAGCTTTAAGGTTTGCTCTTCTTTAACTTGGGCTCTTAGATTCCTAATATCCATGAGTTAGATAATCTGCTTGTTTTCAGCATTGGTGTTTTAAAAAAATAACCTTTTAATCTCTTATTTTGCTTCTGGTTTTCCAAACTGCGCCCCATTTCACCTTTTATTTTCCCTAAAGCAGTATCCTTTGTGGTTATTGGTTCTTCTCTTCCATCTGGTTTTGTTAGGCCCAGCAGGAACCTAATTCCAGAAGGGATGAAGAGAACTCAGGAGACCAGATTTCATTGATGCAAAATCGCAAGAGGTTTATTTTAACCATTGCGCAATGGGGTCACCACTGACATTCAGCAAAGAGTGGCCCTGGGAGACAAAGGCCTTCGGTTTTTTAAAACACAAGGCACAGGAATTTTGAGGTTGCAGTCTTGGCATTAAGGATTGGATGAGGAAGCTATCAAGTAAGGTAATTGGTTAGTCTTAGGTGCTCAAGCTTGACGAGTCCTGCCAAGTATGGATTCGGCTGCAATTAAAGGTGGGGGTGGGGGTGATTAGCTCATTCTTGAAGATTGGGGCTGTGGGCTTTTGGCTGGAGGTCAGGAGCTACTCAGAAGAAGGACTGAGGCCATCTGGGTTGGTTGCTAAGAAACACTATCTCAAAGACAAGGGTCTGGTCATTCTTTTTGCTGAGTGAAGGTCATTGCTTGCTCGCTTTTTTATATCTGTCCTCACAGATGGCCAGGGTCACATTCCTTCGTTCTCTGGAAAGGTACTAAGAGGCTTTAGACCTGGGCCTAAAACTCAAAAATGTAGGCTTTAGAAGACATATAGGTTACAAAGTTAGTCTGATCCTTTCAGCTTGGACTTTGTTTCTGAAATTATTTTTCATCTCTTATTATTTTTTGACTTTAAATCTGTGTTTTTTACTATTTGAATTACATTGTCCTTTTCCATCTTGTACAGTCTGGTATTTTAATACATTTTGTGTCACCTTGAAACGGTAATAAATAGTTTAGAGTTGTTTTCTAAGCAGGTTTTTCTGGCATGCTTTCATTTCTGTAGGACTGTTTCTCTGTTCTGGGTTTTCCTCTTAAAACTATCTTAGGATAGGATTGATACTGTTTGTGACAAAACTTTTCCTGGGGAGACGCAACATACCTGTCAACTCACCCCAGTATGAAACCATGACAGACCAAAGTCTGATTTGGTGAACCAATGGTTTTTTTTGGGGTGTTACTTACAAGAATATAGATGAGGGGGTTATACTCAAAGACAGATGCATTACCAAAACCCACTCCAGAATGGATGGCTTGTCACAAAAGCTAGGAATCTGGTTCATACTGCACAGCCTGTAGGCAGTTCAACAAGATGGAGAGTGTCCTTTTTAGGTGCCTCAGTTGGTCTAAATCTCTTCCGGGCAGCTCTGTTGACTTCTGCTTCTTCTGGGTCACTGTTCTGGTCTCAGAGTCTTCTTTGCAGATTGGCCTTGCCTCCTGTGAAGGGGCCTTAGCTTTTATTGTTTATTGTGATAGGGAGTGGCCTGGTGAATCTAGTCAGTTTTAGGGACTTCCTGGAGCTATTTTGAGTTGTTTACCTTCCTATTTAATAAGCTTCCCTGCAGGATGGAATGTTTCAATTGGAGGAAACTGTTATACAACAGATGTCAAATACTTTTAACACTTTAAAATTAGATTTCCTAAACTTAGAAGACATGGTTAAGAAAGCGTTTCTTCCCTTCTTGCTGTCCTGTTGTGATGGTTTTATTAAGAATGGCCCCCATAGGCTCTTAGACTTGAATGCCTGGTTATCAGGTCACCAGAGAGTGACACAATTTGAAAAGATTAGGAGGTGTGGCTATGTTGGAGAAAATGTGTCACTGGGGGTGGGCTTTGAGGTTTCAAGGGCTAAGCCAGGCCTACAGCCTTTATCTTCATTCTGCCTGTGGATCTGAACGTAGAACTCTCAGATCCTTCTCCAGCATCGTATCTTCCTGTGGGCCACCATGCTTTCAGACCTGATGATAATAAACTAAACTTCTGAAAGTGTAAGCAAGCCCCAATTACGTGATTTTCTTTATAAAAGAGTTGCCATGGTCATGTGTCTCTTTACAGCAATAGCACACCTTGATTTTTTCAGAGGTAATGGCTGCTCACGGTTTCCCTCATCTTTATTGTCCCCTTCTTCTGTTATTTTGATTCACCTTCCAGCAGATTCTCCTGCCTGGTTAATTACAAAAAATTCCAAGAGAGCATACTTCCCACACCATGTGCTTTCCCCAAGGAGGCCTTTTCAACCTTCAGAGCCATATTTCCAGCCTTCAGAATTTTCTGTGAGTTCCTGGACTTGTTCTCTATGTGGTAAGTAAAAGCCCAATCATGCTGTGTCAACTCTATCTGCACTGATGCTTTCTCTCCTTCTCAAGGCCCAAGCCTTGACCATTTGAGATGCCTTTGTTTCTGGACCTATCCTATGCCCTGTTGCTCTCATCCCACAGAAATGATGTTATGCTGGCCCCATGAGTAAAGGCATTTTCTTCCAACAGTCTTACAATTGCCACTTGTGTCCTGCCATTCTTGGGGATACTTTGACTCCTATTTTTATCGTGAAGTTGTCTATGCATCGTTAAACCTGCAGACCAACTAAAAAATTATTACATTTATTTATTCCTTGATGGTGCCACAAGAGACAAGTGGAGGTCAGAAGACAATCTGCGCAAGTAAGTTTTCTCCTTCAACTATGTGGGTCTCGGGGACCAGTCTCAGGTTTGGTCAGATTTGGGGCTTTTACCCACTGAGCCAACCTGACAGCATCAGACCAGTGTTTTCAACGTGAGGCCTGAAAGAGCTTCTTCCCAGAGTCTTCCTGTTAAATAACTGTGTTTTGAGAAATTCATAAAATGAGTTTTGAACCTGAGGATACTACCGAACTAGGCGCATCATTAGCCTCACACAGCTCTAGGTTTATGGCCAGTTGCTCTTCCTCCTGGGTTCGGAACTCCATTGCATCTGTAGGTCTTGATGTTCATCTTCTGTCCTTAAAACAAACTCCAGTCATACTGAGCTACCCACTTGGCTGATCAAGGCGATGTCAAAAGATGCCAGTTATTATTTTGGTCATTGTTTTGATGACTGTTCCAGTTTTGAAAGGTCTCCTGCACCCTCATTTTCTCCCCCATAAACTCTGTGACGTTTATCTATAATGCTATAACAGAGAGTTATAGAGTTTGTGCTTTCTTGGTAAAGCACATCTCATGACAGAAATAGTTTCAAATTTTCACATATGGCACACGGAAAAGAGCATTTGGAAGTTATTAAAGATCTGTATGTTTCAAGGATAACAACGAATAAAGCAGATGACCTGTTAATTCAGGGAAAACTCTTGTGCAGCAGTGGAGCAAATGGTCAGGGCCAGGTGAGCCATGTTGGCACAGTGTGTGATGTAAAACGTTAGCATTGCTAAAAGCTGTAAAATCACCACAGTGAGAGGAAAAGATGGATGCAGTGTGTGGGAAATGTCAGACGTTACTGTCAAAAAATATTCTAAGCTATGATGGCACAAGTATATTGGGTATGGACAGAATCTGGAGATAAATGCTAGAAAAAAATGTTGTTAGCATTTCAAGTCCAAAGGACTGAAAAAATAGAATATGAGGTTGCTGTATCATTCTTCTTCTTGTTGTTGTTATCATTGCTAACATCATTTCTTTCATGCTATCTGACCTTGAAAATATGCTCATGGATTGCTTCATGAGTACTTGTGAAAACATTTTGAAGCAATGTTGACTTTTCAGTTATTAAACAGAAGACGTAATTTAAGGCCCACAGTGTCCTTACAGGTCGCTCAGTTTCTGCTGGACAGCAACCTGGCTTCTTCTGCTACGACCATAGAAATGACTTTTGTCAATTTTAGAGATGAAGTTTTATTTGCTAACAGTTTTTGCCACTCATGAAGTTGTACAATAAAAGTTGTTCATTAAATATTTGTGTTTAGGAACCTATGTCCTTTCTCTACATGTTTATTGGGACATTGATGAGTTTCTTCTTTTCTTCATATGAATTTTTTTGGTGGTTACGGAGATTCAACATTTATTATGTTTAATAGGTAGATAGATAAACAGTCTTTTTGCTATTTAGGAATCAATTTAATTAAATTTTGCTTAACTTTTCATACTTTGGACTTAAAAAAAAAACTTTACATGCCTCTCTCCCCACACACACACATTTGTCTGATCTCCACTGGGCCTACTCTAGGCAATGATTTTTTTTTTTTTTTTTTTTTTGTTACTAGAATTTTAAAAATGCAACCCTAGGAACAGAATCCAGGAAGTGAGCATGCTGAGTAAATACTCAACTATTGAGCTATATACTCCCAGGCCCTGAATTTAACTTTTTAAACAAAACTGGTGAGTGAAAGTGAGAGAGAGAATTCCTCCTGAAGACAAATTTTCAGTCACGTCTTGTGACCCAGAATAAACGCTACTGTCTTTCACCTAAATCTTTTGCTTTGTGTATACCTGCTTGGCCAGTGGACATCTAAGACTAGACTGATTCGCTAACGGTCCTTGGAGGAGGGCTCTGAGTAGCCTCTGTTTTACCCTGGGAAGGGTGTTCAACTTCATAGTAATGAGTTCCCAAATACACACTGCTTCTTGGCTATTACCAAGTACTCAATAACCAGTGACCTCTCACGTGTTTCTGCTTGACTCAAATTCTAATATTAAAAGCACATCACCTATTCATGTACTGCCATCAGTCTTAGGAGGACATAGGTTCTCTTGGTTCCTTTTAATGATTACTTCTTCCCCTGCAAGGATTTTTGCTCCTGCTTGACATTAGAATCCTCTGAGAGATTTTTCACTCACTAGTAACACCTGGACCCTCTTTAGATAATTTCAGTCTCTTGCAGACTGGAGCCTGGACATCAGTGCTTTGAAATGATCTCCTCAGCTAATTTTGGACATCCAATTCCGAAATTCAGTGACTCAAAACCAGATATTTTAATTTGGTAGATCATTTGCCTGGCATGCACAAGATCTTGGGTTCAATTCTCAGAAATAAATTTAAGAAGAAAAATTTCCATACATTTTAACTACTATTTAGCTTCATAAATAAACAGTAGTCATCTTCAGGAGCTCATATAGAGGTCATGTGATCTTTGGGTACCAAAAAGAATATGATGTAGAGCAATGGTTCTCAACCTGTGGATCAACACCCATTTTGGGGTCAGACAACCCTTTCACAGGGGTCAGACAACCCTTTCACAGGGCTTGCATATCAGATATTTACATTACATTTCATAACTAGCAAAATCACAGTTTGAAGTAGCAACAAAATTATTTTATGGTTTTGGTCACCACAACATGAGGCACTGTATTAAAGGGTCGCAGCATTAGGAAGGTTGAGAATCACTGGTGTAGAGGAACATGGATGACTTCTTGATGGAGATTATGCTAAGGGGATTTTGGTACTTGAAACTATTTGCAAAGTAAGCCACATGCTTTTGCTTCCCACCTTAGGGATTTTGAGTAGCTGTTGGAAAACTGTAAGTACCTTATAAAGGATATTTATCACTCTTGGGTCTGGCAACATTGAAGTCTAACATCAAAGCAATGAGAGATTTGGCATTTAGTGATGACCTATTCCTTACAGATGATGCTGGTTTGTTTTTGTTATCTATTTATTTTTTTAATCCTGGATGACAATATTTTATAAAGGCACCAATCCACTCATGAGGAAAATACTCATGACCAAATCACTTTGTGAAAGACCCATTTCTTAATATTTATCATATGGGATGGGTATTAGGTTCTGTGGTGTCTTAAATGAGAAATGTTCCCCAATAGGGTCTATTACTTGCATACTTGGTCCCTGGGTATTTGGGAATGTTTAGAGGTATGGCCTTGCTGAAGAAACTGTCACTGGGGTACAGGTTTGAGAACATGAAGCCTTTGCCCTACTTCTAGTCTTCCTTCTCTGCTTCCTGCTTTCTAGTGAAGATATGAATTTCCTGCTCCTCTCCCTATCCCTGAGGCTGCTCCCTATCACTGTCTCCCTGCCATGGTGCAGACTTACCCCCAGTGGAACATTAAACCACAATAAACTCCTTTGTATATAAGTTTCCTTAGGGCATGCCACGCCATCATGGTAACATTAGAGTAACTAATACAGGTTCCAACATACAAATTTGAGGACACCAGCATTCAGATCTAGTACTTCTCCTACACGACCATTTGGGAAGTGGCTTATGGGAAAGCCTGTGAATTGGTGGGGCTGGGGCAGTTTGAGGCCACACTTACAAGGCTTCGTTTCATTCTCAGAGTCAACACAAGACCAGATCCCTTTCTTAGCTATGTGACCTCAGGCAAATCCTTCAGCTGCCAAGCTCCTCAGCTGCCTGGGGTGAGCGAGAGAAACTGTGAAGTCCAGGCATGTTGGAGTCTTTACTAGTGTTTGGAGTTTCTGATGCTCAGGTCCACCTGGGTTCTCCAAGGTGCAGAGCTCCCAGATGACCTCCGCCAGTCTGTGCAGCTCCTGGAGGAGATGCCCCTTGCTCATCATTCTTTGGGAGCTCTGTCCTAAACTCACGCTGTGACAATGAGCTTCCAGAACTGCCTTTCCGCCTTCAGTTTAAAGGCACCCAGTGGCTTCCTTCTCTCTCCCTGGACCTTTGGTCCCTTCTCTTTCTGCAACTCATCCTCAGCTACAGAAAGAGCACACAGGCTGTAAGCTTAGCTTTCTGCTCTTCTGGCTGATGTCCCAGACTTTGCTAATCAGCAGCATGGAAGGACAGCCAGGAGAGGTCAAACTACTATCCCCACACGCCCTGGCTCTTGAAGGGAATCAAAGGTAAACCTTACCCCCTGAGACCTGGAGGAAAGGGAATGGCCGGTAGGGGCCTCTCTGTGTGTAGGTCTTACATGGTGAATGGAACTCCAGGCTCCTTCCAACTGTCTCTTCTAAGGCACATGGAAAATGGCAGCACAGCCTTGTACTGGGGACTTGTTGAAAAGTTAAGTTAAATATGGTGAGGAAAGGGCTAATTTATCACTTCTTCTGTCCTCCCTGCTGCTCCACTTCCTTTACATGACTAATGATGGGGAGCTGCTAAAATGCTGAAAAAGAAACCCCTGCCCTCTGTGTGCTGCATCACACCGCCTGTCATTTCTCAAAGCCTTCTACTTTCTGTAAAGCGTTTTCTGCACCTGTCGTCTCCAGCTTCCCCGAGGAAGCACTGTCCTAATTCAGATCACCTTCCATTCAGACTCTCCTCATTATCTATCCATCCAAAGGACAACTACAAAATGTCACTTATCATTTGTTTCTAACCAAATAAAAAAAGACTGTATGAATCAATGGGGCACTGTATAATATTTCAATGCATGTATCTATAGTGCAATGTTTAAGCCAGGTGAAACATGTTTTGTTTTGTTTTGTTTTGATCCAATATTTATCATTTCTTTATGGTGAAAACTCAAAATTCTTTAAGTGTTTTTAAAATTCTCAGTGAAGGTATTGCTCTCCGTGCTGCCCTACTGTGCACTAGCATGCCAAAAGCTTGCTCCTTTAGTACCCACTGACTGACTAGACTTTGCTCACCCCATCCATGCCTTGGCCTCTGCTAACCAACATCCTACTCGCAAGTTCCATGGGTGTTGTCAACTATTTTGTGGCAGACTTTGTTGAGTGTTGAGAGGAAACCAACCCCAACATGAAAAGACACTATGCCATCATTCTTTGTAGCTTACAGTCGAGATTATTATAAAACAGTGTGGCTTGCTTTGTAATAAACAACAGTAAAAAAAAAAAAGTATAAAAGCACAAGGGACTCATAAGAATCTAGGACATAACTTTCTTTTCTTTTTGTACAGAGGTGGGAATTGAACCCGGAGCCTTGTTCAGAGTAGGCAAGCACTCTACCACTGAGCCATAGAGTCTCAGCTTCAAGAATTTAAGTAGTGAAAAAGAGTTTTCCAGAGTAAGAAGGAACATCCAGGACAAAGTAAGAAAGGTGAAGAATGGTATACCCCAGGATCAGCTGAGGAATTAGGTAGGGGGCATGGAGAGATGTAGGGAGAGAAGAAATGACAGAAATTTATCACAAGTGGGATTTAATTCTGTAGGAACAGCAAAGGCAAGAGCGCTGTTGAAGAAGGCTAGCAGCACATTCACCTTTGTTTTACCATGGGAATCTTCCAGGCGAGGTGAAGAGCCAACAAGAGGGCACAGCAAGTGGCAAGAGTTAGATGCCGGAGGAAGCAGAACACCTGGTGTGTTCTATGGTGTCTCTTCTGCTTTCTCTGAGTTTCTCTTCATTTCTCTTGGCAACCAGGGTGTTTAGTACCACAAAAATCAAGAATTCAGTCTGCCCAAGCAGGGAAGAATGCAATGATTGCAGTGTATGTACATTCAGTGAAAACAATAGCCAGATGTTTCCACGTCTCCAGCCCCAGAACACACCCCAGTGTCTTGGAGGAAGGAGGGGCTGAAGAAAATGATGAGATGGATCGACTGGAGGCAATTCGAAGGCCATGTTAATTTCTTCCAGCTGCCCTGACAAATTACCACAAAGTGGAGTGCTTAGGAAAATAGGAGTGTGTTCCCACAGATCTGGAGGCCAGAAGTCTGAAGTCAAGATGGCAGAAGAACCATGATCCCTCTAAAAGGTACACTGCAGAATCCTCTCTTCACACTTCCTAACTAAGACCACTGTCAATCTGTGGCTAGCTGTGGCTTGCAGCTATATCTAGTTTCTGTCACCACCTAATCTCTTTCTCTGTATCTCTGAGACCCAATTCTCTCTGTATAAGTATGCCTGTCATTGGAGTAGGGCTCACCCTAAATCATCATGGCCATCTAAAATGAATACTTCTGCAAAACTCCTGCTTCCAAATGAACTCACTTTCAAAGGTATCTAATTGAAGATAATGTCTTTGGGAGAAGATAGTCCATCCTACAACGAAGGGTGTGGATTTTGTGCTATTGTTTTTCTACCAGTTTGAATCTTTTTGATGGAGGAACTCATGCCACATGGAACAGGTTGAGCCAGTGCCTGCTCAAGAACTTCAAGTAATTGTATTACATAGTTGAAAGTCTCTTCTGTAGGAACTGTATACATTTATTCTCCCAGAGCTTGATGGCCTAAGACATCCCTGACTCTGTTCTAGAGAGGATCAAATGTGGAAAGATAAGAAAGCCACCCCAGATTCCTCTCTGAACAAATCAAATGATTTGTGTTTTCAATTTGCTCAAAACAAAGTAAACTTTTCTGGATAATATAAAGATTTTTTTTTATTTCCTCTGATGAGGGGATGAAGCCTTTTAGGTCTTTCTGAACTCTGGCTGGCTGGTTCAACTCAGCTGTTCTGGCCCAAACTCCTTTCCAAGTTGACTGATTTAAACTGGCTTTTCTTGACTTCTCATTGAATTGCTCTGTTTGACCTCAAATTTATCCTGGCAATATGTATTAATCTTTTGGCTCCTTCTTATTCTCTAGCTCATTCTGTTTTCAACTGTGTCTAGTTTATTCTTTCTGCAGCTTCTCTCTGTAAAACTGCCCTGGTAAAACTGCCTCACAAACACCACGTTCTTCTCTCCTTACACTGTTGCAGCCTTTCTTGTCCTGTCTCATGAAAGTTGAGCATGTCTTATCTCTGACTCATTCTGACAACTCTTTCTCTGATTTGTCAACTTGTCTGCCTTTCAATTAGAAGTCACTTTCAAACATGGCTTTATAAACTAAACTTACCTTCATTGTTCAGGATTGAAGGTATGTTCTAAGGGTGTGTTTGTATTCTAGCCAGATCATATTGTAATTCAGAGTGTGTCTGCATTCCAACCAGATCACATAGACCTAGAAGGTCTTTGGATGTGATCCCTTGCCAGAGCAGTCATGTTGCTGGATTAAAATTCCTCTATATAGATGGATCTAAGATGGTGGCGCTGGGAGGACACTGTGTTTGAGGAACAGGACAGCAGTGCTGGCACAGCGACCAGGAGACTGAACTCTGGGACCTAAAACACTAACAGTTGTGATTCCCAGATGAGAAGAAATCTTACAATGTGGAAATCAACCGGGACTGACCTCAGGTCACCCAGTCAATCCCTGGAAAAGGTCTTGGGGACTGGTGGGTACACAGCCGCCATCCCAGATCAGGGCAAACAGCCTCCGACCCAGAACAGCACCCTCAGCCAGCATCCTAGACCAGAGCACACAGCCTCCAGCCTAGAGCAAGGCACCCAACCTCCTACCCAGAGCGAAGCCCTCAGCTGCCAGCCCAGAGAGGAGCGCCTAACAAAATACTTGCAAACCAAATCCAAGAACACATCAAAGATATCATCCACTATGACCAAGTAGGCTTCATCCCAGGTATGCAGGGGTGGTTCAATATATGGAAATCCATCAAAGTGATCCACCATATAAACAAACTGAAAGAAAAAATCAACATGATAATCTCCTTAGATGCTGAAAAAGCATTTGACAAAATCCAACATCCATTTATGTTTAAAGTATTGGAGAGATCAGGGATACAAGGCACATACCTGAACATAGAAAAGACAATATACAGCAAGCCTACAGCCAACATCAAACTAAATGGAGCAAAACTTAAATCAATCCCACTGAAATCAGGGGCAAGACAAGGCTGCCCACTCTCTCCATATCTCTTCAACATTGTTCTTGAAGTCCTAGCTAGAGCAAGAAGACAATTAAAGGAGATCAAAGAGATACAAATTGGAAAGAAAGAAGTCACAGTATCACTATTTGCAGATGATATGATAGTATACTTGAGTGACCCCAAAAACTTTACTAGGGAACTCTTACATCTGATTAACACCTTCAGCAAAGTGGCTGGATATAAAATTAACTCAAAAAAGTCAATAGCCCTCCTGTATACAAAAGACAAAAGGGCTGAGAAAGAAATTAGGGAAACAACACCCTTCACAATAGCCACAAAGGACATAAAGTACCTTGGTGTAACCCTAACCAAGCAAGTCAAAGACTTGTATGAAGAAAATTTCCAGTCTCTGAAGAAAGAATCAGAAGAAGATATCAGAAGATGGAAAGATCTCTCATGCTCATGGCTTGGCAGGACTAATATAATAAAAATGGCCATCTTACCAAAAGCAATCTACAGATTCAATGCAATTCCCATCAAATTACTGACACAATTCTTTACAGAACTTGAAAGAAAAATTCTCACCTTCATATGGAACAACAAGAAACCAAATTGCTAAAACAATTCTCTACAGTAAAAGATCTTCAGGAGGTATCTCCATCCGTGATCTCAAGATGTACTATAGAGCAACAATACTAAAAAACTGCATGGTACTGGCATAGAAACAGACTGGTGGATCAATGGAATCGAATAGAAGACCCTGACATAAATCCACAGACTTATGACCTTGATTTTTGACAAAGATGCCAAAACCATTCAATGGAAAAAAGACAGCATCTTCAACAAATGGTGCTGGTCTAACTGGATGTTTAAATATATAAAAATAAAAATAGATCCATATTTATCACCCTGCACAAAACTAAAGTCCAAGGGGATCAAAGACCTCAATATAAATCCAGACACACTAAACCTCTTAGAAAAAAAAGTGGGGAAGAGCCTTGAACTCATTGGCACAGGAGACAACTTCCTGAACAGAACACCAACAGTACAGGCTCTAAGAGCAACAATCAATAAATGAGACTTCATGAAACTGAAAAGCTTCTGTAAAGCAAAGGACACTGTCATCAGAAAAAAATGACTGCCTACAGATTGGGAAAGGATCTTCACTAACCCTATATCTGACAGAGGACTAATACCCAGTATATATAAAGAACTTAAGAAGTTAAGTTAAACAGCAACAAATCAAGCAATCCAATTAAAAAATAGAGTACAGAGATAAACAGAGAATTCTCAATAGAGGAGTATCAAATGGCAGAGAAACACTGAAAGAAATGTTCAACGTCCTTAGTCATAAGGGAAATGCAAATCAAAACTACCCTGAGATTTCACCTTACACCCATCAGAATGGCTAAGATGAATAACTCAAGTGACAACACATGCTGGAGAGGTTGTGGAGAAAGGGGAACCCTCCTCCACTGTTGGTGGGAATATAAACTTGTACAACCACTCTGGAAATCAATCTGGTGCTTCCTCAGACAACTAGGAATAGCGCTTCCTCAAGATCTAGCTATACCACTCTTAGGCATATATCCAAAAGAGGCTCAAGTACACAATAAGGGCATTTGCTTAACCATGTTTGTAGCAGCTTTATTTGTAATAGCCAGAAGCTGGAAACAAGACAGATGCCCCTCAACTGAGGAATGGATGCAGAAATTGTGGTACATCTACACAATGGAATATTACTCAGCAATAAAAAACAAGGAAATAATGAAATTTGCAGGTAAATGGTGAGAACTGGAAAAGATTATCCTGAGTGATGTATCCCAGAAGCATAAAGACACACAGGGTATGTACTCACCCATAAGTGGATATTAGATATATAATATAGGATAAACATACTAAAATCTGTACACCTAAAGAAATTAATCAAGAAGGAGGACTCTGGCTAAAATGTTCAATCCCCATTCAGAAAGGTAAAGGGATAGACATCAGAAGAAGGAGAAAACAGGGAACAAGTCAGGATCCTGCCACAGAGGGCCTCTGAAAGGCTCTACCCTGCAGAGTATCAAACCAGATGCTGAGACTTATGGGCAACCTTTGGGAAAAGTTCAGGGAATCTAATGAAAGAAGGGGGAAATAGTAATACCTGGAGAGGACAAGAGCTCCACAGGAGAGCAACAGAACCAAAAATCTGGGCACAGGGGTCTTTTCTGAGACTGATACTCCAACCCAGGACCGTTGATGGAGATAACCTAGAAACCCTGCACAGATGTAGCCCATGGCAGTTCAGTGTCCAAGCTGGTTCCATAGTAATGGGAACAGGGACTGCCTCTGACATGAACTGATTGGCCTGCTCTTTGATCACCTTCCCCTAAGGGGGGAGCAGCCTTACCAGGCCACCGAGGAAGACAATGCAGCCACTCCTGATGAGACCTAATAGACTAAGATCAGAAGGAAGGAAAGGAAGACCTCCCCTATCAGTGGACTTGGGGAGGGGCATGCATGGAGAAAGGGGAGGGAGGGATTGATGGAGGAGGAGGGAGGGAGATACAGGGGCGATACAAAAATGAATAAACTGTAATTAATAAAAATTTTAAAAAATGTAAACAAAAAATTCCTCTATACAATAATTTAATGTAATTTAAGAGTCAGGAAATCAACATCATCATTATTATTATTATTATTATTATTATTATTATTATTATTATTATTTTGGTCCAAAAGTGAAACTACTATGTATGACTGGGAAAATGTAATTTTATAAAATCAGACTTTATTTACAAGGGCTTCTGGCAAAAAAAAAAAATGTGGAATCCCACTTGAAATTTCTGAGTTTGAGCACAGCATGGAGGTAACAAAACCAGAAGGGATGGGAGGGCTGAAGGAAAAACAGCAAAGTGAGCTGTGTGACCACCCTCCAAGTCTCAGGTCAGAGGTGCAGTGAGATCCTGATTGCATAGGGTTAGCCTCCTGGATCACCATGGAGACCACAGGAACCGGCAGCGATGCTCCTTTGGCACTTATCTGGAAACTTCCCAGAAGGCGGTAAACATTCAGAGAATGACCTCATGACCCCATGTCTTTATACTCTCTTCTCTTTCTGGCTCTCTCTTGCGGGACTCCTCTCCCACCATCAGGACCCCTTGAATCAGTGCTCCATCTTTCTGTAGCTTTCTGCCTCAATGACATGTAGTACATCACAGGGAATTCTTGGGGATCATGCTCCCTAATGATAAATTACAACCACCATCCTAATGTTATACTTATAATAAAAAAAGTCCTGTTCAATTTCTCAGCTGTTACCCCATCATATGAGGATATTGTTAAACTGTAACCTGCGGGTAAAATTCAATATCCAATAAATAAATAACCACCGTCTCTGGCTATTGTCCAACGTACTGAACGCTGGCGGTTTCTACTCATGCTGTGAATGGACTGTTCCATTTCCTTTAAATGCTGACCTGGGAATGTAAACAGAAGGCGGTCTGAAAAAAGTGACTACATTTATTCCAAAGTTATCAAAAGTGAATTCATGCTATTTTTGTATTGATCTGTTTGATCTTTACATTCCTTTGCATGCTACTAATTTAATTGTAATACATTAAAGTAAATTCAAGAAACCCATGACATTTCTGTTCAAGACTCGTGAAAAGGTAATGCAAGTGGTCATCACGCACACTTCACCAAAATGCTAGAGGAGAGTCAGGATGTTTGTCATGAGTCTGGCAGTCTCCTGGGAGATGCTTTGCTCTGTTTACCTGGAGTTACTTTTGTGTGAGAAGTGGAGTACATGGTAAATGATGTAATAAAGCATTCCATTTCATTATGCAAACACAGACCTCCAGCTATCCCATAAGCCTGACTGAAGCCCTTGCCTTTTTAAGCCTCTGATACCCATGATAGGCGAGCATGACTATCCAGTTGCTGCCCTTCAGAATGAGTTTTGATTTATGTATAAATGGTTAGCATTTCCCACATCCATCAGTTCTCTTAAAGTCTAGCTTAGTCCACGCTTTGCTGTCACTGATCTTTCTATAATATGTATCACCGTGACTATTAGGGTTTGAGTGTGATATTTCACATTCAGGCTCTTGGCTTTAATCACTTGGCTCACAGTAGTTGATGCTCTTCGGGGACATCCCAGAACCTTTGGGAACGTTTTCTAATTGGCAGAAGTGAGTCATTATGGGGCATGGTTTTAAGGAATATAGCCCAGCCTGATGCCATTCCACGGCTACTACTGGTCGACCAGCTGCCTTGCCATGCATACAAACCTCCCATGAGCGTGCCTCCTTACCACGGGTACGCTGGTATTTGCTGAAAACACAAGCCACAAGAAATTCATCTTGCTTTCACTGGTTTCAGTGAAGAAAGTACCTCATGGCATGATGGAAGCTACTCCTTTTCCTTGAACCATCCAGTCTTCTCAGGGAAGGTAGCCATATTTCTATGAGTGAAGATGCTTCACCTTCCCTTTGCAGGAATTTAATACAGTTCCAGTCTCTGCACCCTTACACTGCCTGCACGTTGAGAAATGACTTATGCAGCTGGTGAGTTTGAGAACCTTCTTCACCCCGGCAAGACCTGTGTACAGCCAGCCCTGCCCCTCTGTGAGCCTTTGTTGGCAGCTGTGTGTGATGAAACAGAATGTACCAAAAACCATGTTCTCCAATATCTATCAGGCTTATTTAAAAAAAAATATATAAATCTTCTGAACCCTGTATCTATTTCAGTGGGTTACAAAATCAGTGTGGCTATGGCAATGATTTGATTAGGAACCCTTGAAACCTGAAAACCTTAACACAGAGAGGAAAAGAAAATGAGAGAGAGGGAGATCTAACCTGATGAGCTAGAAGAGGAAAGTGTGTCTTTAGCAAATTTATTGTACAAAACAAACTAATGTAAAATAAAAGATTCATGAAAAACTAGATAATAAAGATAATCGTGAGGTATGACATGTTTCATTACTAAAGGAGAGCAAAGTGAGGAAATAAAAAAGGGTGGGTTTGTAAGAAGATGCTGGAGGTTCCATTCAAAGAGAGAGGCCGAGACTCTATAACATGGAGATAGAATCAAGATGGACAGGGAGGTAAGAGCGAGTGGGAAGTGCAACAAAGAGCAAGTAAATCCATGCTCTTTCCCTGATTCAGCAGGCGGGCAGATCCAGGCCATGCAGATAAACCACACTAAAAGTGTTGAAACAAGACACGGGGAAGCCACTGAGGAGTAAGAGCAGGGCAAAGCCTGGTCTCAGGTGGAAGAGAGGGGAGGGCATGACAGGTGTTTGGGAAATGTGAAAAGGAGGTCATTGCAGAACAGTAAAGGAGAACTTTTGCTGGTAGCATTGGAGACAAGAGAATGTAGGGCTTGCTGGTTCTTGTTGTGCTTTTATGAAACCCTAAGTGGGCTCTGGGAAATCCTGGGTGCATTTGAATGGTACAGTGGGGTAGAGATGGGTTTTTTAACTCTTTCTAAATGGAGGCTCACGTGCTGACATGGGTAGAAAGTGCCAGAAACTTTGTCTGACTCGTTTGTCCCAGCATGCTTCCAGTGGATGTGACCTGCTTTCAAGACCATCCAACACTCACCTTCTTCAGAAGATAGCCCTCCTCAAATTTGTGGAACACTTCTTTAATGATTGTGTTCCCAGTGTTTGGATATCTAGAAATACAAAATTTCAAACTTCTCAAGTTCTTCAGGCCTTTAAGAGAGAATACATATTTTTGTTCAATAGAAAGAATCGTTATAGTATTTCTCTAAAAAGTAGATGTGCTTTGTAGCAGACACTGGGAGAACGAGATACCTGCACAAAGACTGAGGTTGTGGACCTTTCCCACTTCCATGCATAAAAATGATCTAAATGTCAGAGTCAAAGCCAAACACTCGTAGAAGAGTTCAAGGAGGAAGTCTTTGTCACCTTGGATTGAGGAAAGCCTTCTTAGGTGTGACATAAAAATAAGCAAAACTGACTAAAGCTGACTTTCACCAAAAATTAAAAATGTGCACTGCAAGGGATTCCATTAAGGAAGTGTGGAGGGGAAGCCCCTGTCTAGAAAAGCAGGGGCTTATAAATAATATCTGATATGAAATTAGTATGCAGAATATAAAGGGTATGCTTTTAGCTAAAAAAAAAATAGACAAATATTCGATGGAAAAATGAGCATAAGATTTGAGTAGACATTTCTCTAATGAACACATAAGAAAAAAACAGTTGCCGTGCTGAGTCATTCAGGAGACAAGTATGAACACAGTGAGATGGCTCATTCATTACAATGTCCATAATCCCAAAAGACAGGCAATTCCAAGTGCCGGCCAGGGTGCGGAGACAGCCATAGATGGTTGGCAGGGATGTGAAATGGAGAAGTCGGTTCAGAAAACAGTGTGTTAGTAGTTCCTCAGAAGTTTGACAAAAAGTTGCCATAGACCATTAGGTATATTCCCGAGGTGGTGAAAATATATGTGAACAGAAAACACATATATGGATATTCAGAGCAGGGGTCTTTATACCTACATGGCGAGGACAAAAATAAAACGCTGGTCAATGGATACATGAATAAATAAAATAGTATCTATCTGTGCAATGAATTGTTACTTACAAACAAATAGACTATGGATTGTCCATTCATAAAATATCCAAACTGACAACGCTTCTCACACAAAAAGCAGTTTGGTGCTGGACAGTGTGGTGGTTGGTGTGACGTCAGCTTGACACAAGATCGTCACTTCGGTTAAAGGGATTTCAGCTGGGAAAATGCCTCGGTAAGACGGGCCTGTAGGCACATCTGCCAGGCATTTTCTTGATTAACGAGAGATGTTGACGGCCCAGGCCACTCTGATGTTCCACCCCTGGGGTGGCAGGTGGTCCTGAGATGTAGGAAAAAGCGGGGGGGGGGCAGTCCAGGAAGCAGCTTCCCTCCCTGCCCTCTGCTTCAGTTTCTGCCTTGCGTTCCCACCCTACTTCCCTCAGTGATGGGCTGGTAGCTGAAAGTAGGAAACGAAATAAAGGCGCTTTTGCTCAAGGTGTTTCACCACAATAGTAGGAACCCTAAACTAAGATAGGAATTGGGTAGGAACCGGGTGCCGATCACCGTGCTAATCAACCGGCGAATGGTGTAGAACGGTGGTAACAAAACTGATGGCACAACTCTGTGAACACCGGAAAAGCTACCGAATCCTGCACTTCAACTAGATATGGATGGCACAGTAGTGAATTATATTATATTTTATTTATATATATTATATTAATATAAATATATTATATTTTTAAAAGTTAGTGTTCTGTGGGAAGGAGGGACTCACAAGTCCCCACCTATAGTGGAGGAGCAGTTGACAGGGAGAGTCATTTTTCTTCAGAGGTGTTGCCCCTGGTCACAGGTCAACCACGCTCCAGTGGATGACTCACAGCCGTGAGCATACAGGCATCACAACTGGACTCAGCGGGTTAAAGAAATAAATGAACAAGAAAAAGAGAGAAGACCTTGAAACTGGGAGAGGAAAGGGATGTAGCGGTAGATCTGGGAGGAGCTGGGCCAGAGTAGGAGGTGATTAGGATTAAAATACACTGTGTGCATGCAAGAAATTCTCAAAGAATCAATCAAATACAATATTTAAAAAAAATTAATGTGCTGAGTGCACTTTAAATGGAGTCCTTCTACCCACTTCCCTGCTTCCCTTTTCCTCTTTTCTTCCCACCCTCCCTGTTTCCTCCCTTCCCCCTTTTCTTCTTCCCATCTAAATTATAAACCTGTGATGGTATATGTTTGGTCCATGAGTTATGGTGTAATGATATTGTCAACTAGGAAATAAGAAGAGATGGTAAGACAACTGTGGAAGATTCACTTAGCTGGAGCAGCCACAGACAAAAGAGAGAGAATATCAGAAGTTTAAGTCTCCCTGTTGACATTTATTCTTTTTTATTTTCATTCAAAGTATAAACATTTAGGACATTGTACTGGGTGCTATTTTATGATTTCTATGCAACACATGTTTTCCTCAGTGTAAACTTGAGACCAAGTTTCAAAATGTTTAATAACCACTGGGCATTGGCTATCCCTTCCTTTCCTGTGGCGAATAATTTATAAAAGCGGACTTTGGTCCATCACAAGTTGCTTTAAAAGATAAAATGCAAATCACAATTGAAAATCTCTTGACATTTACACAAACATGAAACACTTAGAAAACTCCACAAAGAGCTGTGTGTCTTGAACAATGTCCAAGTTGGTTTGATATTACCATTGGGACTGCTAGAACCAAAAGGAGGAGCATGCAGAAGCCAAGCTGCTCAGCTGGTTTTTTTGTTTTTGTTTTTGTTTTTGTTTTTTTTCTTTCTTCCACAAGTTTCTTTCTCCTCAAGAGCTTTCAGACTTCCCCTTTGGATTTGGAAGGATGGAAGCTTGACCCAAATGAGGTTGGTCAGTGGCCAATGTCAGCCGATGATTCCCCAGAGAAACTGGCTAATTATGAAATAGCTCTCTGGGGATTCAGAGATTCCAGGATTAAACCAAAACCCACTTCTCCTTGGAGCAAGCCTAAACCTTCATTATTATGAGTCACAAGTTTTGTCTGAGGCCCTATCTCTGTGACTTCAGGAGGGTTTGCAAGGTACTATCTGTGGCTGAACTCAGATCTGACATGGATTTCCGAAGTCTCTTTAAAAGTTAAGAGAATTGGGCCTTTATAATTTAAGACCTTCTAGGCTTGCAAGAATTCCCTGGACCTATTGTAGTTTATGGTTAGGTCTTTAGAATTTAATTAAATTGGATTCTGGCGATGAGTCACATGGGCAGAGAAGGTAGCCCTGGGTATCGTCTTTAATTTAAAGAACAACCCTCTCATTTCTCTGTGGTAGATCCACCCGCTATCTCCCTCCTGGGATGAGCAGTAATGGCTCAGGAAACTTGAGCAGGAAGGGTGCGTGTGTGTATTCCCAGCACATCTTATTTCTGTGAAACACATCACATTTACAGAAAGTGAAAGCTATAGTCACAGCATCAGAAACATGCTGTATCTCACCGAATCTCAGGGACTGAGTGGGGGTAACAGTGGGGGGGAGATTCTAACTGGGGAAAATAATTAGACTTCAAAGCAAAACTAAAAGGAAGAGAATTTCAGCCAACTAATTACGTCATCAGAATCTATGCATTATTTTTTTAGGCAAAAGACTGTTTTTCTCCCTAAATTTTATTATTTACCTCTACTCCTTCGGTATCTTATTTTCATTCATTTATTGAGCATTACTTATGGAGAAATTATACCTTGTCAGATAAATATCTAAGTTTTGTTATGTAACTTCAGAATATCTAAGGATGAGTGAACGAGAGAACAGAATAGACCAAGAAAGAAAAATGCAACGTTATATACAATCTTATCCCCTCTTGATTTCAGTGAGTCACTTTTAATTTAATTACTTGACTGTCTCTAAGAAATCCTTCCTCTGAAGAGGAAGTCAAGCCTGCTACACTTCCTGGAATTCAACAAAACACTGTTCTTTAAGGGAAAAGAAAACTTTGAACAATACGTGTCTGTTTCAACAGCTTGTCTCAGTGTTCTGAAAGCGCTAATTTGCTTTCAAGCACACAACAAAGGCCGATTCTCCCCCTTTCCAGTTGATCCCATGGTTTGTTGGCGCTTTAAAAACACATTACATAAATCCCTGGAAATCTTTTGTGAGGATAAACTCGACATTCTTAAGCAGTGATCTGTTGCCCTCTTAACTCAAGGCTCTGGAGCAACTCCATCTTGACTAAACCTGGGTGCTGCTGAGCGTTGTTTTTCTCAAGGAAAGCACCAAATAAAGGCCTCTTCCTCCTGAGAGCTGATGTTTTGTCTTTGTCCAACACTGTGTCACTTCTAGCGACTCATTTAGTGCCAACTCATTTCGAATGCAAAGCAACAGGATTCGCAAGCTCCTCAACTTAAGACAGGGTCACATCCCAATAAACTCATCACGAATTGGAAAGATTATTTAGTCAAAGTGAATATACTCCACACCCTACCGAACCTCATGGTTTAGCAATACCATGTGCTCTAAACCCATTCTGTGTTTAAACCCAGAATCACGTGGCTGGTTTAAAGCTGTGGCCTGCTGCTTCTGGCCAGCCTCCCGAGACAGTGTCACACTGCTTAACACTAGGCTGAGAAAACGTACATATTCAAAACTCAGATCACATTCAATTGAATGTGTCTTGCTTCCTCACCGTAAAAAAAGGTTTAGAAACAAAACAAAACGTAAAACCCTAAATCTAACTATCCTATGTAGAGGGCTCTGTGTGTGTGTGTGTGTGTGCGTGCGCGCTCGTGCATGAGCGTGCATGTGTGTATGTGTGAGTGTGTGTGCATGCCTTTGTGTGCACGCCTCTCATTGCTTAAAAATACAATAAGGTTTTGTTATATACATCCTCTTCTGAACTACTGAAGCATGACACTTGCATTTGGTACATCACCATTCCTGGCAAGGAGTTGAGATCTCTGATGGTCATATTATTTTTGGCTGAGACGGTACTTCCTTCCCACGCCTATACTGACGAATCGGGTGTTTACCTGTTCTTCACTCTGAATTAAGAGCTGAGGAATGGCAGTGTCTGAGGGAAGGTGGTGGTCACAGGGAGAAGAACAGGAAGGCAGATGGTCAGTATCCATCAGTGTTCAGGGCCTGGGGCTCACAAGGCTTTCTACCATGAGAGATCGGGCATTAAGTCTCATAGAACCCCGCAACAGCCCTCAACAAAGGGGAGACACTATTGTGTTCTCGGATTTTGAGAGGAGCCATGGCTCCTACCAGTTTTATGAGTTGCCCAATTGTTCTTGATACTTTAATTGGTTGATCAGTGATCTCTTCTGTCCTGTGTGTTTTCTGAGAATACACTATGAAAAGCTCCAGGCACCAAGGCAGAAATTACACCATGTATTGCTTTCCTGTAGCCAGATCTCCTCTTTCTGGAGTAGAAAAGACAGAACAGAATTATGGCCGCAGATACCAAGTATGAGCTCTTGGACCCAGACAGGACACAGAGAGCCGCGCTGACAGGGCAAGGCAGTATGGGAGGGATCCAGGATGATTACAGGATAGCCAGGTAATGCTTGGCTGTTGTAGGGGCAGACCACTGCCCTCACCATTCATCCTCAGTAAGGATGTGCAAAGAAAGGAGGAAACTACTGGCGAAGTGAATGAAAAGATACAAATTTCCAACTTCTAAGAAATACAAAGTTTAAGGATTTTTTTTTAAAGAAGGGACTTGTGAACGAGTATAGAATCATCCAAGAATAATATATTTACAACTTTAATGGCCTTGATTGTGTTAATAAAGCTATTATTCATAGAAAAGAATGAAAACTGTCCCGTGTTGGAGGCAGGCTCTAAGGCACCAGTGCTTTGGAACGAGCAACATGACCGCCTACGCAAAGCGTAAGAGGAGAATTAAGACGAGTGCGGCGCTGTTTAGCAGGGCAGATGGAGCCGAGCTGGTTGGGCCCTTCAGCATGCACACCACCCGGGACCAGGACCCATTGTTGGGCAGCGGGGTGATGCCTGCCACATTGCACATAACGTTGTAGACATCCACGGATCTGATCGGAGCAGCTCTGAAGTTGGACTTGAAATCTGAAAGGCAAAAATAGACAAGCAGATAGTCATGGTTGTTCACCTAAAAAAGGTAGGTTGACTCAAAGACGGAGAAATTCTGCTCGGGCTCCGGGAAAGTCTCCTTCATCAATGCCTGTGGCTAAGTGGCTACAAATGAGGAAATGTACGGGCTGGGAAAGATGGATTCTCCATGGGGCACAAAGATAGGATTCTTCCAATGACAAGTCTTCTTTGTGCTTCCGCTTCCTACGCTCCCATTAACAGTGGAGCGCTCCTGCAGAGACAGGCCAGCTGGAGCCGTTCTGTTTCTTTAGATGGCTGCGGAGCCAGTGTGGTCAGAGAAAACAGCCTGTTCTACCCGGCCCCTTGAAAACATCATGAATATCTTCCAGAACTTTTAGCCAGCCAGGGCTCAGAGCTAGGGTTCAGAGCAGCCACAGCAACTTGAGAATGTCTGTCTCTTCCTGCCTTACCAGGTCACTGGTCTTCATGGCCCATGAGGCTGTATAATGTTGCTGTTACTGATAGCTCACCAGCAATGGCAGTATTGTTTTCAATATATTCAGAGAATTAACTGAACATGGCTTGGGAGCCTTTGGGGAACAGATGAGATAATTTAGCCACGAGGAAAATGAGCAAACTGGCACTGAAGTTGAGATTCCAGGAAAGATTTCAAGTGACATATGGGGGACCGGGCATTGTCCTCTACCCGGATCCTGTGCCAGCCCAGGGCATTGAGCACAGGTGTGTAAAGCATGGGGCTAGCCATGTACAGAGCTGTGTCCTCAAAGGGCACGAGAGGGGGCTCTCTATGCTACTGGAGGGATTTTAGTATAGTGTGCCTGTTACTTCTCTGTGGCACAAACAATGAGTATGGAGCCCCTTTCTTTAGACCGTGACATACAACATACACAACAACTTTGCTTCTAAGCGCCTCCAAAAAAATACCCAACAAAATATCACGAGCTATGTTGAAGCTGAGTTCAAGGTTGAGTTTTGATTCATCAACAGAGACCCCATGCTTTTAATGTTCATCTAAGATTTTTAAGAATCATTGTTTTGCTCCAGGGACCAGATATACTGAATATAAGAAGACCATCAACCTATCAGATATATCTTCTAGAAGTATGGCACTGACACCAACCTGTCCCCGGAATAGCAGTTGTGGAAGAAAGCTATAGTCAAAAACCCCTGCCACTCAGTGTGTGAGAGTTAGCGCAGCTTCTCAAGAGATGGGATTTGCTTTCTTTGGAGAATTAAAGTTGAATTCAGTGTAAAGAGGCACCAGCGCTCGAAAGGAAGAGGGTGTGAGAAATGGCACCTAAATCAATGCCAGACCCAGTGGCTATTATTACTCATAAATAAGTGTATAATAAGTGGCAGCAAGAAAAAAATTGGGATTGAAAACATTTACCTCATAAATGGCCTACAGGGTTCATTTTCTTCTGAGGCAAAGAGAATAAGGGTCAGCATTGCTTCAAAGTAAAAACTAGTTTAAAAAAAAAGTTAAAAAAGAACATGGCTACATGGGAAAATAAAAAGAAGGCCCCTCTCAATGTCTCGGCAGATTAGATAACTAGATGAGGATGGTGGCAGCACGTTACCATCAGATGAACTCACACAACCCAAGAGATCAAAGGAAAGTCTGCCCAAGAGTAACAGAAGCAACTGTCCCCTCTCCTTATGACTTGCCATGTGGCCTGGATGTGAAGACCACGCCACCCATCACATGAGGCTGAATCATCATCCACCATGTATGGGGTGTGTGTGTGCAAAGCATCCTTTGAACTTTCAAAAATCCTCTTTTTAAAGACAGGAAAAAAATAGTTGAGATGAAGTTCCGACAAAAGTCCTAAAAAGGATGATCTTATTTGGACTAATGTTGAAAATACAAAGTTGTGTTCTACGCCTAAGAACAGGAAGGAGAGATTCAGATTTCTCCCTGATCTAGTTCATGGCTTTCTGCTCTAAAGTCACGGAATTTTGAGCCCGAGTCAAAGAACTACAGATTTTTAGAAAATTTCCAGGCCGGTGACCAACACCTAGTTCTACTAGCTTGGCTTCCACCAAGTTCCACTAGCTCCAGATGATATTTTGAACCTAGATTTGGATCTAAGTTACTTGCACAGCCCTAACGTGGGCATTACATTTGGGTATTAGATGTGTCTGCTGAAAAGGAAAGGCTCCGTAGGCTCACGCTGTGCCCAGCCAGCTTGGGCTGCGGCTCTGAGAGAGGCCTGCTGGTTTGTAACCATTCACTGACTCCTGTTCCTAACATCTCATCCTGAATGCAGAGTTCTTCATGGTTAAGATTAGGTGGTTGAAATTAGAAGCTGGGATTAAGCACAGAGAGGTTGTCTTCACAACTGTTTTCTTTTCTCTCTGCTGGGTCAGACTTAACTGACATGGAAGGCTGGTATCTGGGCAGCCGCAAGGATGCCAAACCTCCTCCCTAAGCAAGGCGCATGGACGATGAATCAGGAAGGATGCGCCTTTACCTCCAAGTGCAGCTAGATAGCTATTAAAGGCCTCGCTCTTAAATTTTCTTCTGAGTAAACAGACAGTGTGTAAAGCTATTTAATCTTTCATGAGAATTGGAGCCAGGGATGTGATGGTTTACGGGAGGCTCTCAAGGAAACATTTTGCAATTAGCCCAGTCCATTTTCATCAGGGGTTGTCCTTCTGTCTGTAAAATACTAAGGGCTTTCCATTTGAAAGGAGCTGATGACAGTGGCTTCGGTTAATGGATAAAACATCCCTGGTGAATTTAACTCTAAGTTAGCGCAGTGCTGGGTATTTTGTTTAGAACTTTCAATGTGGGGCTAGATTGGTTTATGCTTTAAAGCACACATGAGACTCCTGCTCACATACAGTCCAAGAGACAGCTGTTCTGAATCCTCTACCTTACTTCCCTCTCCGGGGGAAGAAAGCGGTGATCTTTTTGATTGACAATCCTGATGACTGACATCCTCCCATACAAAGACCATGACCTTGGTATATCTGTTTTTCTGACCTACAACAAACCTCAACATGGTCCTAAAAGCTCCATTCTTAATTCCTCTTGCACTGAAGCTCTGCTTCAGCGGGCTTGGCCAACAGCAAGTGCTTCTAACTCACCAGCCAAGGGCAGCATACTCAGACGTCCTCTGGTCTCTTGGACCTGTATCAGGAGCCCCACCAGTGTGCCATGAACATTTGCTCTCACTGATTCGGATGCTGCCTTTGGCATTTGAGAATCACATGTGGGGGTCACACATGGACCAGGATTTGGACCAAAGTTTTTTCCCAAAATCAGGCTCTTAACAGGTATTTTGTGGTAAGTGGAATAAACTGAGACAGACAAAATAACAAGAGAAAGTTGACACCACTGGTCTTGCTACATGAATGAGAAGAGCAGAGCTCACAGGAAGACTACCTTACATAGAACTGGAAATGAAAGTGTGGACTTTCTTGAGTAGACACATTTTGATTGACATGCAGAGATGTGTCTTTGGAGTACAGATGTCAGGGGAATCTATTTAATAAAGGAGTGGAAAGCATGGCTATGAACAGTCACCTGATGGCTGAGAGCAGTTGAAGTCCCTCCCTTCCAATGTGCGGATTCATAATACCCTATCAGTTAAGCTAAATGACAGAAGAGACTCTCTTCATCTCCCTTTTACCCCAGACCTTAGGAATATAACCGGATCAAGGAAGGCTCCGCACATTTACTTTTATACAAATATCTCTCATAATTCTGGCTCATTCTCAAAGTCAACCTCAAGGTCATTTCTGAGCCTGCCCTTGAATACATCCTAGCTTCTAGTTAGACTCTAAGTGGACCAATCCCACAAGGGCGTCCAGAGTAGGGCTATTTAAAAGTCAGACTCCAGGAAGCAATAGTGTCAACCCGTGGGGCTCACAGCTGTCAGCAAACTGCTGTCTGATAAGCCTTCCTGGACATCAGATAGCTGTGGAAAAAAAAAAAGTGTTTCGATGAATTAAGTAAAAAGAAAAAAAATGAATCACAGACATGTGGAATACATTTTCTGCACTGTACTCAGGATTTAAAATTTACAAGGAAAAGTATTTGGCCACAATTGCCAAACCAAAGAAGCATTTGAAAGGAAGCCAGCGAAAGATGTTTCATGGAGAGCGGCTGGATTTGCTTAGCTTGGCTCATAAAGAGGGTCCATAAAGAAACTCCTCCAGCTTGTACGAGGGTGGTTAGTCCCTATTAGAGCTGCTTCCTTGGAATGCTGCCTACGAGTGTCCAGTCGTCTCCTTGCCTACCAGGTCCAAAGGCCAGGAAGATGCCTCTCATGTCCATGAGCTCGTTGTCATAGCCGTGCCACCCATGCTGCCAGCCTTCCCGCTTGCCAGTGCTGTTCATCCAAAATGGAAGCATCTCTCGATTCTGAAACCAAGAAAGACAGCGATATTACATTGCTCCTGGACGGTTGGGACCAGGGGGGAAAACTGACTGCTATGTGGAGATTTCCTTGCCAGTATCATTGACAGAGGTCATCCGGCTTCAGATAGCTCCGACCCTTCCTACTTCAGGTAGCTCCGACCCTTGGCAGCAGCCTCCTAAATTCCTGAACGCCTCTGGTTAAGGAGGCATTTTCTTACTGTGAGATGAATTGTATCGTGTAATGAGGTTTGGAACCACTAAAGACAGCATGTTAGCGGTAGAAGGGACGTTAGAACATGTCTGTGGTATAAAAGCAGATTTGCTTTTTATCCCGGGTTCCTGCCACAGAGCTCCTAAAACCCTTGGAATTTCCTGGATGACAAGAGGGACTTTTGTTGCCCTTAATGAGCTCCTTTCTCCCGTACAGAGTCTATGCAGAGATGGTCACTGGATAGGGGGACTAGAAGGCCTCAGGGTAGGGGGCCGTTCCCCTAAGGAACAAACCTCCTGATTAGAAGGTTTCAGTGTTTGTTCCTGATCCCCAGCCACTGGAGAGAGCGAAGGTGCTGGATTTTGAGTCCCGTCATGTGACCAATACGATAACTCGTCCTTGCAAAACGACACCCCGTATTCAACCCTAATGAGCATGGTTTAAACACCTTCCAAAGAATAAAACCTTTGTGCCCCCACATACCACCCAGATATGTCTATCTGGCTGTCATCAAGTTGTATCCTTCATAACAAACCTATAATCACAAGTACAGTGCTTCCCTGGGTCCTAAGATTCGTTCTAGTGAACTGAAGTCAGATGGCGAGAATCCTAGCCCAATCAGGCATAAGACTCGGTAGCCTGAGGAGCCAGGGCTTGCACCTGGCAAGTGAGTGGAGTCTTGCAGCACCGAAGCCCTTAGCCCGTGCTGTCTGCTCTAACTCCAGGCATTGGCGTGGGATGAAATTGAACTTTCAGATACCAAGATGTTGAAAGGTTGTTGGAAATTATGACACACTTAGAGTCACCTCGTTTTGTAGCAAAGCAACCAGAGCCCCAGGGGGTCCACTTCGCCCCCCCTCCCAGTGACCATTCCACACCACACACCACACCATTCTTCTTCCGGCTCCACCCACAGGGACAGCGCTACAGCCATCTCTTCAGTCTCTCTAGTCTCTAGTTAGCCATTTGAAGATGGCTCCCAAAGTCCTCTTACCCAGGCCTCCTGCTTCTTCATTTCCCTGAACTACTCTTTGCTTGGCAAGGGTGTCAGGACCACCATTTCCCTGTCATTTTCTAGACTACTTTTTTTTTTTTTTTGGCTCCAGAGGCTCAGTTGTGGTGAAAAAGAAGCTTAAAGCATTGCTGGGTCCTGAAGAGCCTGCAGCCTGTTGAACACAACCCTAGCATTTGCTGCAGGCAGAGCGTGTGGTTTTTGACGGTCCTTTTCCTGATGAGCAGAATTCAGCACGGCAAGTATTTCAAATGCAGGAGCAGAATCAAAACAGCGCAATAACCACATAACCAGCCATCCCTAGGTTGGTCCCCAACTACCAGTATCATGTATTTACAGAGTCATCCAGCACACCCAAGGCCAGTCCTGATGTTTACAATCACCACGACACCTCACTGTGGTCAATCCTATCTTTTATCATTCGTAATTAAAAAGCACTACGGCACAGAGGGGTTAAGTGAAACTCTCAGAATCACACAACCAATAAGAGGCAGAGCCAAGACTGGAGTTCAGGTCCATCTGTCAGTCATTATATGCATTCTCCCTGACAGCCAAGAAGTGCTCCTGGTAACACTGGACCAGGAAATGTCTCCTCGTGCCCCAGGTCTTCACCCACTCTACAGGGTAGAGAGAGGAGACTTGGATTGACTATGGAGAGTTCAAGTTCATTTCTTCCTCTATGTTCTCTGGTCCCAGGTAGACGATACATGACTTCTCTGCATTTCACTCTCCTTGTTGGATGTGGGGATGCTTGCCACTCACCTTGTGGAGTTTGGGAGGCTAAGATGACTGTGAGGTGCTCAGCACACAGTAGGTGCTCAACAAGCGGCTGGTCTGGTCACCAGATGCCCCGAGCTGTGGGGCGAGGCACTCGGGCTGTGAGGCTGAAGCTTCGGCTTATTCAGCTGCAGCACTTTGTACTCTCGTCCGCTCTCACCCCATAAATCGCTCCTGAGCCTTTCTGCTCTCCAAAGGGCCCCTTTTCATTGACTCTCTGTTTCCTGGCTTTCCGTCATGCCTCGTCCCCCCTCCTCTAGCTGGAGCTTCTATTTTTCTGTGGACTTTTTTTTTTTTTTTTTTTTTTAATGAACTTACTACATTGCTAACTTTTCGTACTGGTTTTTGGTTTTTGTTTTTTGTTTTTTAGCTGGCTGTAGTGAGAAACAACACATTCCAATTTAGCCTCCTCAGCTGGCTTAAACCTGTTGCTTTTCCTGTTTTCTGTCCTCAAGGCAGAGATCCGGAAGCCCTAAGTGGAACGATTTGATTCTTCAAATCTCACTCGTGATGAGCCTTGTGGTATGTCCATTTCCCACAGCCAAGGGATGAAGATAGACGGCGTAACTTAAAAACTACAGTCAAAAAGGCTTCCATTTCTTACTGCACAGATTAATGATGATGATAATCTTAGTCCTAGAGGTAGTTGGGGAATGGTATGATCACAGACAAATCACCATCATTACCAGACTGACAAGTTGCCCCAGAGGGAGGAAGAACCCAAATAAATATTTTTACTGATATAGATAACAACAACGACAACAACAACAACAACAACAACAACAATGAACTGGTTATATAAGGAGGGAATTAATTCTTTTAAGCAAACAGGTGGACCAGGTGACATGCAAATAACCCTTTAATTTCAAAGCGATGGCGTTTGACGTCTTCGCATTGTACCCACATCCTCTCCTCAAGGCACACGCATGGAACAATGCAATAGGAAGGGTATACCACTGCTCTAGCTTTTGGGTCTTCAGGCTGCTGGTGGAGGAGCTGACCCTATCCAGACCCCTACCATGGACTGTCACACAGTGCCACCTAGTGACATCCTGGGGAGCTAACCAGATCCTCTAGATCCGGCCAAAGGTAAGAAACTAGCGTGCACACTCGTGTATACACACACACACACACACACACACACACACACACACACACACACACTTGAGGGGCTGCAGGAGAGGGGACCACAATGAGGCGGCTGCAGCGAGAAGCCAATCAAGAGGAACAGACATCCTCCAGTTTCTTCTTCATGACAGGACCCTGGGCACACTGCTGGGGCAAGGCCTGACCCTAAGGAGGCTCCGGGAAGTCAGAGGCTCTAACACCGCTTGCTTCACACAGAACAAGACCCGATGGAGAGCAAACCAGGCACAGGGCTTTCTAGGCTCACCTAGGGAGTGGCCAGTCCAGGAAGGCCACCACCTGTCCCGATTTGCTGCCATGGGGATTTGTGAGATTCAAGACTCCAGATTGAAAACAGGACCAGCCCCAGGCAAACCAAGGCCAGCTGAGGGCTCTGCATTTAACAGTGTGTGAATGTGAACTAGAAGTCGCCAGCACCATGCGAGGGAACCCTGGGAAAAATGGGCAGGGGTCTTAGATTTGGAGTTGAATTCCTGAGCTCTGCTTCCAGAGCACCATCGTGACACCTATGATGTGCTGGCTTTAATGTGGGATGCCAGAGGGTAAATGATAAGACTTTTAGAGCTTCGTGTCAACCATCCATAGTGTTGATAAGAAAAAGTAACATTCAGATCAGAAACTTCTAAAAGGAGGTTTGTTCAAGCCTTGCCCGTGACTGTTTCATTCAATTCCACTGTTCGGGACTCCTTGGTGTTAATCTGCAGTGAACTAAAAGAACAGCTAGAAACGTCAGGTTGGGAGTAAGAGTGAAGGTGGAAGGAGGGATGGAAGGATGGGAAGGGGTGAGTAGTCTGATCATCATGGATCTGTTAGTTTCTGTTTGCACACAGGCAAGATTCTTGCTCTGTCGGATCCCTGTCACTCACCATTGTTGTTCTGGGATATGTTGGGATGGCTGGTTCTCACCTGTTTGCTCCCATTTCTCCTGACTGATTGTCGAGTCCCAGGGAAACATACCCCTGAGGAGGCAGACGGTGAGTAGCTGAGGGGGTGACAATCTGGCGCTGGTGTCCTGCCCTGTATCACAGAATGGCTCCTGAGGATGTGGACATGTGATCGGGATGGATTCTCCCTCTGCCCAGAGGGTGTGTAGTGGGGCCACACTGAGTCCTCTTCCCAGCTGATGCCCTTCTCTCTGTCTTCCCTCGGAGGCCACAGCCATGGGGGCCAACTTTTGAAGGAAACAGCCACTGTTCATATGGGTGGCTCAGAAGCCAGCCTAGGCATAGACTCCCCTGAGCACATCCCACGTTGCACCCTTGGAAGCTCGCGTTCTGTAGGTCAGGGTTCACCAGGGAATGATCTTTCCCATATCAGAGCATGGGACCTCCTGGAAGCTATTCACCCAGCATCGTTAAGCTGCAATTGATCATTTCCTGAGGCCAGCCTTTGTTTTCGGTGACCACCACCCCAAGGTCGGATCATGTGTTTTCTGTGTGGCTCTGGGTACAGCTTGAGAAGCCCTTTCCAGAAAGTCCACAAAGCCAAACTGTTGTCATAATCAAGCATGAAATCAGCTTTGACCCAATGGAACAACCGAGCAGCCAGCTGTCTCTAACTGAGCTCCGCCCTCTCTGGCTGGTGCCTGAGGAGGACTGGTTGCTGTATGTAAACCGTCCTCCCTCTTCCACCATTGCTGTCATTTGGATCTGGAATATTCTCCAAGGCCCATGAGTTAAAGCCTGGGTCTCCAGCGGATGGGCAGAGGCAGCCGACAGAACCTTTAGGTGGGCTCTATTGGGAAGACATTGGGAGGATTGTTGGAGGATTGTCCTTAAAGGTAATATTTGGACCTCTCTTTGCTTCACAAATATCAATGTGTGAATGGGGCTCTTCTGCCCTGTGCTCCCACCATGCTGTGATGTGTTGGCCCCAAACAGGATCAGCTGATCATGGGACCAGGAGCCAAAGCAAACCTCTTTGTCTTTTATAGTTGATTGACTCAGTTGTTTTGCCATTGTAACAGAAAGCAGACTACCCAAACCACTAAGAGTACAAATATTTCTCTTCTCAAGTTATTTCACAAATATCTTGGTGCAGGGAGAAGGTTGCTATAGAAATTAAATTTAAATGAGTAAAATGTGAAAGCTACTCAAAGTGCATGAGAACTCTAATAAAAGACAACACAGCAGCTTTTCCTAGGTCATGCTTTGCACAGACCTTCCTCATCCAGAGAACAGAGGAAAACTAGAGTTACATAGTGTCACCTCAGACTGAGGAGGAGAAACAGTAATGGAGAAACAGTAATGGAGGCACTGGAGAAAATACCTGTGAACTGGCAGCATTTTGACAGTCTTGGGTCTGAGCTAGGCTGAGAAGGAGTTGTGCTTTCTCTTATGAACCATGCATTCTGTGACAATTCCCTCCAAACCGAAGCATTTATTCCTGGAGGGAACAGTGGAGCTGGTAAGACACAAGAAGCTACCCACACTTACAAGGCTAAGAAGCTCGGAGAGTTGGAAGATTGGCAGAAGCCCTCGCTAAGGTCGCTTGCAGAAGCAGGTGGTGACTGCTGGGCCGGAGGACATTGCTGGTGGGGCTCGGCTGTCCTTGGGTGGGTGGTCCCTGGGCCTTCGGGGATGCAGCTTCTGTGAGTTGTTCTTCAGACTGTGGCAGACTTTCCAGACATGCCTTGAGTCACCCGGGCTGTGGAAGTAACAGGTGACTGATACGCCTGTTCGTGCCACCAATAAATAGGCTCGTTCATGGAATGGTTGCTTTGGTCTGTTATCAGTGCCACGTCCGAGGAAAAGTAACACAGCACCATTTCCTTAGCTTTTGTACCACTGCCGTTTAAAAGTGTCAACCAGGATGGTTTCCCATGTGGTCTGAAACTTACGTATGTGTTCGCCACGCGCTGTTCCCAAGAGATGCCCCTAACGGATTCTCTGCTTCGGTCTTCCCAAACAGGGCTTAACTGGCCAGCCTTGGTTCCCTGGCCTGACTTGGGAGAGTCTCCGGCCACACACAGCTTGACCCTTGACATAGAAACTGCCAGATGCCATAGTCAGCAGGGACAGAGAGAATCCCGGCTTAAGCGAAGTGCAGAAAGGTAGCACTGAGTGGACCAGGGTCGCTGCTTTCTCTCTTCTGCGGTCACATTTGTTGAATCATTTTGAGCAGTAAAGGGGGAGGGGGGAGGGGAGAGAGGGGAGACATGCACTCCAGACAGCTCCCGCATGTGACTCCAGTTGCTGTGGAGAGCAAGCTGCTTCCAGCATCTGACCTTCTGGAGCTCAATTAGTTGGGCCTGGACAATACCACACTGGCTGCCATGACCGCTCAGAAGCCATGCTTCCCAGACTGTCTTGATTGCCTCCAAATATTTTGGAGCTGGTCCTAACTGCTCTTCAGCCACTGGCTTTAGAATTGAGCCTGGCATGTCATACCCTTTGTTAGTTTTCAAAACAATTTCTTCTGTAGACAAATACTGGCCTTCTGTAGTTGCCTGGGCTGTGCTTGTACTTGTTTGAACTGACACAGGGACCCAGATGATCAGCATGAAGCACCTTGCTTTCCAGTCCTTTTCCGGGATCTTGGCCACAACTTGCTCTTTTCAGCACAATAGACACTTTCCAGGACAGGGCGCAGAAATCAGCCCTTGAAAGCTGGATGGGGACTGGGAGAGCTAATGTGTCCTGCTCAGTGTGGGGCTCACTAAAGCTACAATTGCTACTTGTAGTTTCGGCACCTTTTCCAGTTGAAATCTTCTCTAGTGCTATTGAGAGTTAGTGGAAGATGCTTAATTCTCATTCAGAAGGCCAAACAGAACAGACACTAGAAGTGGTAGAAGAGAGGGAACAGGATGGGAACCTACCACAGATGTCCTCTGAAAGACTCCACCCAGCAGGGGATCAAAGCAGATTCGTAGACTCACAGCCAAACAGGCAGTCTTATAGAAAAAGGGGGAGAAAGAAAGACCCAGAAGGGACAGGAGCTCCATAAGGACACCAACAAAGCCAAAAAATCTGGGCCCAGCGGGCCCTGAAGAAACTGATGCACCAATCAAGTACCATGCATGGAGAGGACCTAGACCCCCTGCTCAGATGTAGCTGATAGGCAGCTCAGTCTCCAAGTGGAATAGACAGATCAGTCTCTAGATGGGTTCCCTAGTAAGGGGAACAGAGGCTGTCTCTGTCATGAACTCGGTTGCCTGCTTTTTGATCACCTCCTCCTGTCAGGGTGGCCTTACTAGGCCATAGAGAAAGAGGACCCAGGCAGTCCTGATGAGACCTGATACGGTAGGGTCAGATAGGAGGACTTCCCCTATCAGTGGACTAGGGGAGGGGGATACTTGGGGAAGAGGGAAGGAGGGTGGGATCTAGAAGGAAGGGGTTACAACTGGGATAAAAAGTGAATAAAATGTAAAAAATTAATTTTTTTTATTTATCATAATTTATGATATCCCAGTTGTAGGCCCATTCCTGGTCCCCTCCCAATCTCACCCTCCCTCCCTCTTCTCCTCCCTTGCCCCTCCCCCAGTCCACTGATAAGGGAGGTTCTCCTCTCCTTCCATCTGACCCTAGCCATCAGGTCTCATCAGGACTGGTTGCATTGTCTTCCTCTGTGGCTTGGCAGGACTGCTCTCCCCTCAGGGAGATGTGTTCAAAGAGTCAGCCACTGAGTTCATGTCACAGACAGTCCCTGTTCCCCTTACTAGGAAACCCACTTGGAGACTGAGCTGCCATGGGCTACATCTGTACAGGGGTTCTAGGTTATCTCCATGAATGGTCCTTGGTTGGAGTATCAATCTCAGAAAAGGCCTCTGAGCCCATATTTTTTGGTTCTGTAAAAAATTAAAAAAAAAAATAAAATAAAAAAGAATTAGTGGAAGTTGAAGGCTTGACTTAGTAACTTTCCTGGGTAACTTTTTACCAACCTATAAAGGGAATAGTCTGTCAATAAGTAACCAATGCAAATTCTAGGTATTTATTAATTTGTTCAATCATATGTCACTCCACTACTCACATTTCCTGGGGAGAGATCAAGATCAAAAGACCTGTTACCTGGGAACCTTCACTCCAGACCAGAGAGTCCAGAAGTAGGCAAATATGGTGCTCAGCAGAACTATTGGAGGTCTTAAGAAAGTCCCAAATGAGGACAACTAGGAGCAGCTAAGTATATTAAAGTAAAAGAGAGGCTTCCACTGGGCTTTGAAGGAGGAGAGATAGAACACCTCAGGAATCATGCTGACTATTAAGGGGGTTGATTGAAGGTATTTGTCAGCCAGGAGGTACCTAATTCAAGAGAGCCATTGTTACTGTTGTTGACTGGAAATTTTAAAATAAAAAGTTTCTGGATATATGTACTATGTGAGAAATGCTAAATGACTTAATGTCCCAGGATGTTATTAAAACCCTTTTGTGCATAGTTGGGGCATCCGCTTAGCTTTTTAATGATGCTGGCATGGCAAAGGAAGATTACTATCACAGTTTCTTCCCATACTCAGTATTGTTATTTAAAGGTTTATGAGATGAGTTCATCATTTCTACATCTGCAAGAAAATGAATGGAACTGGAAATCACAGTACATGAAATAAGCCATCACTGTTAATCAAAAGTGGGTGGCATGCCATGCATGATGGGCGAACACTCATCTTTCTAAGGCAATCTTATTTTTCCATGTCCTAGTTATTTTACTTGGATTTCTCTCTTCTATTATTCTATAGCTTTTCTTTATTTCCTTCTTTGACAATTTTGTTAAGTATCCAAAGTATTTTGGTAATTCTCATCATCTCCCATCTCCTACCCACCCTGATTTTCATTTAAAAAAACTTTTTGTTTTACTTGTCCTTAATATCTCAAATTTTTCTTTTGAAGTCTTTCATTTTTTTCATCCTCCCTTCCTTTCTGCTTTTCTCCTTCCTTCTTTTCTTCCTTTCCTCTTTCTCCCTTTCTTTCTTCATCCTCTTCCCACCTCCCTTCCTTCTTTCCTTTCTTCCTTCTTTTCCCCACTATCTCTCTCTCTCTTCCTAGTTTTCTTTTCAGACAGGATCTCATCCATCTGAGGCTGGTCTGGAGCTTCCTATGTGGTCAAGGATGACCTTGAACTTCTGATCTTCCCACTTCCACCTCTGTGTGTTGGGGTTACTGATGTGTGCGGAAATGGCCAGTTTATGTTGTGTGCGGGATCTAGGGCTTCCTGCATGATAGGATCTGCCTTGATTTCAGGTCGAGGTAGCCAGGTGATTCTCTCTGTGAACACTCAGTCCTGCTCGAGAACTGAAGTTCCTGCCACAGAGTCTCACGACGTAAGGCCCTGCTTGTTAGATGTCCACTCACTTGCCCAAATTCCTTTTCATACCGATGAGAAATCTGTTCTTTCTAGTATATCATTTACTAGTCTTGAGTCTCAGACATGACCTCTCCGCTCACCTTGCAGATCAATCTAAGCACGATGCCCCTTCGGACTCATGTCTGAGGGGCTGTTCTCTTCCGGAATGGGCTGCACTCTCAGTACGATCAGAGCACAGGAACCGCTCTGCTTTAAGCTATACAGGTGATGTGGGAGCTTGAGTAGTTGAGTTAAAGCCCAGCTATTACAACACAAGGCACCTGGAACTGTGAAATCTAAATCTCAACTCTGCATTTGTGCCTAAAGCTCGTGTTCCCGTACGCATCTCCTCCAGCCTTTTGTTTTTCTAGACAAGGAAGCACAGTAGCAAAGGGCACCTGTGAAAAACGATCTCAATAATTGGGACTTACCCTTGGGCTGCAGACAGAATTTGAATGGATGCCATATATTTTATAATTACCTCTGTTATGAACCACCCTTCATCAGCCACCAAAGTCAAAGGAGAGACAAATTTCCCTTTCTTGTAATAAAACCTGCTGGGTATAGCTTCCTTCTCATACACGGTCATGTGTTCCACTGTGCTGAGTTTGTGATAGATCTGCAAAGAAAACCAAGAGTGAGTGCTCTGAGCACTCATTAAGTACGTGTTAGATCTGTGAGATGGAAGAACATTCTCATATATATAAGCTACATTAAAATGAGATACTTTTTTTCCCCTTGAGAAAGGATCTTATTATGTCTCTTGGCTAGCCTGGAATTTACTACATAGACCAGGCTGGCCTTGAACTCACAGAGCTCAGCCTGAGTCTACCCAGTGTTAGGATTAAAGGTGTACGCTGACACGCCTGGCTATGAGAAACTTTTGTATAGCTCACAAAGGAAGCTGGCTTTATCCAGGAAGGCTAAAGGTCCATATGCTCCCTGACATAAGAGGTGGACCCTTAGGGAATACAATGAAAGTCTCTCATGTGCACCTTGTAGACATATATACAGAATACCCCAGACATCCAGCAAAAGAGACACAGCGAAGAGAGAACAATGGGGGAGATAAAGACATACTGGTGGAATTCTTGGGCAAGACCCTATAAAGTAGTAAAGACAGATGCCTCAACACATCAGCTAAGACGTGTAGAAGAGTCTCAACGATCTCAGATTGAGCAAAAATAATGTTAAGTTGTAGGAAATACCACAGAGATTCTTATCTTATGAAACTCTAGTAACCACTCAACCATATGATAAATGGTCACTTTTTAGTGGCTTTTCTGAGTGGGTAGATCTGGGAGGAACCTTCAGGAGACCATGGGTCATGCCAACATTCTGCTTTTATCAAATATGAGGTGTCCAAGGCAACATTATCCTCTACCACTTACACACTTTCTGGCAATAGTTTTGTACATGATCAGTGACTAGTGAACACATTACAAAAGCTATTTTTCAAAATTCCATGCACTAAAATTAAGTGGCGGTGCGAACGTGGCCTGGCTGATGTTAAATACCGCCAACATCAGAGAAAAGATATGTGCTCTTAAATTTGACTTTGACAGTATCTCTTACCCATACCCGAATCTTAAAAGCTATAGGAATTGTTTTTAACCACATTGCCAATTCTGTGAAGAAGCTCTAAACTCTCTCTGCACATGTTTCCAGGATTTAGCAGAAACTTAAATGTTTGCGGCAAAAAAATAAAACCAACCTGCTGACACTGGTTCGCTGGCCTTTAGCCAAACCACGCATGAATTCCTTAATATAAATGAACATAAAATTGTGTTTATCACTCACGTCTTAAAAATAGTCTTCAGGCTGCTCAGTAGAGAGTTACTGATAGCTCCATGAATTAATTTTCTCTGTTTGATTAAAAATGATGTATGCAGAACGCAGAACTATTTTGGATAAGTAAAAAAAGAGTATGCTGACATACCCCAGGTCTTACAGATTGTTGTGCCCATCACATGACACAACTGTCACCAAACACAGCCCCCTCGTCTGAACCATTACCAACTGCTATTGGCGGCTTGGTTTGCACTCCTGTGGGAAGATGCTCTTCCCAGCTCGTGAATGTTGATACCCAAGCATTCTGGAGGTGTCGCATGCCCAAGTGCCAAACTGGGGACAAAGATGAGCTTCCTTGCCAGAAAGACAGAGCTGCTTCCCAAGAACCTGACAACATGTAACATATTCTTTCTGTTTTCATATTTAGGGTGCTGGCGGGACACTGTGTAAACTTCATTTCCTGGCTGTGAAACTCAAGAAAAAAAAAGGGGGGGCATACCCCTATTGAATGGAAAAAGGCTGAGAGCAATGGTACTGTTGACAACAGACCTCAACTAAGGGCAAGCAAAATTGCGATGGGGACCTCCTATGTGTGAGCCAAAGGTTAATGACAACTGTTCATAGGCAACTGCTCTGCTGCCATGAGGATGAAGAAGACAGCAGCCCCCAGACTCCTCCTGGCTCCCTGCCGCTGGGATTGTCCCCTCCCCTAGGAAGGGGACCATGTCAGCTCCCCTGGGAGTGGACAGAAACTGCATCCATGCACTGGGAGGTAATGATGCAATGTGAGCACCAAGTTGTCAGCCAAGATTGTCCACTGTCAGCCCTGTTTACTGCTTTTGCTTTTCTGTTTTGTATTGTTTTTCTGTTTTTGTTTTTTGAGAGTATGAACACAGGGTACCGAGTTTCTGAAAGGGAGTTTTGTTCCTCATGTGCACATTGTAGGAACTTAACCACATCCTCTCGAGAGCTTTCTTGATTGATGGTGATCTCATAATAAGTAGCGTATACATATTCTTTTTCGTGATCTCAGCCTGCATCTGTGTATGCCTATGGATTATAGGACACCTACGGTCTCAAGGCTCTGAAGTAAGAACCTAATGACACCCCTGACTCCCCGCAAACATGTGGACCATGATGTCTTCTTTAGTCATCTTTGTATCTCCAGCCTCCTGGTGAAAAGGAATCAGTGGTAGATGAGAGTGGCAGCTTCATTCTAAAGAGTTTGCCTCAGGAGTTTGTTCAACAATAGCCCTGAGAATGGCTTGCTGATACATGCCAGGCATTCACATAGTAAGGAGCATCATTTATCTCATTTAATTCTCATTGAATTTAGCAGAGGTAGAAACCGTTATAGAGCAAAACAAATACAGAAAATGAATGTGGTGAGTGGCAGGCTGGGTCACCTGATTCCAAAGTCCATGCTCCTAACCTGTGGTGAAAATTCTGGAATTTTGGTTTCTTTTAACACACACACACACAGAGCAATGTTATAAGAATATGTTTTTGTTTTAATCCCTGGTGTGGGGATATGGGGCTGCTTCACAGCAGCTGACTATGATTTGCCTCATGCTCTAGCAGAGGTGTGGTTTCGCCAGCTGTAGATAGTTTCTGTAATTGTGTGATGTTTGGAATTCTGGGGACTTTTCAGAGGGTGTATAGTTGCTAGGGCCCCAAGGGGTGTTGGTGGGTTGTTGGTTGGTTGCTGTTGGTCACAGTTTGTTAAGGAGTCATGCGCAAAGACGAAACAACAGCAAGAAGAAATTAAATATCCTAACGGCAAAGATCAAACTTGCCCCGAGAAGCTCCATGTCTCTAATCAGCAGGAAGTAGTCTAATGATAATGTCTCCTCATTTCTGACTCTTTCCTTTCCTCTCTATCCTTCTTTTTCTCCTATCTGGTGTTAAGAGATTGAAAGGAAAGAAGAAAAGGGTGGAGAAAGGTGGAAGAAAGAAGAACCCACAAAGTAGTAAACGTCAGCTACATTAACCCGAATGTAGTTCATTATAAAATCTCTAGGAAGAAGGCGAAAGCACAGACTTGGAGCCAATGGGCCCAGTCACCTCCCCTCCTCCGTGTTGTGTCTTGCCTCAGTGTGTTTTCCAGGGGCTGGCCACAAGCTCACGACGGGCCCTCGGTCCTTCACTTGCTGCAGGTCATCCAGGCTGATGTACTTGCTCAATTCAATCACTTTATCCATCCAGAAGATGTCAGTCATCCCATGGTCTGAGAAAATGATGACATTTAGGTCATCTTGCAGGCCTCGGTCCTGTGGGGTGGACACAGGCAGTGATCACAGTGATGGAAGAGAGGTCCTTCCTCGCACAAATTTCTATAAAGAGGTGTATTTGGCCAGGTATGGTGCACACACCTTTAATTGTAACACTTGGGAGGCAGAGGCAGGCAGATCTCTCTGAGGCCAGCCTGGTCTACAAAGCAAGTCCAAGACAGTCAAGGCTACACAAAGAAACCCTTTCTTGAAATGTAGCCCCTCCAAAAAAATTGGTGTTTTTAAATTATAAATTAAAGAAGAAGGGAGACTGTTGGAGTTGGAACCCACATTTGACACGTGTCCAGGCTAAGACTTATTAATATTCTGAAGAACCAGGCCAGCTCTCCAGTTAAGCCAGACAAGAACACACATCCAGATCAATCCCCACTGGCCATGAATGAACCAGAGTCTTTTGGTGCCTTTGGTGATATGTGAAGAAGAGAGAGCCTCACACTGGTAGTAAAGAAGTTGTTGAAGGAAGTATGCAGGGAATGGCCATCAGGAGAGGAAAAGATGACAGGAGGAAGTGCGAGATTGGTTGCCCTTGCTTTAGGTCACCTGGATCCACTGTGTCATGTACTTCAGAACAGTGTCCACAGCTCTGAGGGCGTCTTTTCGCTGAGGTGATGAGGGGCCGTAGTGGTGGCCTTCCACATCGATGCGTTCATGGTATATGGCTGCTAGGTCAGCACTGCCCCTCCTGGAGGAAACAAAACGAGACAGCTGTAGTTGAGGGAGACCTCTGTCAGCTTGCTCCCTTATGACCCACTGACCCTCTATGAAGAGGTGAGAACCCCCAAACTCTGTTCAGTGGACCACCCAAAACCCACATTTCTACACAATCAAGGTGAGGAGATAATGAACTCAGGGTTTCTAGTCCTGAGCAGCCTGGTGACAAGATTCAGAGAATGTAGCTGTTGGTCACTGCTTCTTCTGGTCAGACTGTATTGGTTTACATGCCCACAAAAACTGAAAGATGTAATAAGATCAGATCATAGTCCTTATAATTCCCTTAGCATAGCCTGCTGGAACTGAAAAAAATTATTGATAGACTGTAAGGGAGTCCTAATAAAATACAGATTGCGGGTCTCACTGACAAGAATAAAAACAGTGTTGCCACAGCAACTTCATTAGCTATAAATAGATTAAGCCTTAGGATCGGACATCAGAGGACACACCACAGCCATGTGCTCTATGGGGACCTGTGACAGGCTACCTGTGACACGCAGACACAGAGTAAATCCTAAAAGTAACTATACTTTTATGAACTTCAAAGCTCCTCCAGGGCCAGCATTGATGGTGAAAATCCAAACCATTTAACCCCCAATGCTGGCCTAAGAATGAGCAGAAGCTAGCAATGTAAAGAAGAGTAGTTTGCTTATGGAGAGAAGGAGAATTCCGGGGAATGTTCTCTCCTTCTTCACACGGCACTTTTCACTGTGACCTCCTCTCCCTGAGCTCTGGCTTTGCCCATCCTGCCATCAAGCACCCAAAACAGATCGGAATGATGATGATAGTGATGAGGATGATTACGATGGCATCGAGAACTGATAGCAGGTGAGCCAATGGAAAAAGAAATGAAAGGTAGTTTTCTTTGCTTCGACCTGTGCAAGAGGTAGTATTAATATCCTTGTCAAGTTGCTTTATTTCCCTTGAAAAATCTCTATTTTAAGCACATCTGTATACAACATACAAACACAGAGACGCATGCACCCATCATGTTTTTCCTTGATACGGTCTTGGCAGCATGAACAACGGAAGAGTGCAATCTCAGAGCGAGTGGGTCCCTGGGTCTTGCTATCCTGCAGGAGAGAAACACCCTCATGATGCTCAAAGAGCTCAGTTTCCTTGGTCTGAGTGGCACAGTATCCATCCCTTGTTCAGATGGGCGACAGCCACTGCCTCCTCCAGGAAGCTTCCTTTGCTGTCCTGAGGCTAGGGCAGGTAGCCCCACTGTGTGCGCCCATGAGAACATGCTCACTTCTGGACCTTTTTGGATGTACTTTTCTCCTAAATTTCTCAGGAAGGGTAATTCATTCCCCATTGCATCTCAGCTCAAGCTTAGCATTTGTCACAAAGTAAAATTCTACAGTTGTCAGCTGATTGTTTAATAATAAGTACCCACTAAATGGGCTATTGACCATGGCCATGTACTATGTTACAGAATAATAATAATAACAACATAATATTAATATATTATTATTATTAAAGCAATTTAATATAATTTTATATAATACTAAATATATTATATAATTTATAATATAAATACAATTATACATTATATAATAATATATTACTATGTAACATAAATATAATAATTTAATAATATGGTATAATAGAATATTATTATATTTCCCTTTTAATAATATAATTATATATTATTATATACAATAATAAAATAATAATATGATTTGTTATTGTTATTCTTTATTATAGGCAGGGTTTCATGTATTGTAAGCTGGCTTTGAATCATACAAACAAAAATAACCTTAAACTTTTGATTCTCCTGCCTGCACTTCTCCTAAGTCCTGGAATTTTAGCTATGTACCTGGATTCATATGGTTTTGAGGATCAAACTCCTGGGTACAGGCGTGCTGGATAAGCACTCTAGCAACTTATCTACATCCCCAGCTACAGAATTCAAGAGAGTTTTAAACAGTTACCAGTATCACAAGATGGAGCCAGGCTGTAGGACCAGGTCTCTAGAACACTACCACAGCTAAGAGTCAACTGTACAGTCCACAGCAAAGGGGAACCATCCCAGCCAGCCTTAGTGAGCCAGCCTCATTCTGTTATATGACTCGTACTAACTCCCAGAAGCTGGCTGCGAGCAGGGGCAAAGGTAGCGCTAAGAGACATCATCCTTGTCACCTAGATGCTCTATGTCTATTGGCTGACTCTGTTTCCAGGCCTGGAGCCATGGGGACAGGTGTCCTCACAGAAAAGCGTTCACAGATTTGCATGTGAAGAAGCAGGCTTCAGGGGGGTCTAGGAGTTCCCCACTCCCTGGCAGATCTGAGAAACCTTTGAAACTTGAACATGTAATCTGGACCTTTGAATGACCATCCACATCTCCTCAGTCTTCTAAACTAGGGAAGAGGTTCCAGAGTAGACTCTGACTGGCACACTCCTCCTTTGTGGTCACGTTCCCTTCAGTGATGCCGTTCACTGAGCACTCTGGGGTGTGCATCATTAACAGCCCCAAGAAAACACTGGTTTTATGAGAAGTGAAATTGTTAGTCAAATGTTTTTTTCTCTTTTTAGAACAAAACAAACTGACCCTTCATTAATAAGCCCCATTACCACCTTCCTCCACAGTACGGACTGGGTTATGTTAGGATTTGGACTTTTCTCACAAATGGCATTATCATTACTCCTACTCCCTAATGCGAGAATGACTAATTCCAACTCCATCTATACACGGTCGGGTACGAAAGGTTCCTCTAGGGCCCCGCAAGTGTGTAGGTGCTGGAGAGAGGTTAGTACTAGGTAATTTGAGTTTCATCCACAGGCAGAACCTCGCCCATGGTCCGTGAGCAGGTAGGGCTCTGGCTCCTTCCTTCATCACCACGTCTGAGCACAACGAAAGCTCCCATAAAACCTGTCCTGGAGATAAGCCTCCACATTTATCTGCTTTACATACTGGTATCTTAGGCACTCCAGATGTGCCGGTTCACGAGCTAGATCATCTGTTTAGGTGTCCACACTTCTAGCAGGGGCCCTCCATATGGTGGGGAAAAAAATCCCACTTAATTCATCGGTGACTCATCGGGATGAGGTTTAATGCGGCATCGGAGTTTAATGAAATACACCCAGGTCCCTTCCTTTTAATACCCACTGCATTGCAATGTGTTTGTAGCGCACTCGCGGTGCAGGGCTGGCTTCTCCCGGGCTGTTTATCACATCTGAAAATCTCTCTGTGGTCAGAGATCTGGAAAGTGTCACGATCCACCTGATGGCATTGTTTCAGGAAGCTGTCAGCCTTAGACGCCGGGAACGCTTGATTTGGGATGCTTGGGTTACGGGGAATACACACGTGAGGGGTTTCTGTGTTAAGATTTCATTGATTCATTAGGGACTAAAGTCTCCTGGGGCTGACAGCTCTTGCCTGTTTGGAGTTTAGCAGATAAATTTTTGGTAGCCAGCTGTTTCCGATGTGGGTCTGGTCTCTATCACAGGTCAGCTCGTTTGTAATGGGCTTGGGTGAGGCAGGTTGGAAGAGGCTTGCGTGACTGCTATTGGCCATTTACAGGGTTGAGGTTCAGGAACCATGCCAGAAAGACATGTGGCTATCAAACCCAGTTCCCAGAAAGCTGCAGGGGGCCTCCAACCCCAGGGTTTCGGGGACACCCAAGTCTTCTATCACCTTATAATTCTGTCTAGATTGCTTTGCAATATAAAAAGTTCATAATGTCATATCCATTTTTCTTACTGAACTAAGTTGGGAAGAGAGACCTGGGCAGAGGGAAATGGAAGCAATTTAAAGGCATGTTTAGTTATTGGTTGCTAAGCAAGATGACTTAACATTTAGAAAGGAGGCTCATGAAATGACAGTGCGTTCCTTCTGTATTGTATTAGAGCACTAACACACTGGATTAAAAGTCACCAGATTTCATTCATGGCTAGCATTCAGATTCTGTACACTTATCTGTTAGCTAGCAGGAAACCCATAAAATCAAATTTAAATTTTCTGATGAGGAAAACAACCTTGAACTTATGGTTTGATTATTGTAGATGTTATTGCTCTTTCTACTCATATCAATATCCATATCTCATCATTCCCCAGCATCTTTTGTTTTTGCTTAAGCGTTTCTCATATTCTCCTAACCACTTTGTTACTCTCACTTCATGAGTGGTAAACTGACTTGAATCTTGGCATGAATGATGGAGTGAGTACAGGGCAGTTTTAATCATGAACAATACCGTGAACACAAATATGGCTTCTCTTTTCACCTCAGTTTCCCTATCTGGGAAACCTACCTGTGGTGATTTGAATGAGAAACGTCCCCTGTAGTCTCATGCATCTGAACTCTTGGCCTCCAGCTGATAGTGATCATGAGGGAGGTTTAGGTGGTATGGCCTTGCTGGAGGAAGTGTGTTCCAGAGATGGGTTTTAAGGGTAAAACTGCTTCCCTGTTTTCAGCTCACTCTCTCTGATTTGTGGTAGTGATTGAAATATGTGCTCTCTGCTCTCGGCTCTCAGCTCTCTAGTCCGACTACCATGCTTGCTGCCTGCTGCCATGCTGTGTCTGCCATTATGGACTCTAATTGCATGTAAGCACAAGCTAAATAAACTCTTTCTTCTGTAAGTCGGTAATAATACACTGCCATTTGGGTGTTTAATGAGCTGCTGACATAGTGCTGGATACATAGCAGAAAAGAAGAGAGGAAAGGAGGGAGGGAGAGAGGGAGGAAGGAAGGAAGAAAAGGGAAAGAAATTCTTCCTTCCGGTTGTACTTCATCACTTTGCCTGAGTGTGCAGGTTTAGCCCGGAGGACAATTTAATTCTTACTGAGCAGGAGCAAGCTTCCCTGCTCCTCCTAGTTCATCCATAGAGAGGAGGGATCCAGCCAAGGAATTCTCTTGTCATCCATCTTGTCCTTTACTAGCTTCAACAGTGACTGGGGTTATGAGATTCGAGGTGGCCAAAGGAACTCCTTTGGAGCTGTACCCAACAGTTCAGAATTCAACAAAAGTCATTAGCTTGTGTCCACAGCTGCTGCTGTCCAGTGGTTTCTTTCTTTGCTTTTTCTATGCTCTTTGTGTGCTGTTGTTATTTTCCACTCTGAGGTCTGTTCTGGACCTCAGTCATGACGAATGGCAGGTATTTACCACTGACTACTGTCCAGCCCTTGCTTTTTATTTTGGGACAGGCTACGTTTTCCAGGCTGGCCTTGCACTCACTCTGTGGTCCAGATGGGACCTGAACCTGTAAACCTTGTGTCTCGGCATAGTTGGGATGATGATCTTGTATCACCAGGCCTGGACTTTACAGCCTCCTTGACCAGGTTGCATGTAAAATCCATGTGGCATCATGTTGTAAGTAGTTACTTGGTCCCTTTCGTGCAGCCAGGGGCTCACTAGTCATCTCCTGATCCCTCTTCTCTGGCTCCACAAACGATTCTTTACTTAGTCTTTAGCACCAGATACTTTTGTTCTTCTCACGGAACCATGAACCTCTTGGTTCTTGGTTGAAAATCTTGAAAAATCTTGAAAATCTTGAAAACAGATTTTCCAAGAAGACAAATCAAGTGACATGGACTGTGAACTGCTTTGTGTTTTGGGAAGGGGGGAGGGTGCAGGAGTACTTCCCGCTGGATCCTTATGTGTGATGAGAGGTCTCAAAAAGCACCAATGGGGCTGGCTGCTGCTGGATACAGAGAGCTGCATTCCAGAGAGACAGAGAAACACACACACAGAGGTGGGGACGGCATGGACATTTGAGACCTCAAAGCCCAATCCTAGTGACACACCTCTACCAACAAGGTCACACCTAATCCTTCCCCCAAACAGTTCAGCCAGCTGGGTCCAAACATTCAAATATATGATCCGATGAGGCCATTCTCATTCAAAGCACCACACTCCTCCAATGTGCCAGAGCCCCGGCCCCAGGATGACCACAGAGAGGCTGAATCTCAACCTCCTCTGCCTGTCTGGTTCTTCCTTCAAAGTATCTCAGAGATGAGATGTGAGTGTGGACAGGATTGTAGGGTTAAGGGGCCATTTTTCAGTCACTTCACACGTAGGGAAAGCCCTGGATGCCTAACCTACCTAAGCCTCGACCAAAAGAGCCTGAGTGCTGACTCTCTACCCTAACAGCTTGTGAGGTCAAGAGAAGGCAGTTAACCTTCTAGAGTCAGTGATGATCTTGTGAGATGGTGGAACAATTAAATTTTGTCAACTTGACACAGACCTAGAGATATCCATGAAGAGGGAATCTGAGTTGAAAAAATCACATTGGCCTATGTGCATGTCTGTGAGCTGTTTTCTTGTTCGCTGATTGATGTAGGAAGGCCCCAACCACTATGGGCAACACGGGTGAACGTGCCTGCGCTATACAAGAAAGAAAGGCCCCTGAGCAAGCCAAGAAAACAAGCCAGTGAGCAATATTCCTCTTTCTCTTGGTGATGGACGATAACTGTAGACTAAAGCAAACCCGGTCCTCCTCAAGTTGTTTTTGGCCATGGCATTTATTATAGCAACAGAAAATCAAACCAGGACAGATGGGAAGAGCACCTATATAACAGAAATTGTGGTTCATTTACACAATGGAATGCTACTCAACAATTAAAAATAAGGAAATCATGAAATTTGCAGGCATATGGTGGGACCTAGAAAAGATCGTCCTGAGTGAGGTAACCTAGAAGCAGAAAGACACACACGGTATATACAGACTTATAAGTGGATATTAGACATAAAATATAGGATAAACATACTAAAATCTGTACACCTAAAGAAACTAATCAAGAAGGAGGACTCTGGGTAAGAGGCTCAATCCTCATTCAGAAAGGTAAAGAGGATGGACATCCAAAGAGGGAGAAAACAGGAAACAGGACAGGAGCCCACCACAGAGGGCCTCTGAAAGACTATACCCTGCAGAGTATCAAAGCAGATGGTGAGACTCAGAGCCAAACTTTGGGCAGAGTGCAGGGAATCTTATGAAAGAAGGGGGAGATAGGAAGACTTGGAGGGGACAGGAGCTCCACAAGGAGAGCAACAGAACCAAAAAATCTGGACACAGGGGTGTTTTCTGAGACTGATACTCCAACCATGGACCATTTGTGGAGGTGACTTAGAACCCCTGCACAGATGTAACCCATGGCAGCTCAGTGTCCAAGTGGGTTCCCTAGTAGTGGGAACAGGGACTGTCTCTGACATAAACTGATTGGCCTACTCTTTTATCACCTCTCCCTGAAGGGGATGCATCCTTGCCAGGCTACAGAGAAAGACAATGCACTCAGTCCTGATGAGACCTGATAGACTAGGATCAGACGAAAGGGGAGCAGGACCTCCCCTAATAGTAGACTGGGGAAGGGGTATGGGTGGAAAAGAGGGAGGGAGGGTGAGATTGGGAGGGGAAGAGGAAGGGAGCTACAGGTGGGATACAAAGGGAATAAACTGTAATCAATAAAAATAAAATATTATAATAATAAACAATAGAAATAGGTTAATGTAAATAAAGCCCTTTGCCCCAATGCTATGAAAATTAACAATGTAAACTTTCACCTCTGTCTTTCTTCTATGCAAATATATATTCAAAGGTAGCATCTTGCAGGGCTATGACAGTGCAAGACAATGCTCAGATCAAACACAGGTGCTGGCTTATCTCTTCCTGCCCAGACATGTGGAGCCTGTGCTTGATCAGCTTGGACTCCTGCTGAAATGTGCCTGGGTAAGGCTGCATGGTCAAGGTCGAAACAACCTCTCTTAAGTTCTGTCATATCTATCCCATGTCCCATTATCTCTGACAGGTGGTCAAACTCCGTGAACAATACAAATTTAGAGCAGTGTGTATGTGTGTGTGCGTGTTTGAACACTGATGTGTGGAATTTTCCAGACGTTCTTCAAATTAGGAATTTGAGATAGGGCTAAACCAAAAGACCTCTAGTGTCTAGACTTGCTACACCAGGCAGGGCTGTCTGATGGGAAGCTAAATCACCCCGAAGCTTTGCCTAAACACACCTACCACACGAATTAGAGTCCATTCCATCATATGTGCAAACTCGCGCACAAGCTCTTCGTGCAGAGTGATCGTGATTGCTCGAGAGTGTTCTAATCTGGCTAAGACTGTCCACTACTTCGTTCCTGAAGACAACAGGTTTGATTTTTGTTTGACTAAAAGTACTGACTCACAAGCATTAGCCCTTAGTCTGCTCTGTGAGAAGGAAGTGAAAGAAGGTTGAAGAGAGAACCTCTTTTTTTCCTGAAGGGCCAGGGTCATCCCACTGCCTTCCTCAGGCAGAACCGTCTGGTCGTGCTTTCTCATTCCAAATACTACCCTGCTTAGAGATGATGAGCAGGCATTGGCCTCTCCATTCTTCTTTGTCATTCCAGAAGGAGAAAGGCAGGGATCATGTCAGAAATTATTTTTCTACCTACTATGTAAATAGGCTGTTTCTAGCTGTGCTGTTAACTTTGGCCTTATAAAGACCCCCTAAGACAATTGCATTAGCCTTGCCCAATCTTGCCTAGGTCTACACAGTCTAAATCCAGAGGCACGATCTAGGCTGCGGCCTACATGAACGGCAGTGCGTGGAGTTGGAGGCCATACACCTAGACTTCCTGCCAGACTGTACTGAGCTGGGCAATGGGCAGCACCAGACCCACCGTGTGAAAACCTAGCCTGAGACCAAGCCAGGGACTTGCAGTTGTTTGTTGCCTTTTCTTTCTAGAGAAGCCCAATCCCTTTATCAAGTAGTGAGCACACGTGCATACACACACACACACACACACACACACACACACACATACACACACACACACACACATACACACACACATACACACACACACACACACACACACACACACACACACACACACACATACACACACACACACACCACTACTACCAGGACTGTAGCAATAATAAAAAACAAATCCTCTCTGTTTCCAAGATAGAGATGCATCTCCCCAGAGTCCAATTGCTTTGTTATGTTACATGATAAAGAAAAACAAACAAACAAACAAACAAAACCCACAAAGATGATACATGTCTAAAGGAAACAGAGCCTGATTTGTATTCCCCTAGCATTCTGGTGTTATGAAAATAAGGATGTCTGCCTAAACTGACCAGCACTGGCCTGGAGCTCACATGGTCCTCTCTGCTATTTTACCTGTGACCACCCGGGTACAGAGAGAGTCCATTCAGTCCCAAACACGTGATAAATGCGAGACATGTACGCACACACCGATAAGAAGGGTCTGGGCTACTTGGAGGTATCTGTGTGACGATTGCAATGCAAACTCTCACGTGTCTCTTGGCAGTAGGGCACAGTGATGGATAGCATTTGGGGGTACCCTGAAAGCCACACTGAGAAAGCAGAAAGCAGCTCTAAAGTTCCAGCCCCGTTGTCTGCCACGCAAAGTCTGCTTTGCATTAGCCAACAGCAACGCAACACAGCAACCAGCTCTGCATGCGCCTGGCTTCCCAGACTTGTGTGCAAGGGGAGAAAAAGGCAGATGAGGTAGCAGGCAGCATCAAAGGACAAACATGATATATAAACCCCATGATGAACTTTCGCTTAGGAGTTAACTTCCCCCAGACTCTGCCCCTTCTAAATACCACCAGAAACAAATTACATGAATGAGCTTGTTTCTTCCTGGCGTTTAATATTTTGAAGTCATTTTCTTTTTGGCATGTCAATCATGCTAAAACATGACCTAACGACTCCTCTTTATAAGTTTCACACAGGTAACGTGGTTTAAAAATCAGCACGAAATGGGGTCCTGTTTTCTCCTTTGAAGAAAACAACCACTCATTTTGAAGGCTGGGGCAGGAAAGGAAGGCGCATGTCTTCTGTCATAGTCACCTCTTCACAAAGGCAACCTCAGACCACGAGGAAGACCTAACCGCAAAACAAAGCCTTGGATTACTTAGAGATAATCTCACCCCACTGGTCACCCAAGGCAAGCTTAGAGCTCAAGACATAGTTGGTAACCTGTGCGAGAGGCAGTCTTGATCATAGCCAGTGACTATGGTCTGTGCCAGTGGGTCATGCACTAGGTTTAGGAAGGCTGGTTCTCACTGCCTCACTGTGCTCTTTCTTTAGGAAGGATGAAGGACCTGCCTGGATCTAGGTGCTGCTTCTGTCTTCTGCTTTGACTCTACCTAGGAAACCCATTCAGCAACCAAGATGACCTCAAGTCCAGCTCTAGAAATGGCAGCCCCCAACATGCTCAGACTCCTCATTGCTGATTTCTCAGCATGCTCCCAGCTGCCCCCTCCCACCCCGCATCATGGTGACCCAAGGGCTTCCAGTTAACTTGAAGCTTTATGTAATCAGTGACCCCTTCCCCCACAAACCCCAGCCCTAAGAATATTCAAAAGACAGGAAGTAAGCTTTGCATGTTTCTCACTTCCATGTGCAAGGAAAACAAAAACAGAAACTTGTCCTTGTTCTAATATGCTCATGTGGTTTGTACATTTCAGACAAGAGTGTTGAAAGGCAGTTTTCCAAAGCTCATCTGGTCACAGATCCTTCCTTTACGCAAATATTCATTGATGTCTCTGAAGTGTAGCTATTCGGTAAATTATTACCATGAAAATGCTGATACTTACATGGTTTCTCCATTGTCTAAGAAGGTAAAAAGGAGATCTTCAAACCCTGGGCATTTTCTCGCATCCCATTCAGCATTTCCAAACAGTGGCATTGCTCATGGTTACAACCCACTAGTACCCCACATAATAATCACTACATGAAACTCTCTGAGACATTGTTTCACCTAGGTCCAGGTCCATTAAACTGCATTGGGACTTGTTATTCATCCAAGAAACGAGGAAGAGGAGGAATGGAGAGCTGGCCCAGCAGATAATAATAATCACTGCGGCTGGGAGGCAGTGATAACACACATCTTTAATCCCACTGAGCACTCGGGGGGCAGAAGAAGGAGGATGTCTGTGTTCGAGGCCAGCCTCCTGTACAGAGTGAGTTCCAGGACCTCCAGGGCTACACAGAGAAACCCTGTCTTGAAAAAAAAAAACAACAAATCATAAAAGAGTGCATGTTGCTTGTTACTGCTCTTTCACAGGAACAAAGTCATAGTTCATGGTCCCCAGAACCCATGTCAGGTGACTCCCAGCTAACTGAAACCCCAGTTACATGGGACCTCTCTCTTCTGTCCTCTTTAGACACCTACATCTACAGTACACACACACACACACACACACACACACACACACACACACACACACAATGTTATGGCTAAAAACTTGGGACACTTACTTTAATGAGTCAAGAGCGTCGCTGACTGCATTTGCAAAATTGATATCTGTTGGAACGTTTTTGTATTCCAGGCAGTAAGTTGGTCTCACACCAAGAATCTCAACTTCACAGCCTAACGAGGAAAAAGATGGAAAATAGTTATTGTCTTCAGCACTAAAGTAGAGCTATGAGCCTATTCCATAGAACAAACATCAGTCAAAATATTTTTGTACCTTTTCATAAACTTATTCCGAGTAAGCAGCATTATAATTTTGCTCACCGGAGTAGTATCTTAAATGCCATTTCAATCTAATACTGGAGTCCCATGACAGAAATTGTCCCAAATTGGACAATAGAAACAAAATAAATATTAATTAGTGTAGCAAAATATCTCAATTAAGTTTTGTCTAGATTGTCTATAACTACCATCTTCTAGTCTAACGTCCCCCTGCCTATTCAAGACATGGGTTGGGTAGTATCTTATAGGCATTATTGTAAATTAAATATTTTTATTTAATTAAAATAAAAATATAAAGCAGAGTTATAAAATAAATATGTCACTATCATATGATAAAGGCTAACTGGACGTTAGCATTCTAACAGCAATCTAATTTCACCGAGTTAAAGCAAAGGTTTTGAGCTAGCAAAATGCAACACAAAAGTTAAAAGCTGGGTGTGAATCTGCTCAAGTTTTCACCCCAGACTCTTAGATAAGCAGAAGTCGTTGTCCTGAGGAGGGGACACTTAATCAGAACACAGAGCGGCAGAGGGGTGAGTCAGTCCCAGTTTACATCTGTTGAGCAAATATTTATTGGCATTTACTGCGAAGTGGAGGCCCTGTTCAGGCAGAGGAAACATAAATGAATCAGCCAGAGTCCCCTTCTCAGAGCAGTTCAGTCTATCTGCGCATATGGGAAAGAGGGGAGTGCGTGCTGTGTGAATTCCTGTGTGAGACGCCCACTTCCTAGGTGGCACAGGAGCTCAGTGAGGAGCATTATTTATCCTCCTGAAAGTCTTCCTTGCATCTCTGTCCGTCACTCAAATGTTGGAGACACAGCCAAGGCTGTGAGGAATGGAGGTTGGGTTTGGGTTAGGGCATGGTATCAAGACAAAGAAAGTAATGTGAGCCAAAGTTCAGAGACCTTTGAAATAAATATAACCATGAAATGCCAAACCGGGGGGAATCAGGAGCCCAGGGAAAATAACTTCCACGTGAAAGTGAGTCAAGATGGGAGACATAGAATGTCGGGGAGGAAGGAGTCTGACAGGAGGCAGGTTGGCAGGCACAATTAAATACATCTGCCAGGCAGTTCCAGCTGATGAAGAAGATAGCAAAGCAACCCCCAGGAAGGCCTCCTTCATTAGCATAAAAGATACGACATGCAAAGACGGTGTTGCATTAATAACTACCAAATCACTACAAGAAGAAAAATCAAGTGTCAATTTTTAAGTGCATAAAAGTAAGAAAGGGGGGTGGGGTGGATTCAAGAGGCAATAATGCCATAAACTGGACAAAACCAAGCATTTTAGTTTTAAAACAAACATGAAAAGCCAGAAGGAGCCATGACTCTACAGAGTCTTGTGTATAGATTATTGCTTATATGCCACGCACACACATACACAAAGGAGTCTTGGTGGTATAAGTACAAGACTTTGACCTTAAAAGAAATTAGTTCAAGATACAAAGTCTGCTATGATGGTTCCAATCTGTCATCCTAGGGCTTAGAAGGCTGAAGCAGGAAGACCAGGGGTTAAATCCAGTCTCGTCTACTTGGCCCTACAGTGCCGTGGCTGGCCTTGCTGATGTGAGGTCCTGTGTCAAAGACTTAAAGAAACAAACTGATGGAATGAATACATAAAGATGTATGGAGAATTTGGGTGTTAGTATCAATGGGATGAATTCAATAGATTTGAATTTTCTATCCGATGAGCATTTTTAAACATGACTGTTATTCAAACTGAGCATATTCTGGTCCATAAATAAAATCCCAATAATTTCCCCAAAGCAGAAACATTTCAAGCGTAGCGCATACAATCTGACCACAGGTAATAACATTAGGAATTTAATCCTAACAGTTAACTAAAAATAAACCTAACCGCTTACGAATTTGAAAGAAAACTGTTATATAAATTGAAGCACAGAGGAACTAAAAACTCTATTGACAGGCTAGTTATTAACAACAGTGAAAACCCTCCACTTAACAACCGCAAGGGACACATTTTTACTTACGCCAGGAGAAAAATCAAGAATGTTCCCCTTGCTGCTGTAACTTATTGCTCTCAACGTGCTTTACATCAAATTAAAAAAAAAATAGAAGTAAATAAACTAAAATATTAGAAGGTCTGCCCAGGAGTTTCCATACGACAGTCTTTAAAAACTGTTTTCAGGGCTGAGAGATGGATCCGCGGGTAAAGTACCGGCCACACAAGAGTGAAAACCTGTGTTCACACACCCTAGCACCCACATAACTGCCAGATTGGCACGGCAGCCTGCCTTTAATTCTGGTAGCCCGAAGGTGGAGACCAGGGAGCCATGGACCAAGCTGGCTAGCTTGACTAACTATATTGGTGAGCTTTTGGTCCAACTGAGAGACCCTGCCTCAAAGAATAAGGTAGAGAGCAAAGGAGGAAGACTCCTGAGGTTGGTCTCCCACTTCCTGTTACGCATGTGCAAACATGTGTGTACACCATACACACACGCACATCACACACATGTAAAGCAACTTGTAAAAGCAATTTTGCTCTGCAGCATACTATAGCAGCAGGCACATTCATAGGAGAGGCACAAGTGTCACCAGATTGCGAGCAAATGCAGACTAACACTTATTTTGTTCTATTCTGTCCTGCTCTACGCTTGTTTTAGAAGTTGATTAGCAATCCACAAGTTTACATTGCTGTCTGCTATAGGTCATGACCTGTCTTATAATAATGCTATAGCACGGAGGTATGGTATCCTCCGTGGGTACTAGGAACCACAGAGAGCATAGCAACCCTTGTGTAAACCCATGAGCCGTATCAGTTAACGATGGGCCACATAAATGAAATTATGTGCCTAGAGACGTTGTAGCCACCTTAGCGTGTGATGGTGTACTCATTATGTTCACACGATGAAAAGATTGCCTAACACCACATCCCTCAAGACACATTCTGCCTTCAATTGTACTGTAGATTAGATAGATAGCTTAGATAAATAGATGGTACGTAGATGATAAATAGGTAGATAGATACAGATAGGTAGATATTCCTATGAAGTTTAATCTATGAATTAGTCATGGTAAGAAATTAAAAATAATAATAAAATAGAGCAATCATAACAATATCCTATAGTAAAATTTATGTGACTGTGATCTCTCAAAGAAACTTTTCCATTTAAAAGAAGTATTTCCTAGCCTTTCTCCCACCTATCTGAATCTCTCAAAGCACTACTCTTTTGCTCTGGCATATTGGTTAAATAAAAGAAGAGTTACTCGATTACAAGCACTGAGATTTTTCAGCATCCCGTCTGGTAACCAAGATGGCTTCCAAGTGACTATCTGGTGGGTAACAGACAGTGTGAATACACTCAGACAAGGTGGGGATGCTTGTCCTGAGATGGACAGAATAGGAAGGGCATCATGAGATGTTTGTCTTACAAACGCCGCCTGTATTTAAACACAACAATTGTTTCCCTTGAGTTACCCATGTTTTCACATAGCAGCTGACAAGTAGCTAGAAGCATGGGGAGGAAGAACATAGGGAGTTAACATCTTGGAGTGGAGTCTTCAGTCACCTTCATCCACTGCAGGAGAGCTTGTAAAGAAACATTCTGGTAGTTTTGATTGTAGTCCTGCTCTGCTTGACAAACCACTTCTAGGAATGTATTGTAATCATTTAAAGTTGCAAAGCCTAAAAGCACATTTGTGTCTAACAAAAGGTGAGAAATAAACATAATACAATGTCAGAAAGAACACGTTTTTGCAGCTGCCTTGATATCCCATTTTAGTAGTGATCTGAACTGAAATCACACGGAACTTCCCTCCACCCAACCCATCCCTTACTCTAAGAGGCAACCCCTCACTTCTCACTTCCACTGCTGCTGCTGCTGCTGCTGCTCCTTCAGGTGGGGGTGTCATGTGACCCAGTCCTGACACTGAGGTATACTGGGGAGCACGAGGTGGGGGAGCTTTCTTTCCTTATGAAAGATAGAGATGCCATAGGCTCTGCATCTCCTTTCTGGCACAGAATGTACGTTGTGAGGATTGGATCCTGGACTCGCCGCAGCCGTCTTGAAAACAACGAGGCAAAGAAGCACGAAGACTCCAAAGTCAATACGCTGAAGGCAAGCAGAAAGACCAGGGTATGCACTTTGGAAAGGACACCGATAAGCATCAGAATGGCATGCATCTAGTGTGGTCCAAACAAGTCCCTTTGTTATCTGTCCTTGCCTGTTCTCTATTATTCATAATGGGCACTTCCTAATTGGTGATATAAAGGGGGTTTAGAATACCTAAATATTTTCACTATGGCTCATTCAGATTGACCTCACTTTTGTAAAAACAAGTGTCTATTGTGTTTGTTCTAAGAAGCCAAAAGCTGATGTTTGAGTGATAACTTTGCAACTTCCTTCTCATATACCCATTAGAACACAAAAGTTCCATTATGTGGCCTGTCGTATTTATCCATCCTGCAGCTGCTGGACACTGGTTTGCTGCCAGTTTTTAAATGGTATGGATTATGCAGACATAAATATTTTCACATATGCTCGCTGGTTTATTTAGGGGTGCGTTCCTGTTGGGATATGTCATAGACAGAGCTGTTAGGAATGGGTTATACATACACTGAAAAGTTGTCATATGGCTCTCTCGCATCTGTGCTTCCTGGGATGTCATTACTCCACCCTTATCAACAGTTGGGTTTGTTATTTCTTTTCAAAATTAGCCATTTTCCATTTTAGTGTGTGTAATTTCGTCAGGAGTAAGTTCGGTAAAAGCTTCACATAGACTCTACCCCTCCTTTCCCTCCCTCCCCATCCCCACAGCAACCCCAGCCCCATGTGTCCTGCTGTCTTTACTCTAGCCTGAGCCTAGTGGAGCTGGGGCCTAATGACAGGCCAATAGCAGCTTTAAAAAGAGATGCTGACACACAGGTATTTCTGTCTGAAATAACAAAGTCAAATGAGGAAATCTGCAAAGAAAAAAGAGGGTTTAGAGTTTAGAGTCTTTCTTGGAGATCTTGGCTGTGTTTGGGGAGCTGACCTTTCCCAGAAGGCTCACACCACCAGCAGGGACCAGAGAAGCTGTTTAGTAACTGGCATGTTAACGGGCTGAAAGCAGAGGCTGATCTAGCGTAGCAGTGGAGGTGGCAGATGCCATTTTGAAAACCCTCTTCTCAGTGTTGGGCGCTCAGCACTCCTCAGCACTAGGCACTGGCACTCAACAGATGCCATTTTCAACAAGATTCTGCTGTCTCTGTGGCTCCACAGCTCAAGACCCACTGGACACAGGAGCAAAAACTGGCCCACTCATCACAATGGACCTTCCAGGAATGAGAAAAACTGCGAGTTTTGAGAAGGAATGGTGGCTGGCTTATGGCTAAATCCAGCAAGTAGGCCAGACAACATTCTTAGGCTCTATATATCCCCTTCAAGATCTCTCTCCTTCAAAAACTGTTTCTCCTTTATTTAATGTCCAACTTCAATATAGCTGGACTCCTCTCCCCTTCTATTCTCTTCTCCTCTTTATTCTTTCCTTTTCATTTTCTTTCCTCAAAGAGCATGGACTGTCTTTGTTGGTAGAGGCCTCTCTGTGTCTCTGCATCCTGAGAGCTGTGACTGGATTAGGTCACCTCTTTTAACCCAAACTGCCTCATCTCCCCATCTTCCACTTTGGCCCTACTGTTCCTGGTTCTCTTTACAATCAAGAATTGGGAGGGGTTCCCAAAGAAGGAAAAAGCCTTTGCATTTTCTTTGGGAGATTTATGAGGCAACAGCAAAAAGTGGACAAAAGAGGAGGAAATTTCTACTGAAACTGGCTCCTTCTCTGGGCTATCATGGACCCAGCCAATGGAGGGACCGCATGTTCCGCGCCTGTGCCCCTGGCTCAACCATGGAAATGATTACGTGCTGTTCATGTTCTGTGCACACAGTTCAGAATAGCTGAAGCCCCCTCTGTCCATCTCTGACTCCAGCTCTGACACTGACTGTTGGCTAGCTGTTAGTCACTTTACCAGTGTTACCATCTCTGAACTTGGCAGGTGTCTCAAGAACTGCTAATTATTCTAAGCTCTGTTTGACTTTGTTATTTCAGCCAGTGCAAGAAGCAGCTGCACTGTTCTTGTTTCTGCCTTCATGTGTGGGACAAGATGGGCCTCCTTCTTAAAAGGAGGCGTGTTAGAATTCTTACACACAACTTAGGGTGGATCTCCCCTTCCTCGGGGGCATTGGCCACTGGCCCGTGAAGACAAAGGAAGGAGAAGCAGAAAGCAGGGTTCGGACAGTCTGTGAGGATGATGGAAAGACTTCCTGGAACAGCGTTAATGAGACAGCTGAACTTTAGTCAAAGGAAATGAGGAGAATATATAGCTCCGTTAATATGACAGGACCATGCTGCCAAATGCAAATAAAGCACACCACAGGTACTTATTAGGTTTTGCCCAACTACTGTCCCTGTCTTATATATTATCTTCATTTCTCTTGAATAAATTTGGGCCGTCTCACAGAAGCTGTTCCAGAAAGTCATTGCCTACCTCATACCCGGAAGTAAATACCTTTGTCTCTTATTCTTAGCACCCCTGACTTCATTCCTTTCACCCTTAAATTTCTTTTTTACCTTCACACTCACTCCCACCTTAGCATATATGAGCAACTTTTGTTTTTTACCATGAGCCATGGGGCTTGTCTCTCACACACAGAACTATTTTGTGCCTCAATCATTTTTGCAAACAATATTATAGTCTTAGGGTAACCAATCTTGCTGCCCTGAACACAAGGAAGATGATACCTCAACCCAACTACAACGTAGGCCCTCCTGCACCTTGCGAGTTTTTCCACTGATAGAATAGTCCAGACTTGAAAGCCTAAATGCGAGAACACAGGAAACATGAATAACTAAGACAACATGTCTCCTCCAACAATTACCAATCCACAGCAATGGCCTTGCTAATAGACTGATCAAAATTCCAGGAAAATTCAAAATTTAAAAATATGTTCAAAGAAGTGAAAGGGGACATAAATGAACTATTGAATGATTCTAAAAAAAAGTATACAAACATCTAAAAAATTAAGTTGATACAAATATGGAAGCCGAATTCACTTAAGAGAGAAATACAGAAAAACAACCAAACTGAATTGGTAGAAATTTAAATTTTTTTCCATAAGCAAATAAAAGTTCAGTTGAAAGCTTCATAACAGAATTGATTATGGGGAAGACAGAATATCAGGGAGTGCAGACAAGGGAGAGGGATTAGAACCTTCCAATAACTTCCAATAAGGTTATTAAGGTTATTCCTTAATAACCTTTCAATAGCAAAAATAAATGAATGAAAACATGCTTAAAAAGCATTGGAGACACATGGGGCACCACAAGAAGACCAAATCTATGAATCATAAGAGGAGAAGGAAAATGTTTTCATGTAAAAGAGATATAAAATATTTTCACTAAAATCATAAAGTTCCATTATGCATAAGGTTTTCCAAATCTAGGGGAAGAGATGCTCAAGAATAAGAGGCATTAAGGCCAACAAATACGTAAGCCCAGAGAAAACTCCATGTCATGTAGTTAAAACATAAAATGTCCTGGACCAAGAAACTATTGAATACTGCAAGAGAGAGACAACCAAGTCACACATGAAGTCAGACCTACCGGAATAACAGCTGATTCTGCATCTGAAACTTTAAAAGCCAGAAAAGCTTAGACAACCAATGCCAACCCAGACTACCAGACCCAGTAAAGCTATTTGTCATAATTAAGGAAGTGTAGTAAGAATTTTGGTGTCCTTAAAAACTCAGTTATGTTACGTAAACATATTTTTGTTTTAATCCCAGATGTGGAATATGGGGGGCTGCTTCAGACTGTCCACAGCAGCAGACTCTTTGCCTCATGCATGCTCTGGCAGGGGTGTGATTCTGCCAGCTGAAGAAGGCTTAATTCTGGGAACTTTAGAGAGGGTATAAAATGACCAGAGTCCCAAGAGAGAAGGTGTGGCTGTTCCTCCTGCTGCTGCTTTTGCTGGTTTGACAAGTGGTAGAGGGGGGAAAAATGACAAGAAGAATTTGGAGATATTTTGACAAGACAAAGATTGGACTTACTCCAATGAATTCAGCACCCTAATCAGCAGGAAGTATCCTAAAAAGATCTCAACATGCTTTCTCCCCACTAACCTTCTGTCTCTTCTGCCTTGTGTTGGTGTGTTGAAAGGAACTAGGGTGTAGAAGGGTGATGGATATATAAGAACCAAATAAAATTGATTGAAAAAAAATGCCTACAAAGGAAAGAGAAAAACTTTCCATCATTAGAAACAAGCTGAAGAATTCATGACCACCAAGACGGCTAGAGAAGACATTAGAAAGTATCCTTCAGGCTGAAGAGAAAGGTAAATGTACCCATGAAGCTAGAGAAAAAGATAAACCATGTCAGGGCAGTAGTTAAGCCAATGAGGAGTAAGAAAACATAAAAGCCACAAAAACAAACAGACAAAAATTAATACATGTATATCGATAGTAACTCTGGATAATAATATTAGTTATCCAATCAGGGATACAGATTAACATATTGGATAGAAGGAGAGAGAGTCACCAATCTGTTGACTTTATGAAACATATCTCACTATCAGAGAAAGATGCTACCTTAATGTGAAAAGATGAAAAAATCTATTTCAAGAAAATGGAACCCCCAAAAGGCTTCCAAAAGATGTTACTGTTTTAACAAAATACACTTTAAGCCAAAAATAGTCAGAAGAGATAAAGAATGTCATTTTATATGTCTTAAGAGACAAGAGAACATTATAATTTTAAACATATATATCAAACATGGATGCACTTAATTTCCTAAAGCAAATGCTACTATATATGAACTCACAGGTTGACCTAACACAATAACAGTGGGCGGCTTTAATGACACTCTTATTAATATACATCACCCAAACTAAAACAGAGAAACATTGGAGTTAAATGATATCATAGACTGAGTGAAGCTAGCAGACATCTACAGGACATTCCATCTAAATGCTGCAGAACAAATACTCACTTCAGCAGTCGATGATACTTTCTTTAATATAAACTATGTGCTAGAATACAAAGCAAGTCTTAAAAATACAGGAAAATCGAAAAAAAGTTATTTTTCTATCCGACCACAATAATAAGTCTATAAATCATCAGCAAGGGAAGTTATAGAAAGGATATAAATTCATGGAGATCAAGCAACACACTGTTGAATGATGAATTATTTGTTGAAAAAAATATATCAGGAAGAAAAAAACTTAAATCCTAGAATAGACTGAAAATGGAAACAGCATACCAGAACCTGTGGGATACCGTGAAAGCAGCCCTAGGGGGACTGTACCTTTCATTTACAACCACAAGTGCCCACGCTTAAAAACTCCTAAAATCTTCAAGCACATAACATAATGACACACATTATGGGCTTTAGAAACACAAAAACCAAGCCAAAACCAAAAGTAGAAGGTCAAAAAAATAAGAACAGGGCAGAAATAAACAATTAGAAACAAAACAAACAAAAAATAAACAAAAGAATGAAAGAAATGAAGAGTTGGCTCTTTGAAAAGATTAACAAGATTTGGACAGACTCCTAGCCAAACTGTATGTGGATGTGTATTTGGCTTAAAAGTAGAAATACAATTATCTGTAGTGACAACGTGGGCTAGGAAGAGGGTGAGGGGTGAGAGGATGAAGGTAAATCATATGAGGGGGAGTTTACTCAATATATATATACATATATGTATGAAAACATAAGAAAATTCATATTTTAAGAACAAAAAAAATGCCAGGCAGTGGTGGGACACGCCTGTAATCCTAGCACTCTGGAGACAGAGGCAGGTGGATCTCTGAGTTAGAGGCCAGCCTGGTCTACAGAGAGAGTCCAGGACAGCCAGGGCTACATAGGGGAACTCTGTCTCAAACAAACAAACAAACAAACAAGCAAAATTAAAATTAATGTAAACCCAAAACTCCAAAACTGAGATCAATTCTAAGTGTCCAGATCAATGAATTCTTAGAACGTGGGCCAGCTGCGTGATCAGCTCTCGCATTAGGGAGCAGAACTCTGTCATCTCATACAGACACCTTATCACTCACCTTCCTCGTGTCACTGTCCTCAAGTGTGAATTCTGTCCTATCACTGAACACTAGCTTTGCCTACCTTCAACCTTAAGAGAATGCAACAATTCAAACTAATTCAAGTACTTAATACATTCTTAGTAAAATTATATTTAATACAATCTCTACTGTCAGTGTATTAAGCCAACCGTTTGGCATTTGACTATCTTCTACCCATCACACACGGATGGTTTGTCCTTCTTTCCCTGATTTCTGTTGAATTAATATGCATTATTAGTGTGCCATCCTCCTCCTTCTATAAGCTTGCAATTCACATATTCTTTACAAAGTGGCTTGAGGAAGATAAAAAGAAATTGACCTATTAACATTTTCTGTAAGTTTTTATTTCTTTTAACTTCCCAGATGATATAAAGACAGGATAATTTAAAAATATTAAAACCTCTGCCTTCTGTTTCCGTGCATTTTAACACGTTTTACTAAAAAGACTAAAATAATATTGCCAAGTTATGTTTATCTAAAGAGCTTACATTTGCTGTTTTTCATTGCTCCCAACATCTCTTTGCTTCCGTCTGACACCACCTTCTTCCGGCTTGAGGTATTTAATATCCCTGCCCTGTATACATGCTGGCAGTACCATTTAGTGTGTGTGCGTGCTGTAACATGTGTGTGTAGGTCAGAGGACAACCCGCAGGTGTCAGTCTTTTTCTACCTTGTGGGTTCCAGGGATAGAGCTTGGGTCATCAGGTTTAGTGGCAAACACCCTTACCTGCTGAGCCATTTCCCCAGCCCGGATTCTCTCAGGTGTTGATCTTCAGAAGAAATTCCTACTTACAGCTTCACTTCGGAAGGGTTTTCCCCGTGGGAATGGGATTTTAGGTTGAGGACTGCTTTCTTCCATGGTTTTGAGGCTGCCGTCCCACCGGCACCCTGAATTCCAGGACTTAGGCTGGAATGTTGGCTGTCACCTCTGTTGTTCTTCCACCAGCGTTCCCTGGCCAGAGTTAACCTTTCCCCGTTGTATTTAGTTTTCAACAGTTCCGAAGTTCACCTCTTCCTTCCCATCATTTGTAACATAGCACTCTCTCTGGGTGGTACCGGGAACTTGTTCTTTACACCAAGAAATACCTTTATAATAAAATGTATTTATATTGTATATATGCATAATATTTTATATTAGATACAATCTATAATATATATTCTATTTATAAATATAAATTTATAAGTATAATATAAACATATATTCATATTGTATGTATAAGCATACATATATACAATATAATACAATGTTTATATTGTATATATACATATACAATACTTTTGTATTGTATGTATTGATATATACTATGTTTTATATTGTATACATATAAAATTTTTAACAAGTCTTTGAGCTGGATACTGTATCTGTTTGCTGCTGGATGTTTTTATGTATTGTTAAGATAGCACGATATGCCTTAGTGAGATTCTGGGGGAGAGGCATTTTCCTCATGTGAAGTAAGCAAAGGGCATGCTCAGTCAGAACAACTATAGTATCAAATATTAAGGGTTATAAGATATATTACATAACTAAGGTCTATAGAATATTCCATCAAAACTAATCTTGTTCTTGGAGGTGCTTGGAAACCCAGGTTGAAGACCTCTGAACTAAGAAAGGAGGTCACAGTAGGGCCCAAAGTGTCATGCCCAGGAAACAACAGACCATGACGTGGTCATGAGAAATGGCTTATTTCCGACAGTCCACTCTGGGGTCATTCACAACCCAAGTTCTGTAAGCAAAGAGAAGAAAGAACAAACCATCACTGCAGGGCCAGTGCAGCATTATCACTCACTGTCTATGCAGAGATCAAGTTAGTGGAGTAAGAGGTCCTATGTCAACTGAGCCATAGGACTGAATGCATGTCCTGAAGGTGCCATCGATTTGGATGGAAGCTATATCTCCACATGCCTCAGAGAATGGACTGGATAAATAGCCAACTAGACAAAGTCTGGGGCAAGTAGATCCTCATTCTCTGTCAGTCCGGGGTGGTCTTAACTGGGTGAACTCTCAAAATCAAAAGCATTGTACCCTATTGGGGATGCTAAAAGGCAGGAATGAAAAAATGAGCAACAAAGAATTCCGTTGAAGGAAGACAATGGCAGGGTAATGGACCGTGGTAGCTTCAGAGAGAGCAGAGTTAATTGCTCGTGGGTGGATCTGTGTGGGTGCTTTGTTTTGTTTTCTTTGGTCTTTGTCTGATAGGAATCAGCAGACTGGAAGGGGGTGTTGCGTGGATAACTCTCTAATCAGGAGTCCGTGGACCGGCTTCTGGAGCTGCCACAGGCTCACTCTGTGATCTGTGAATGTGGGTGAGTATTTCTCAACTTCATGGCTGCCACCTCCAGGACTGGTTCATGGTTACTCAGGGAACATGAAATTTGGTCCACTGAGGTCACTACAGGTCACTTGAGTATGACTGAGGGACCTATGAAGCCTTGGACCTTTGCCTCAGGGGTCTTCAGGGAAGGTCATGGCCAAGGCACAGTCTGGAAGTTCGATTTTGTTTTCATGACAACGTTGATGTGTTTTCTCCTTTTATTCCATCTTCTTTACTCATCATTACTGGTGAGCTTTGAGGAGAATTGCACTCAATCGAGTTACATTCATCAGGACCTATCTTGTTCCTCTAAGAGTTTACCTTCTTGTTGAATAGTCTCACTTCATGCTATGTATGATGACCTACTAAGTGTTCTAATAAAAAAATAAAGTTAGAAGGAATGGCCACCAAATGCCACCACTTTGTGCACCTTAGTGCTAAATATTTTAAGGCAATTCTCATCTTTTATCTATCAGAAAATTATTTAGTATACTTATATTTTTCACAAGGCCTCATTGCCCAAAATAAACTCAGAACAAATATGCAAATTCATGATGTCTACAGTGTGAGTGATACATCCATGTGGACAAGGTATCCTCGTGGAATGAACAATTTCAAAGCAATACTCAGCAGGCTTTCATCAAACCCTGTTCTTTCATAGCCGTGAGGAAGAAAAGAAACAAACAAACAAATACAAGTGAATGTCCCAACATCTCTCTGTAGGACAGCCATCTGATCTCCTAGTTCCGGGACGTTTCCATTGTGTGCATCATTTTTCCTCAATATGCCTTCCTTCCTAGCAACTCTCTCTGAGGACCACCACGCTGAGCTATAAACATCACATTTCTCCCAGCTTCCTAGAGCACAGGTCTCGCCTTCCAAGTGGAGTTCCCGCTTGCCAACTTTGACACGTCTTGTAACAATAACTCCTGTGAGCTGCATTTTATGTGATGTGAGACAGGTGTGCAGCTGTTGAATACATGTCTCTCAAGAGCTTATTAAAGTGGCTAAGCCAATTAACCTGCATAGAAACGCAAAACCTTTTCCAGGAAAATATATCCGAGTTACAAGAGCTTGTGGGAACAAGCCTTTGGAGGGAAGCATGGCCTTTGATCTCAGAGACCTTTTCCCCAGGGTTGGCCTGGTCCCAGAGAGCCAGAACTATCATTATAGCTCTCTTCTGACGTCAGGAGGAAGGCTGTGCCATGAAAGACTGGCCTTGTGGACAAGGTGAGAGCAAGCCATGGAGCACAAACCGGATGAGAAGCAGCTCCTCTGTTACACTTCCTGCTCAACAGAAAGTGACTTACTACTGGGAATAAAAAGTAATTAACGGGAAGCCAAGGTGAGAAGGAAAAGCAAGCTCTACCAGGCCAAGGCTCTGGTTAATAAAGTCAGAGTTAGCTTTAGACTAGAAAAAAATCCTCCTCTAGACCAGGGTCAGAGACTGACCTCCTCCCCAGGGGACCCAGATGAAGAGAGAGTGACCTCTGGTATAGTTATGGTTCCTGGGACTCCTTGGCATAAGCCAGCAATGGCATCTTCACGCCTGAAGCAAGTGCTTCAAGAACATCTAACTCATGTCTGTGAGAGGACTCTAGTGACTCGTCCCCATCAGAGAAGCCATCTGGACATCCTGCACTATTTGCTGTTGCTGACCAAAGCCCCCTACATGAATAAGGACTTTGGCTAACAGCAGACTGAACTTACTCACGGTATAAAATGCCGGCGAAGCCTTTCCCTGCACAACTCATCTGGGATACTGGCTCTCTGGCCCCTGCTGAGAGATTCCTTTCCACCCCTTTCAACCAGTCTGTGCCCTTCAAAAATTTAGCAACTGGCCCCGTCTCCATGATGGTGTCTCGGTGTCTGAGGTGGGAAGTTAGCGTGTCTCAGTGTCTGGGGTGGGAAGTTAGTGTTATCGCTGTGGCTCTGTAAGGACCTCCTCCTCTCCCCTACTTAGTGTATATGTTTTTGGGGAAGTGTGCATGAACATGTAGGCCAGAGGTCACCATCAGTGTCTTCTTCAAACTGCTCTCCACCCTATTTTGAGTCAGGGTCTCTTACCAATCTGGGAACTTTCTAATTAGGCTAACCTTACCAGCAAGCTCCAGGGATCTGTCTCTGTCTGCCTTCCCAACACTGGGAATACAGGCACATGTGACCACAGTTGGTGTGTTATAAGGGTGTTAGGGAATCTAAACTCAGGTCCTCATGTTTGTGTGTGGCAGGCACTTTACCTACCACTGACTCTATGAATTTTGCTATTTTAGAATAAAACAAACCAAAGAATCGAAACCTTCTCCCTGTAGTTTCCCAATAATTCTAGGGAAGTGTTGAAATCACAATAAAGAAAAAAGGAGGGACATGTAAGGAGGGAGCACCATTCTCTACCCAAGGAGGAAGCATGATACAGGTGGCCCACGGAACTGGGCTAGGAATTAGGAAAGGAACAGCAAACAGCACAAGGCTCTCCAGACCACCCCTTTCCCAGGAATCCACTATTATTTAATTAACACCAATCAAGAATATGTATCAGGTCCAGGCAGAGGCCAGAGCATGCAGAATGGATTCAGAACCTCAAGACTCTGTCCCCCTCTTCTAATTTGATACAAGTACCAACTTTGAACCCCTTTCTCCATTTTTCCTAGGATCGCTCTGCCCTCTGAATCTGTCATTCTCTGTCTAAGCTCTGGCACCTGGGCAGGCAAATCTGGAGGGCTGGCAGATGCCCCAGCAGAGGAAGACCCTCACTAGACTTAGCCCAGGCACCACAGCAAGGGGATTTGCAAATGATTTGGAACCACACAGGATGGATAATGGCTCAGGTTGTTTGCTTCCTGGTATGTTCTCTGCATGTTGATTCTCTGAGCCATTCCCTGAGCTAGGCAGCAAGACGGACAAGGAGACATTTCCCTAGAATTCTTTACAGAGACCCATTAAGAAAGAGGAATTATTACTGGAGTACCCAAGGAAGCCTGAAGTTCACAGTAGTCAGTCCAGTGCCTTTTCTAGGGTACCAACAGAGATGAGGCAGCTGACCTACTGTGTCCCTGAGTCCCAACATCAGCACCTTCTTTGAGCCAGATGACCTCAAGGTGAAGATGAACCTTGAACAAATTCACAGGCTGAGAGAATGTCTGGAACCCAGCTATAAGTCTGGGAAGAAGCTTTCGAGCTCCGTGGACGATGCCTGGTCTTGCAGCACACAGATTCCTTCTTTGATCTAACTCAGTCCATGATTCCCATGCTAACTCCCCTTTCTACTCAGACCAGAACAAGGGCACTGTGATTGGATATTTCATGGTCTGGGATACTGCAGCAACAGCCTTCCTTGGGATCTCCTGGTCAGGTATGGTGTGAGCAGAAGGAGCTACAGTAGCAGAGAGAAGCTTGTGTGAGTGGTGGGAGGCTCAGAACGTTGAATCTGGATACAAAGGGCAACAGCAGAGGGCACTTAAGCCCAAGGGTGAGCCAGTGACATCTCGCAAGCTGCCACAAACAACGACAGCAACAGGTCCCTGTGAAACCGTCTCTGTTTGGATTTGCAGTCAACCAAAGCCTTACTTTTGGCTTACTTAACCCCAAATCTCTACTCCATTTCCTTCCTTCCCTGCTTTCATTCATACCTTCTCTTTCTCCTTCCTCTTTCTTTTTTTTCCTTTCCTTCCTTTCTAGCTTCTTCCATATTCCCCTCTTGTTTTCTTCAACATGAAAACAAAGTGCTCATTTTGTTTTCCACTCGTGTTGAGGCATCCAGTTCACTTCAGGAAAAGGAGGCTGCTCAAAGCTTCCGAGATGTGTCCTGGCTCGGAGGCTGGTGTGCACTGGCTGGGCCATGTGGTGGAGTGACTTTTGCGCACCCGGTGACATTATCAGCCTCTAAGCTTCTTGGTAGCAGGGCTGCAGGATGGTCAGTCTGTACTCCAGGCACCTAATACACAGTCTGCTCAAGAAAGCAGTCGTGGAATGCGCACACTGCTGAATAGCACACCCAAGTGGTTCCAGATTTCCTTTTTAGAGAAATGTTTTTGACCAAAGCACTCCAGGTTTTGCCCTGAATTTCCAATGCCCAAGCCCCTGAGGCCTAACTTCAACAATTGAGGGCAATGAATATAGCTGGAAGACCTTTGGCTTGGTAGATGTCCTCCAATACATAAAAAGCATTTCTTACTCTGGACCCATGGAAGCTAAGTGACTCACTAAGAATATAAGGAGTGATATGCAGATTCATTGAAGTAAATTTAGAGAAGAGGCAATTTAGCTGAAAATAACTTGGTCAATACACCAATCGGGTCAAATTAACTTTATGTACAATTATTTCTCAGTTTCCAGGAGATCAGTTCCAAGTCCCTTTAGGATAGCAGAATACTTGCTTAGGTCCCTACTGAAAAATGGTGTATTACTCGCATATAACCTATACTCACTGTACCACGGGCTGGTCATCACCTGTAGATTATGGGTAATTCGCTGTACAGTGTAAATAAATGTACATGTTTCTGGAGATTGACTAATGATGTTGACAATTGTTTAGAATATTTAGAAATTAGTTAGAACAACTGAAATTGCTTTTTTAGTGTAAACTCAGAACATAATTTCTATAAGAAAAGTCAAGATACATAAACCTATGATACAAAGAATCTGTCTTTTATCATGCCATGATCCTTGTATGAATTACAGTCAACAGTAATTTTGTACTTCTGGTCTACCTATACTGCCCAAGGAAATGTGTCTTGTTTTATAATTGGAATGTTCAAGCTCCCAGTGAGAGTCACAGGATTCACTAATAAGAATGGACAAAGATTTGTGATTTTCCCTGTTCTAATGAAAGCTGGCTTTAAGGGGGAAAAGTCACAAAGAATTTTATTGCTTATATTTCACATTCTCCTGAACCAATACTAGATAATATACAGTCATTGCTCCTTTTGAAGTCAAGACTCCTTTACAGTAGATAGGAATTAAAGGAAATCCTGCGATTGTGATTATGGGTATTTCTTTAATCTAAATTAGAAATGTTTGGTAAATTTAACAGCTATGAAATTCAGAGTTGGCCACTAATGTCTCAGTAGTTAATGGCATGTTATGTTCCAAATGCCTATACTGTTCAACAACATTAAACAGCAATGAGGCCCACTCCTCTCCTGAAGTCACTGCATCCATTTGGTCTTGGTACCAAGTGTCTGAAAACAGATTTCAATTGGTGTTGCCTTCTTAGAGACTGTTCCAACATTATCAGATGAGAATGGCACCATTCTTTCTTCTACTGTTCTTTTTAGAGTTTTATTTTTGCCTCTTATTTCTCAAGCCACAAGACCCTTTTGGTTTCCCTTTCAGTTTCTCACCTTCCTTTTTCTGGCCAACTAAAATTGAAAATTTCCCAGGGCCACATTTGAAATTAGGTGGAACAATTTGAATTGCTCTAGTCCCTCCCTAAATGGACGTCTCTAATACTCAGAGCTCAACTGACCACTACCACGCCAACAAATAAATCTCCAACTCTCTTGTTTAAACTCCAAACCTGCCAACTGACATCTCAGAGTGAACTCAGAAGCAATGCTCCTCTGCCTCCAAATCAATCCTCTTTTAATTTTCGTAAAGAATACCATCCAGATGGTTGTATAAGCCAGGAATCAAGTGTCATGCTGATCACTGACTGATGCCTCAACCCCAAATGCAATCCACTATTAAGTCTTGACAATGTCTCCCAGTCAGCAATGTCTCAATACCAGGTCTATAATCTAAACTGTCATCATCTCTTCTCTAAGTTTGTGCAATAACTTACTGCTTTCTCAGCCTCCACTTATCCATTTACTCTAATTCCCTTTGCACTTTAAAGCCGGAGTAGTCTTTTTGATATGTGGAGTAATGTGATCATTATCTGCTAAGCCTAAGCTTCTCAGTGTTTCATCTGCATCACACCAACCTCCCCTCTTTCAGGCTCTAGAAACAGGCCTTAAAGGATGCTCATCCTTCAATCTGGGTGCTCCTTCCTGCTAGCACCCTGATTCCTTCATCTTAGTTATCTGGTCACCTGTGAACTCATTTCTTTTTCTAAGGACTCCTTTGATAACCCTCTCAGACCCAGCCTTATCCCTCACTAGATGTATAATATACTCCTCATTGTGCAATATTCTTGCCACTGTTACACCTTTCATAATTGTGCTCCTCCATATATTTGAGTATTAAAAAAAACTATCCTTTTCTGGATAATAAGCTCATGGAAGGAGGTGATGGGTGAGTACCTGTGTCTATTTTAGCTCATGGCTGTCTTCTGGGAGCTCATTGCATGACCATAAGTCATACCCCTTAAAGATGCTTTGTAAGAGAAGAGCTTCACTATGCTCTGTAATGAATAGAAGTTCCCTCCTAGAACGCTCTTTAAGACTTTCTGCTGAGCAAAAATGATGCAGCTGAGACACTATAAGCTCTTAGCCAACCTATCATCTTAATGGATATGGTTGGAGAACAGCTTCTGTGATCAGCACTAGAAATGGCTAGAGCTTGGGAGTCCTGCAGAATGCTCTGGAATATCACTTATTGAGACAATCTTATACTTAAAATGGGGAATCTGTAATCTTTTCTTTTTCCTGACACAAACCAACAACATCAGTGCTAAGGAGCTTGCAAAGCTTTTGTCAAAAGAAATGATGCAATATGATGTCTGCCTAGAGTATTAGAGAATTGTGAACCAAGCCTACCCTTGCAAAACATCACTTTTGACAAAGATTAGGTTTCATCTGATACCTTGATGAATTTTTGCCATGCTTAAATCATATAAAAATAATATCAATTTTCCATCACAGATATGTATATGTTACTGTAAAGAGGCTCAAGTACACAATAAGGACATTTGCTCACCATGTTTGTAGCAGTTTTATTTGTAATAGCCAGAAGCTGAAAACAATCCAGATGCCCCTCAACTGAAGAATGGATACAGAAATTGTGGTACACCTACACAATGGAGTATTACTCAGCAATGAAAAAATAAGGAAATCATGAAATTTGCAGGTAAATGGTGGGAACTGGAAAGGATCGTCCTGAGTGAGCTGTCCCAGAAGCAGAAAGACACACATGGTATATACTCACTCATATAGACATATAATATACTAAAATCTGTACATCTAAAGAAACTAATCAAGAGGGAGGGCCCTGACTAAAATGCTCAATCCCCATACTGAAAGAAAAAGAGGATGGACATCAGAAGAAGAAGAAAACAAACAAGTTAGGAACCTGCCACAGAGGGCCTCTGAAAGGCTCTGTCCTGCAGACTATCAAAGCAGATGCTGAGACTTATGGCCAACTGTTGGGCAGAATGCATGGAATCTTATGAAAGAAGTAGGAAATAGTAAGATCTGGAGAGGACAGGAACTCCACAAGGAGAGCAACAGAACCAGAAAATTTGAACACAGGAGTCTTTCCAAAGACTCATACTCCAACCAAGTACCATGCATGGAGATAACCTAGAACCCCTGCACAGATGTAGCAATGGCAGTTCAGTATCCAAGTGGGTTCCATAGTAATGGAAAGAGGGACTGCCTCTGGCATAAACTGATTGGCCTGCTCTTTGATCACCTCCCCCTGAGGGGGGAGCAGCCTTACCAGGCCACAGAAGATGACAATGCAGCCACTCCTGATGAGATCTGATAGACTAAGATCAGAAGGAAGGAGAGGGGGGCCTTCCCTATCAGTGGACGTGGGGAGGGGCATGTATGAAGAAGGGGGAGGGAAGGTAGGATTAGGAGGGGAGGAGGGAGGAGTTTATGGGGGGATACAAAGTGAATAAAGTGTAATTAATAAAAAAAGAAAAAACTTATTTGCAATTTTACCCCATTCTCATGTGCTACATGATCAGAAAATTTTAAATACATTATGTTTATATTTTTCTTTAGAAAACTAGTTTTTGTGTGTGTGTGTGTGTGTGTGTGTGTGTGTGTGTGTGAAGACAGAGTGATAACACAAATATGGAGGTCAGAAGCATCTTTGCAGAATTGATTTTATCCTCTCATTTTTACATTAACTCAGGTCTCCAGCCTGGAAATCATCTCACCAGACATGGATATGCATGTGTGTGTGTGTGTGTGTGTGTGTTGTGTGTGTGTGTGTGTGTGTGTGTGTCTGTGTCTGTGTGTGTGCCTTCATTCTTTCATTCCATCCTTCCTTCCTTCTATTTATTTTTTCAGGTGATACAGATTAAACCTAGAGCCTGGCACATATTCATATTAAACAAGTGCTTTGACACTTATTTATGCCCTCAGTCCCCAAAATTGTAGTTTTAATCAGTTTCCAAAAGAAACTCATAGTTAACAAATGTTGGAGCCAACAAACTATGTAACAAGGCCTCTTCCAATTCTAAAATTATGTACATCTCAAAAACTAATGTCAAGCTGGTGACAGTATTGGGAAATTTAGTGACTACCAGATTGTTTTATTTGCATTGTCAAATATCTGGCTAGAAAGTAATTACACTTTTCATCCAGAGATTTGGTGTCTTGAGCACAGAAGCAATGGTGGAGCTGTAATATTGGCTTACATTCTTTGTGATGGATGCTGGGCTTCTAATTTTCCCTGTGTCCAAATAACATCCATCTAAGGTCAACTTGACAGATGGTTGTCAAGGTCATACCATGTCAGGGAAGACGATGGTTCTGTAGATGACCCCTAACTCTTGGTGAACATCTAGTATGTTTCTCTTGATAATTCAGAGAAATCACTGTGATTATAACTGCCCAAACTAGCTAGAAGCTGACAACCCTTGTCTGAAAAAGGAGGAGGAGATAGCAAGTAAATGTGTATTTTTTTTTTCTGTGTAGAAAGTACCTTATTGGTTCAAACACCTGCACAGAACAAGAAGAGGCAATGGCATTGAGCCAAAGCACATCCAACATCACCTGGAGCAAAGGGGTGGTTGTGGCAAAGTTTTCTTGGTGGTAGGTAGGCTGAAGAGAATTAACATAGCAGAATCCATAATGAAAGACAAAGAACCAGAATGTCAAACCTTAAAAGGCAACTGGAAAATGAACTTAAAATCTGTGGCCACCATGGCCATCTGTGGACTTGAGTGAGGAGCTCAAATGTCTTTTCTATATGGAATCTTAACACCACCCCAATTACCAGACTTCTTCCTTGGGATATCCACGTAGCTTTGAGTTGTTCTTCAGTATCAACTGAAGATTCCTTTTGTCCTTCAAACTAAAATTTACTTGACATTAAAAAATAATGTTTTTGCTCAATATGCAATTAGCTCTTAACCATTTTAGAGCACCAGTGGGTCCCAGTTGCACCATTCCTGGCTTCTTTGAGCCCGGAACTCTTTGCCAAGTAACTCAATGGCCCCACTGGGTAAGGCTTTGGAGATTGTGCTGACAAACATTGAATGTGTCAAGATTTGGGCTGAGGGAGGGTGGGCTCTTTCTCACTGCTCAATTTTTCAGCGTTGCTTTATCTACCTGACAGGAAGACTTGAACTACTGCCATTTCTAAGTTGTGCTTCTAAATATTGATGTAACGGTGAGATTCAAAGTGTCATAACACAGCTCACTGGTGCAAAGAAGATTGTCCAGGCCTCACAGAGAAGTCTGTACAATGTCCCATCGGGAGTGGAAAAGGAAACAGAAGATGGAAGAAGAAAAATAAAATCCAGGCATGTTTAGAAGACAAGCATGACACTTTGCTTAATCTTGTAGAGACAAATGAGCACTTGCTAGGCCATTGTCTGAGGCTGAAGGGCACAAAGGAGGCAAGAGAATGGACAGCAGTGACATGACTCCCTCAGCCCTTTATTGGCAGAAAAAGAGCACTGGGGCATTGCATCCTGGGCTGGCCAGCCTGAACCCAGAAAGACTTCAGCTGGGTATTCAGTTTTGAAGGACCATAAAGTGTCTAAGAAAAAAAAAAAAACTTTTCATCTAATTTTTATGAAAACTCCAATCCAGATATTTGGCTAATATCCATGAAGGTGACCAAGGAATGTTTTTTTTTTTTTTTCAGCCTCTTCTCATTGTTACTATTCAAGCAGTTTTACCATGTCCTATTAGCTGCTTAGCTATGGCTCAGAAGAGGTGATGGGCCCTTCTTACATGTAAGCTGTTCTGGGGAGCAACGAGACCTAGTATAAAGAAATTGCCTTTGAGATTCATCACATATTTAGCGATGCATAAATTAAGATTCTCCCAGATGACAGAAAACCAATGTTCTCTAAGACAACAGTAAGAGCGCTAGAATATGACCACTGCCCCTTCATTGGATTTCCTTCCGCCTTGCCCCCACTGGTTTCTATGGCTATAGCACTGACAGAGTGGCATGCAAACAAGGCATGTGGAAGTTGGGGGGTAGCAATTGTGCAGCTGGTGCCTTTTAGAACATTAAGAGTTTAAGGTCAACAGGAAAGAGGAGAAAGCCAGCCAGATATGATGAAAGGTGAGTATTGTGGAAATATTCATCTTGCTGGTCCTTAGGCCAATGACCAGATAACTGTAGTATCCCTTCTAAGATGCCTATGCATGCAATCTCTTGTATTCGTCGATAAATGCTTCTGAAAGTGACCTTAATGGGCATCAAACTCTTCTCTTTTAGACCTCATCAAAACAGACTGAACTCTGAACTTGGCCCTTCACATAAGTCTCCTTAGATTGGCCTATACTTGCTTAGTCTAGCATCTGACTTCATAGCCATAACTGGGGTCTCTATTTTAGATAAAGAAGTACCTCTGAACACTTGTGTTACTGTTTGAGCCACAGATATTGCCCCATAAATACATACTTTGGGTGCCTGCTCACATGGTACTATTCACAGATGCTGCAGGACCTTTAGGAGATAGTAGGTCTCTAGGAATGGGTCGTTGGCTGTTGCTGTCTGGTCTCCGATTTTAGTCTTTCTGTCTGACCCCTGGTCCACTGTGATGTGAATGGCTGTCCTCTGCCACAGGCTCCACAGACCGTAATGCTCTGCTCAAGTGCATGCTGCCAAGTGACTTCAACCTTTGAAGCCAGGAGCAAACACAAACCCTTCCTCTCTTAACTGATTTCTGTCAGATATATGTGGTCACAGTGATGGCAAGTGTAACTGATTCTCCTTCCCTGATCTGAAGCATCTCCTGTCCAGTCTTGGGGACTGATGGGTATGCTCAGAATCCCTGGTGTCACTCTGAATGTGTCCCTCCAAGGGGAAGAAACCTGTTTGTTCTTCTGCCCAGCGTGGACTTAATGCACTGTGTGCTGGCCTTGGTGAGCGCCTACCTGTGGATGCTCTGTGGCAGCTTTCAAGGCTGCACCGCAGCTTGGCAGTGGGGCTGCCTTCTGCAGTCTTCATAGTCCGTGTTCTGTGCTCATTTGAGAACCCCTGAGTACCCTGAGTTCTCTCCACGTGGCCACCTCCAGACAGCGTCCTCCGAACTCCTGTAGAATGCCCACGCCCTCGGTGCGGGCCATCTGTGACTCAGCTCTGGATTACTCATTCTTCCCTCCACTCTGTCCCACGCCTGTCAGGGGCCCCCTCTCCCATAATCCACTGTGCTTTCACAATTCTCTCAGCTGTTCCTTCCCCCAACCCAGGCCAGTGAGATCTCTGCTGCTTCTATCTACCACCCACCAGGCTGCTTTTCATCTATCCCTTATTTCTTTTAGGCTTTTATCAATAGCTGGCTCCATAATGACAAAAATCAGTATTATAGTATTGGGGAGAAGTGCCTTAGCCATAAGTCTGAAAAACACATTTGCACATCACTTGCTGAAAGAGTGAATGCATTGTAACAAAGTGTTTTGTCAGTATTGAATTCCCTCATACTTTACCTATGTTTGTGTGTGTGTGTGTGTGTGTGTGTGTGTGTGTGTGTGCGCAGAAAACTTGCTTCTCACTTATGGGTTCCGGAGACTGAAGCCAGCTCTTCCAGTTTGGCAGCAAACACCTTTGGCTGACCCCGGATCTCCTTAGAAAGATATTCAGTGGACACGATGATAGTATCTGCTACCTTTCACAGTAGCCAAGGCAGGTTGTAGCATTACTCACTTCATTACAGTAAAAGAGTTTTGCTTCCCAATTATCTAGATGCATAAAAGGAGTCAGCAGTAACAGTTAGCATATAATTCTTTACCAAACAATTGTGAGTGCTTTGATTTTCCATTTTCAAAGCTGAGAGGAAAATTTAAAGTGTATAGAAATGTAAATATACTGGGTGAAATTCTCAAGGAATAAATAAAAAAATAAATTATTTTTTAGAGCATATACAAATGGTATATTCAATTCCTTTGTAAAAAGTCAATGAGCAAACTAAAACTGATCTCTCTCATATATTGAAAATGTTGTGCATGAAAATCAAGCATGAGCAAGGGAACCAGGAAATGACATTGTACTTTCTGATATCATAGAGCTCAAGAATGGGATTTTATAAATGCTCTAATAGAAAATCTTTGCAGTTTAAGCATCTGGCAGAAGATTCTTATCCAGAACATACAAAGAACTCAAATAACCAAACAACAAGAAAACAAGTAACCAGTTAATAAATGGAATAAGCAAATGGACAGTTCAGAAAAGAACAAAATGGAGCCTCAATAGGTACTGTTGAAATACAAATCAAAAACACACCGAGAGTCCAGCGTATCCCAGTCAGAATAGCAGGCGCTAAGAAAACAAACAACAAGAAATTTTGGCACAGACGTGGAAAAAGGAATCCTTGTGTTCTGTGGGTGGGAATGTGAGCTAGTTCAACCCACCCATGAAAATAAATATGGACGCTTCTTAACGAACCAGAAACAGGATCTACCATTTGACCAAGCCACACCACTCCTGAGTATTTATTCTCAGTCTTACAGCAGAAACGCTTGCAGGCCAGTTCACTGCAGAACAGCTCACAGCAGCTAAGGTACGGAACCAACCTAAGCGTACAGGAACAGAGGAAAAAATAAGGAAAATGCACCACATGCACACGGAGCCTTTTATATCTTTCGTGGGAACTCGGGTGCAATTGGAGATGATTAAGCAAAGTAAGACAGCCTCAGGAAGACGAAGATCATATGTTTTCTCTCATTTGTCATTCTTGGATTTTATATAGTCACATCAAATCATGTGTGCGCGTGTTAAATGAGAGCACAAGTGAAACTGCCTTGGTGAATAAGGGGATTGGTGTGAGCAGGGAGAGCCAAGGAAAGGGGGTGCTAGGGCCATGACAGGTAGAGAAGGCAATGAGTTCAATATAAAAATACACCTTTAATAAAAATTTAAGTTTAAAAAAATTACTAAAAAAGTTAATGTACCCGTAGAACATAGTTCTTAAGTAAACAAATCCCATCCTTTAACCGTGGTCCTCAAAGGACTCTGCCTTGTCTTCCTGCGCAGACTCCGTGGCATTTGAGGTTGGGAAGCAGGGAGAAGCCGTTAGGTCAGCGCACTCACCTGGCCAGTAATACATATAGACCTTCCTCCTGGCTTTCATCAGGGTGACCCACAGTGGCTCTGAGCCGTTCCACCAGAGGGGCATCAGGCTGTCTCGGTTGACCCCGATGTCGAATGACTTGTTGGTTCTGGGGTCCCACATGTAGTTCCCAATCATCTGGTGGACCTCACAGTGACGGCCTGCAGGGACAAGGGGGCACACGCTCACTTTACTCCTCGCTTTTAATCTGCGCTTAGTCAGAGTGCAACAGAGAAGGCACCGCAACTTGTTCCCTTCTGTCGTTACTATGGAGGCTTCTTTGTCACAGATGGGGCAGTGAGGACAAACAAGATGGCCACCAAGAGGTTCTGGGACAGCCCGGTCTGCATACCAGGATCCAGGTGTGCCAGGGCAGTGTAATGAGACCCTGTCTTGAAAATAAAACAGATGTCCACTATTTGACTGAGAGCAAGTGGGTTCCCTTGGCACGAAGCTACACCTTCCGACTGCTCTGTTTTAAGTTGCTTTAATGGACTTGGCTTAGCAGTCAAGGAGCTTGCCGCCAAGCTTGAGGGCCCGAGTTCAATTCCTAGAACCTACACAATGAAAGGACAGAACTGATTCTCTCAAATTATCGTCTGACCTCTGGTCTTCTGACTTCTCTGTGTGTGCAGGCACACACACACACACACACACAGCCAGACAGATAACAAATTGTAGCTACAGTGAGGATTCTTTGGGTAGAATTTGGCCACCTCAGCCATCTCTCCACAGCCTGAGGTCCATGTATGCCTCAGCCTGGAGAGAGTGAATTCTTGTGACAGGTGGCTTAGAGTCTCGCCCCTGAGACAGTCCTGCATCCCTTCAACTCTCCACCCACAAGATTAGGGACCCAGCTGGTAGGAACATGACTCTTTCCCCTTCTCAGAAGAGACAAGTTACTGCTTCATTGTTTTAAAAAAACAAGTAAGAAAACATCATTCGTCATGGAGTTAGGTACCAAAACGGGCAGCTTCTGTGAACAGAGCTCTGACCCGGAAGAGATGCCAGAAGCGAAATGTGCAAATGCTGGGACTCTTTGAAACATTAGATTGAATTACTTATTTTTAGAGGAATCTGTTACATCTTTAAAGTAAAAAAAAAAAAAAATAACACAAACAGTAACAAGGGCATCAAAAACTGCTGCCATTTGAGCAAGCATCATTCTGTACTGGGAGAAAACACACTTTACGCAAACTCCATGAGTAAGCATAAGCCTCCGTTTGCGGCTGTTGTTTCTCCTGGACTCCCTGCCCCCCAACAACTCTATTTTAAAAACAAAAACAAGGAGGAACTACCGGGAACAAAATTACTAAAAGGAAAAGCTTTACAACTCTCATCAAAGAAACCCAGACATTCCACAAACCGAGTTTTAAATTTAAAGCCTGAAGATCTAAGCAAAAGAGTTTTTACTCAAAGCTCTGCTCTTAGCAGTTTTATCCCCACGAAAGCTTTTGCTTGTGAACTAATAAAATTTAAAAGTGAAACAGAACAGAGAGAATAGAATCACTGAGTGACTTCTCCACGATGAAGGAATTTCGACTGACACTAATTCACACACACACACACACACACACACACACACACACCTATCTACTGTAAGAAGCATAGAGAGTCAACTGGGAAGCATTGCCTCTGCCTTCAAGTGGTTTTTAATTTCATCCCCAACAGAGGGCCTTTGCACAAGCAAGCCCAGCTTCCAGGGACAGAAGCTAGGAGGGGACCAGCCCCGCTGCTTTCCTTCAAAATCATGACCGTCAGCAGTGTTGAGGGGAACTGGCAGTGTGCTCTAACTAGATCATCAAGTGGAGGAATCTTTCTTCTTGATTCAAATCTATTCCCTCTCTTAGTTCAGGAAAGCCGAAGCACATTAAGGAAGCCCCCCTCCCTCTTGGCAAAAGTGCTTATGGTTTCTTCCTTCAAAACAATGAGTTCAGACACTTACCTTACAGCTGCTTGCTCATGCCTCCATGAGGCAATCGTGACACTATCCACTGCAAAGGCAGTTTACAGAAGATGCTGAGTGCTGAGAAGCACAAAGCAATTAAATAATAATAATTCCTAAAATACTTAAACTATCCCCAAACCCCACAGTGCCATATGGTAATTCCTGTGTACCGGCTGGTTGTATGTCAACTTGATGCAAGCTGAAGTCATCAGAGAGGAAGGAGCCTTGGTTGAGGAAAGGCCTCCGTGAGATCTAACTGTAAAGCATTTTCTCAGTTAGTGGCCAATGGGAGGGGGCCTAGCCCATTGGAGGGGGTTCCATCCCTGGGCTGGTGGTCCTGGGTTCTGTAAGAAAGCAGGCTGAGCAAGCCGTGAAGAAGCAGCCCCCTCCATGGCCTCTGCATCAGTTCCTGCCTCCCGGTTCCTGCCCTGCTTGAGTCCCTCTCCTGACTGCCTTCAGTAATGAACAGCAACAGTTTGGAAGTGTAAGTTAAATAAACCCTTTCCTCCTCAACTTGCTTTTTGGTCATGGTGTTTCCTAGCAACAATGGAAACTCTGATTAAGATGCCCCTCTTCCTTCAACCTCCATCCTCACTGCTCTGAATCCCAAAAGGGCAAACCCTCCCATCCTCCCTTATTCTCTTCCATCTAGCTGAACATCAGCCTCCTGGGTCAGCCAATTTGTTCAAGAAAAATCAAAATAATAAAAAGCTGACTTCCTGGAAGGCAGCAGGAGGCTGCATGCCCCTAGCCCAGCTGCCCTATTTTTTCTCCCCCACCTCAGCTGTCTTTGCTCCCAGGAGGTAGAGTGTGTGAGGTGAGGTGGGCAGTGTGTGCCTGAGTCCTGACTCCAGCAGATTCCTTTTGCCTAGCCTCTCTCTCTCTCGCAACTCATCCCTGCATCCTGGAGTTAAAGTGGTAGCTGAGAAGACAGAACAGAACAAAACAAAACATGATGTACCAGCTTCACAGCCTACGAGTGCTCATCTCCATATTCCTGCCTGACCCATATCTATTTTTATACATCTGCGGAGCTTGATTTTTTTCCCCCTCTGGTTTATGCTTTTCATGGTTGGCTATCTGGAGCATTTGCTCAAAGCTTTGGGAGAAACTTCCCTCAGCACAGCTCTCGACATTTTTCCCCCCAGGGATGAAGCAAAGTCTTACATTGTGCGTTCTTGATGCCATGGTGGCAAGGAATCACCAGAAGTTTTATAACCCTGAATCAAACCCTATCACTGCAGAATTCAACAGCCTTCATGTGACACAGAAAAACAGAGGCTCTGTTCACTGTATCTGTCACTAGCGGTCACAAAAACTTTCTCTTGACTGAACTTTAGCCAAGGTCATCTGGGCCTCCTGTTCCATTACACCTGGCTTTAGACCTCCCTCTTATGGAGTCCAGTTTTGAGCAAGAATACTGGGGAGAAACCCACTCACCCATTCTTGCTGGCTTCCCCTGTTGTGATAAAACACTAACTGAAAGCAACCTAAAGGGGAAAATTTACTTCATCTTACAGCTTTCAGGTCGTAATGTCTCTGAGGGGAGCCAGGGCAGGAACTGACAGCTGGAATCTGGAGGCAAGAACTGAAGCAGAGACAATGGAGGAGTGCAGCCTGCCAGCTTGTTCCCCATGGCTTTCTCAGACAGCCAAGGCTGGGCCCTCCCTCGCCAATCATAAATTTAAATCATAAACTGCCTACAGACCAATCTGATAAAGGCAATTCCTCAGTTGAGGTTCCTCCTGCCCAGATGAGTCTAGCTTTTGTTAAGCTGACAAGAACAACAACAATAATAATAATTAACTACAATAAATCTAAGGAGCATTCCCATGATTGGCACCTGAAAACCCTCCATGTCATATCCCCTTCGCTTGCCTTTGGTAAGAGGTAAGAGTTCTGGTGAATTTTCTACTCAGAATTCCCTTTAGCTCTGAAGTTTCCTCAGTAGCTTTTCAAATTCAAACCTCTAGCCTGATCCTTAGCTACAGACCCCATTGTTCTTGTTGTTTTCATAGTTGAGGCCATTTTCTCTCCCCTCCTGGAAGCTCCCATTACAGAGGTTCCCCTTAACTATCCAATGGCTCTCCTTGCATAAGTCCACCCCACCATCTTCAACAAGCATCAGAAATATTTTTGTTCAACAGCACATATTTTTGAAGTTGTTATTATTCAGTTTTCAGTAAGTCTTAAATATTTCTCATTATTTTAAAATATTGAATGTTCGTTCATTTTGGTTCTTCATCTTCCTTCTTCCTTGTCCTCCCTTCTCTTCCTTCTTTTTTCTTTTTCTTCTTTCTCCTTCCTCTTCTGCCTTTCTTCTTTTTTCCTTCCTCTTCCTTTCCTCCTCCTCCTCCTCCTCCTCCTCCTCTTCTCTTTCTTTTTTTCAAGCATGGTTTGGTTTACAAGGGTTTGTTCCCTAAGCACTATTGGCTGGAACCCTTGTCGCAGTGTTGGCAAGTGATGTGATCACTAAGAGGCTGGGAGTGGTAAGAGGTAATTATCATGGAAACCAATCCTTGGAAGAGAAAAATGTAGTTTTTCATAGCATCAATTAGTCCTCACAAGAGCTAGTTGTTATGAGTTAAGGCCACCCCAAAAGGCTGACTCATTCTACATCCGGTCCCCTTCACCTTCTTCTCTGTCTGTCATGTTGTGAAGTAGCCACAGAGCTCTTGCCGTAACACCAATGCCATAGTGCATGGACCTTCCACTTACCAAAATCACGAGCCAAATTAACCTCTTGACTTTACAAGTTATCCAGCCTTAGGCATATTATTAGTGAACGATATAATGCATTTATCAAGTAATGTTTACATGCTAGGCACAGAAAGAGAAAAAGAATGGGAAGATCCAAGATGGCAGTGCTGATGTGTCTGATCAGCAGGGCAGCAGCGACTGCACAGAAACTAACAGGCTGAACTGTGGGCTCCAAAACACTAGAGACTTGTTTCCCAGGTGAGAGGAAACCCCATGGTGAAGGAAAAACTTGGGTCTGACCTCAGATCATTCTGCTAAATCCCCAGAAAAGTCCCTGGGTTTCCACCAGGGTAGGGTCTCCAGCATGTAGGCATTTGCCTGTGTGCTGTGCTTACCTACAAGTGAATACCTTCTGGGTACTGAGGTACTCAGCTCCAACCTCAGACCTCCTGACACCTGAAAGCTACAGGAATAGCACCAGCTGCTGATCCAAAGCTCAATCTGTCTTCCGAGGGAGACCGACCAAACCTCGGGGCTCTCCGGTTTTTCAAGATGGCTGAGGCCAGCAAACACAGTGTTGGAGCACAATGTCTGGGCAGCTGCAGCTCATTAACTTCAGAGCAAAAATCCAGTGGCAGGGCAGTTCCAGGACTTCTCCTGATGAGAGGAGACCCCCCAGCCTCCTGAGGAGTCCAGTTAGCCCACAGGATCACACACCTGAGAAGAGTCTCAGCAATTCCCTGAGAACCACCTGCCAGTCAGAGACCATACACACCAATCTGAGGAGGGCTCTTGCGGGAATCTTCAGTTTCCTGCTCAGGGCTTTTGCCACACTGCCTTTCCCCTCAGGACTCCAGGGATACTAGAAACTACCAGCCAAGGCCAAAGCCAGCCAGATGGTAAAGGCCAGCGTAAAATCACAATCAACAAAAGCCAAAGTAATATGGCATCTTCCAGTTAGCCAAAGGCAAGCATCCATCGATACATTTACACAAATGAAACTCAAGAAAATGACCTTAAATCTATGCTTATACAGATTATAATGGAGGAAAGGAATAAAATCTGTTTAAAAATACAGGAAGATACATTCAAACAGATTATTGCCTTTAGAGAGGAAATAATTAAATCACTGAAAGAAATAAAGGAAACTTCAAACAAAGGTGAAGAAATTGAAGGAAAGGCAGGAAAATGCAAACAAACAGGTGAAGGAAATCAACAAAACAGTTCAAGATCTGAAGATGGAAATGGAAACATTAATGAAAACACAAAAACTGAAAATATCCTGGAGAGGGAGAACTTAGGGAAGAAAACAAGAACTATGGAGGTAAGCATCTCCAACAAAACACAGAGAATGGAGGAAAGAATCTCAGCTGTAGAAGACACAACGGAATAAATCGATGCATCCGTCAAAGAAAATGTTAAATCTAAAATATTCCTGACACAAAACAGCCACAGAATCAAGGACTCCCTGAAAAGACAAAACTGAAGAATAATAGAAATAGAGGAAAAAGATTCCCATCTCCAAAGCCTAGAAAATACTTTCAACAAAAGCATAGAAGAAAATGTCTCCAATTTAAAGAAAGAATACAAGAGGCCTACAGAACACTTAATAGTTTAGACCAGGAAAGAAAATGTTTCTGCCACATAATAATCAAAACATTAAATGTACAGAACAAAGAAAAATATTAAAAGTTGCAAGGGGAAAAAAACAAACTAATGTATAATGGCAAACCCATTAGAATCACACCCGCCTTCTCAACAGAGACTATGAAAGCCAGAAGGGCCTGGACAGATATCGTGCAGACCCTCAGAGAACAAAGATGTCAGCCCAGACTACTATACCCAGCAAAGCTGTCAACTATCATAGATAGAAAAAACAAGATATTCCACACACACCAAAAAAAAAGCAAATTTGAACAGTGCCTCTCCACAAATCCAGCCCTACAGAAGATACTAGAAGGAAAAAATCCAACCAAAGAAGGCTAACTACACCCAGGAAAATATACAAAATAAATAACTTCATTACAGCAAAACTGAAAGTAGACAAATACACAAACACACTACCACAACTAACATCAAAATAAAAGGAACTTTCAGAGGCCTTTTGTGGTAGGCTCCTGTCCTGTTCCCTGTTTTCTCCCTCCTCCGATGTCCGTCCTCTTTGCCTTTCTGAATGGGGATTGAGCATCTTAGCCAGAGTCCTCCTTCCTGATTAGCTTCCTTAGGTGGACAGATTTTAGTATGTTTATCCTATATTATATGTCTAATATCCACTTATGAGTAAGTTTATACCCTGTGTGTCTTTCTGCTTCTGGGATACCTCACTCAGGATGATCTTTTCTAGTTCCTACCATTTACCTGCAAATTTCATGATTTCCTTTTTTTTTTATCACTGAGTAATATTCCATTGTATAGATGTACCACAATTTCTGTATCCATTCCTCAACTGAGGGGCATCTGGGCTGTTTCCAGCTTCTGGCTATTACAAATAAAGCTCAACAAACATGGTTGAGCAGATGTCCTTGTTTTATACTTGAGTGTCTTTTAGAAAGATGCCTAGGAGTGGTATAGCTGGATCTTGAGGAAGCGCTATTCCTAATTGTCTGAGATAGTGCCAGATTGATTTCTAATGTGGTTGTACAAGTTTACATTCCCACCAGCAGTGGAGGAGGGTTTCCCCTTTCTCCATATCCTCTCCAGCATGTGTTGTCACCTGAATTATTCATCTTAGCCATTCTGATGAGTGTAAGGTGAAATCTCAGGGTCGTTGATTTGCATTTCCCTGATAACTAAGGATGTTGAGCATTTCTTTAAGTGTTTCTCTGCTATTCGATATTCCTCTATTGAGAATTCTCTGTCTAGTACTGTACCCCATTTTTTAATTGGATTACTTTGTTTGCTGGTATTTAACTTCTTGAGTCAAGGCAGATACTGAGACTCATAGCCAAACTTTGGGCAGAGTGCAGTGAATCTTATGAAAGAAGTGAGAGATATTAAGACCTGGAGAGGACAGGATCTCCACAAGGACAGCAACAGATCCTAAAAGTCTGGGCACAGGGTCTTTTCTGAAACTGATGCTCCAAGGACCACTCATGGAGATGGCTTGGAACCCCTGCACAGAGGTAGCCTATGGCAGTTCAGTGTCCAAGTGCCCTCCATAGTAATGGGGACAGGGACTGTCTCTGACATGAACTGATTGGCCTGTTCTTTGTTCACCTCCCTAAGGGGGGAGAAGCCTTACCAAGCCACAGAAGAAGACATTGCAGCCATTCCTGATGAGACCTGATAGACTAGGATCAGAGGGAAGGGGAGGAGAATCCCCCTTATCAGTGGTCTGGGAGAGGGACATGGTGGGGAAGAGGAAGGGTAGGATTGGGAGGGGAGGAGGGAAGGAGGTACAGGGGGATACAAAGTGAATAAAATTTAATTAATAAAAATAAAAATAATTAAAAAAATAAAAGGAACTAACAGTCACTGGTCATTAATCTCTCTCAACATCAATGCATTCAATTCTCCAATAAAAAAAGAAACAGATTAACAGAATGGATGCATAAACAGGATCCAACATTCTGCTGCATACAAGAAGCACAACTCAGCCACAAAGATAGACATTACCTGAGAATAAAGGGCTGAAAGAAGGTTTGGTTTTCCAAGCAAACAGACCCAAGAAGCAAGCTATTCTAATATCTAATAAAATAGACTTTTAACCAAATTAATCAAAAGGGATGTGGAAGAATACTTCATACTCATCAAAAGAAAATTCTAACAAGATGACATCTCAATTTTTAACTTCTATGCCTTAAACACAATGGCACCCACATTTAAAAGAAATGTTAATAAAGCTTAAACCATACATCAATCCCCAGACATTATAGTGGGAGACTTCAACACTCCACTCTCATCAAAAACAGGTCAACGAAACAGAAGCTAAACTGAGAGACAGTGACACTAACAGATGTCATGTATCAAATGGCCCTAGCAGACATCTATAGAATTTTTCACCCAAACAAAAAAGAACATACCTTCTTCTCAGCATCTCATGAAACCTTGTTCAAAACTGACCACATAATAGGTCACAAAGAAACAGATAAAAGAAGATTGAAATAATACCTTGTATCCTATTAGAACACCATGGACTAAAGACGGACCGCAACAACAACATAAATAGCAAAAAGTCTATACGCACATGAAAACTGAACAATTCCCTACTCAATGACATCTGGGTCAGGGAAGAAATAAAGAAAGAAATTAAAGACTTCCTAAAACTCAATGATGAAAGCACACATACCCAAACCTGGAGACTATAATGAAAACAGTGTTGAGAGGAAGTTAATAGCACTAAGTGCCTTCATAAAGAAATTGGAGACATCTCATACACACATCTTATCTCACACACTTAATGGCTCACCTGAAAGTCCTAGAAAAGAAAGAAGCAGACACACCCAAGAAGAGTAGATGGCTGAAAATGAACTTAGGGCTGAAATCAATAAATTAGAAACAAAAAGAATAATTCAAAGAATCAACAAAACCAAGAGCTGGTTCTTTGAGAAAATCAACAAGATAGATAAACCCTTAGCCAAGCTAACTAAGTGGCAATGAAAAACACTATCAAAATCAACAAAATCAGAAATGAAAAGGGGGGGTGTAAAACAACAGACACTGAGGAAATCCAAATCATCATTAGGTCTTATTTCAAAAACCTATTGCCACAAAATTTGAAAATCTAAATGAAATGGACAATTTTCTTGATAGATTCCACTTACCAAGGTTGAATCAAGATCAGGTGAACAAGTTAAATAGTCCTATATTCCCTAAGGAAATAGAAACAGTGATCAAAAGTCTTCAAAAACAAAAAACAAAACAAAACAAAGCCCAGGGCCAGATGGTTTCAGTGCAGAATTATACAAGACTTCCAAAGAGCTAATAACAATACTCTTCAAACTATTCCACAACATAGAAACAGAAAGAACATTACCAACCTCATGCTATGAGGCCACAGTCACCTAGATACCTAAACCACACAAAGACCCAACAAAAAAAAGAATGTCAGACCTATCTCTCTTATGATCACTGTCACAATAATACATAATATACTCCCAAACCAAATCCAAGAACACATCAATGATATCATCCACCATGACCAAGTAGGCTTCATCCAAGACATGCAAGAGTGGTTCAATACATGGAAGTCGATCAATGTAATCTACCATATAAACAAACTGAAGGAAAACACACACACACACACACACACACACACACACACACACACACATGGTCATCTCCTTAGATGCTGAAAAAGCATTTGACAAAGTCCAACACCCAATTATGTTTAAGGTCCTGGAGAGATTCGGGATACAAGGCACATACCTAAACATAGTAAAGGCAATGTACAGCAAGCCTATAGACAATATCACACTAAACAGAGAGAAACTTAAATCAATTCCACTGAAATTGGGGACAAGGCAAGGCTTCCCACTCGCTCCATATCTCTTCAATATAGTACTTGAAGTTCTAGCCAGAACAATAAGACAACTAAAGGAGATCAAAGGGATATAAATTGGAAAGAAAGAAGTCAAAATATCACTATTTACAGATGACAAGATAGTATACATAAGTGACCCCAAAAATTCTAACAGAAATCTTCTACAGCTGATAAACACATTCAGCAAAGTGGCCAGATCAAAATTAACTAAAAAAATCAGTAGCCCTCCTAAACATAAAACACAAACAGGCTGAGAAAGAAATTAGGTAAACAACACCTTTCACAATAGCTACAAAAGCCATGAAGTATCTTGGTGTTACTCTAACCAAGCAAGTGAAAGACTTGTATGAAAAAAATTTCAAGTCTCTGTGAAAAAAATTGAAGAAGATATCAGAAGATGGAAAGATCTCCCATGCTCATGGATCGGTAGTATCCATATAGCAAAAATGGCCATTTTACCAAAAGCAATCTCCATTAAAATACCAACACATTTTTTACAGACCTTGAAAGAAAAATTCTCAACTTCATATGGAAAACACAAAACCCAGAATAGCTGAAATAATCCTGTACTATAAAAGATCTTCAGGAGGTGTCTCCATCCCTGATGTCAAGCTCTACTATAGAGGAACAGTGATAAAAACTGCATGATACTGGCATAGACACATGCTTGTGGATCAGTGGAATAATACTGAAGAGCCAGAAATAAACCCACACACCTACAGACACTAGATTTTTGACATCGAAGCCAAAACAATACAATGGAAAAAAGCAGCACCTTCAACAAATGGTGCTGGTCTATCATGCAGAAAAAAATGCAAATAGATCCATATTTATGACCTTGCACTAAAATAAAGTCCAAATGGATCAAGACCTCACATAAAACCAGACACACTAAATCTGTTAGAATAAAAAGTGGGAAAGGGCCTTGATCTCATTGGCACAGGAGAAAACTTCCTGAACAAAACACCAACAGCTGAAGCTCTAAGCTCAGCAATTAATAATGGGACCCCATGAAACTGAAACGCTTCTGTAAAGGAAATGACACTGTCGACAGAGCAAAATGACAGCATACAGACTGAAAAAAGATCTTCATTAACCCTACATCTGACAGAGGAATAATACCCAAAATGTATAAAGAACTTAAGAAATTAAACACCAACAAACCAAATAATCCAATTTTTTAAATGGGGTACAGAACTAAACAGAGAATTCTCAACAGAGGAATATTGAATGGTGGGGAAACATTTAAAGAAATGTTCAGCATCCTTATTCATCAATGAAATGCAAATCAAAACTACTCTGAGATTCTATTTTACACTTCTGAGAATGGCTAAGATCAAATACTCAAGTGACAGCACATGCTGGTGAGGATGTGGAGAAAGAGGAACCTTACTCCATTGCTGGTGGGAATATAAACTTGCACAATCACTTTTAAACTCAGTCTGGTGCTTTCCCAGACAACTGGGAATAGTGCTACCTCAAGACTCCGAAAGATGCTCCATCATACAACAGGAACATTTGCTCAACTATGTTCACAGCAGCTTTATTCATAATAGCCAGAATCTGGAAACAGCCTAGGTGTTCCTCAGCCAAAGAATGAATGCAGAAATTGTGATACATTTGCACAATGGAATATTGCTTAGCTATTAAAGGCAAAGAAATCATGAAATTTGCAGGCAAATGGATGGAACTAGTAAAGATCATCCTGAGTAAAGTAACCCAGAACCAGAAAGACATGCATAGAATACACTCACTTATAAGTAGATATTAGCCATATAATACAGGATAGCAATACTACAATCCACAGACCTAAAGAAGCTAAATAACAAGGAGGACCTTGGGGAGAATGCTTAATTCTCATCCAGAAGGACAAATAGAATAGATACCAGAAGGGGCTGAAGATAAGGTTCAGGATGGGAGCCTACCATAAATGTCCTCTGAAAGACGCCACCCCAACAGGCGATTGAAGCAGATGCAGAGACTCAGAGCCCAACTTTAAGCAGAGTGCAGGGAGTTGTAGGAAAGAGAATAGATAGAGAAGCTGGCTATTTCTTAGGAGGACAAGATAAAGATGCTTGCTTTTTATCACATGAAAATTAAAACATGCCTCAGTTGCTTTCAAAAGAGCGGTGATCTCAAAATTTTGCTGGCCTGGCACAGCTGAAGAAATCCAAAGCTCGGCTCCCTTAACAGCCTGTTAATAAACAGATGGTGCAGATTAATTTGGAAGCGTTTAGTGGGGAGACTGCAGCATTGTGAATGGTGAAACAGCACAGGGAGCCATCACTACCATCACTCCCGTCTCCCAAGGCTAAAGAGCAAGAAGAAGGATGTGGTTATCAAGGACCCTCCACTATCTATTAAAACCCCATTCCTTAGGCTATAGATGGTCTCCAGAGGACGAGGTACCACACATGTATTAACAGAATCCAAAGACTTTTAAAAGAATTTTACATTGACTGCTTTAACAGAAGTCTTTAGGTAAATGTCGAAGGCCACATGAGCTGTGTATCCGCCCAGCACAGACATGTAAGTTTTAGGGTACCACTGGGCACATCTCAGACAAAAATGAAGGGGATGAAGGGGCCTCAGATGGTTTCTCTCCTCTAGGATCTCCTAACACTTGATTCCTGGAGTATGAGCTAGCACTCAACAGAGCTGTCCTCCTTTGTGCAAGATTTTGGTTTTTGTTTTTTTTTTTTCTCAGTTTCAGCCACTCAAGATCAACTGCAGACTAAAAATATTACATAGAACAGCCTAGACATAAGCTTTAAGTTGCAAACCAAGCAAGGTGATACTGAGAAAGTAGTTGTTAACATGGCTACTAAGTAACCAACAAAAAGGTAGTCTATACAGCAAGGAAACACTGAACAAAGGGATGTCTCATGTCACCAGTGGGAGAGAGCATGCGGGTACGAGAGTTCATCAAACATGCCAGCGATAACTCAGAATGGCTTCCTAGGGATTGGTGAAGAAGATGAGTGCAATACAATGAGAAAGAGCAAGCATGAGAGCAGGCCATCAGGGCTTTTATCACTCTAGATTGTTAAAGTTACAGATTGTTGCAGTTGCTCTTATGGTAGCTAATCTCTTCCTCTGCCTAAAGTTTATAAACTTTCTTTTCTTATAAGTCTGTATGTAGGAAGTAGCATAGCATGAACAGGGTTTAATCCTATCCATTATTATTGCAGGCATCCATTGGAGGTCTTTGAGCATAATCTGAACTTAATGATCCCCCCCTCCACACACACACACGCGCTCACACACACAACGATGTGGCATGGTTTTCACGGCCACTTTTAGCTAATCTATGAAACTACTGCCCCCAAGCCCTGGATGAGTTCATGGAAGCACATCAGGCCAGAGCGTGATGTGGGCCAAGATTGGCGTCTGCAAGGTGAGCCATTTCCCTGTGGCATCTTGGGATAAGAAGCTGGAGTGAGACTCCAGAGGTGTGAAGTTGATTACAGAGAGTGGAGGTGTGAGAGGTGGGTGGTGCTGGTGCTGGCGGAGAGTGTGGTGGTGATGGTGGTGGAGGTGGTGATTACGGTGGTGGTGAAGGGTATGGTGGGGAGTGTGGTGGTGATGGTGGTGGAGGTGGTGATTACGGTGGTGGTGAAGGGTATGGTGGGGAGTGTGGTGGTGATGGTGGTGGTGGTGGTGGAGCTTGGCAGATGTTTCCTGGGTAGTATAAAAACAGCCACAATTACCAGCCCTTGGCCACCTTGAACGTGTCTCATTGTAGGTGCTTTCGCCTTGTGGCGTTCAGCACAGCTCTCGGACACAGACATACTTGCAGGTGGAAAAACTAAGGCGCAAAGCAGCTGAGTGTTAGAACTGGGGCAAACGCAGCTAGTGAGAAGGCAGAGTGTTGGGGCCAAAGGAGTCACGAGTTTGCCAGCACCGAACCTATTCCAAGCCCCAGCCTCCAAGCTTTGGCCGTTTCCACAGCAACTGTCTTGGACAGCAACCTGTCCACATGGATGCACACAGGCCTCCAGACAGACTGTCATCTCTCACCACCAGCCGCTCCACACACACCACAGCGTCCTTGTGAGGACTTCCTTAGAGTGCGATGAAGGCAGATGGAGCTGCTGAGGATCTCAGATTTCCTTTCCCCCTGGAAAGAGTCCAGCTGTGGAAGGAGAGGCTCCCAAAGTTCTGAAATCCGGGGTTTCAGGTTAATGCATTTTAGACACTGGTCGTATATACGCGTTCTGTCAAACTGACACGGCACCAAGAAATATCTTTATATATCCAATTCCAAGTCAGGCGGCTTAAGGAGATGTTATGTAAGTCAGATTTCCACACATTAGACCCCTCTTAGCACAGATCCTTGAGCATTTGGGAGTCTAAGAATTAAGCTAGACTCTGTTTAGGTTAGTGAACTTTCAAACAACTTCCTTTCAGCCAAGACATATAATAGAATTAACCACACATTGCTCCAAGCACTTAACTTACAAATTGAAATTTGCTTTGCCTATCACCCCTGTTGGGAAATATATGCTATTTTCCTAACGTGTTCGAAGAGAGATTTTTGTACGGTGAAGGGGTGAAGGGTGGTTTTAAATAAAACATGCGAGATTAAGCTGAAAGAAGAAGCTCACGATTTGCACGCCTTTAAAAGTGACTACTGATGTGTATGCCAGACAGGGTCATGATCAGAGTGAGTCACAAGTATTGCAAGACCGAGACAGCAGGAGATAGCAGGCTTTGATTATAGTGTGAAGCATAAAAACTGCACTAAAAATAACCCAACATGTTAAAAGGGGGAGAGGTTTGTCACTGGAGACAGTCACACTCATAGTTTTGAGGTCACCCAACAAGGGAGGGTTGGAAGTACCGCTCTAGGATTCTGTAGGTCCCGGTAGCTTCGAGTTATTTCCCGACACTGAAAATGTGAAGTTAAAAAATAATTATTTTCTTGCATAAAAAGAAAACTGAAAGTTTCAGATTTCTGCTTTTGACACCTTCTCTTTTGGAAAGTTGGTTCTCGTTAAAGAGTGTAGGAGTCCTGGAGACACAGCTCTGACAAAGGCCTGGGTTCAACCTTCAGCACAGCAAAGGCTGGAAGACGTCTCCAGACGATAAAATCTACTGTGCTCACTGTGCAAACTCAGAAAGCCACTGAGTTCATTACCGCAAGTAAAAAGGCCTTTTTTTTTCTATTAAGATTTGCTTTTATTAAGTAAGTCATTTTTTTTATTTTTTTTTTATCAGTTACATTTTATTAACTCTGTATCCCAGCCGTGTCCCGATCCCTCATTCCCTCCCAGTCCCTCCCTCCCCCCCTCATCTCCACCGTGCCCCTTTCCAAGTCCACTGATAGGGGGGACCTCCTCCCCAATCATCTGATCCTGTTTTATCAGGTATCTTCAGGACTGGCTGCAAAGCCCTCCTCTGTGGCCTAACAGGACTGCTCCTCCCTTCGGGGGTGGGGAGACCAAAGAGCCAGTCATTGAGTTCCTGTTAGAAATAGTTCCTGTTCCCCTCACTTTGGGAAACCAATTGGTTACTGAGCTACCACAGGCTACATCTGAGTGGAGGTTCTAGGTTATATCCATACATGGTCCTTGGTTGCCTTCTTGAATAACAGTTCCGAAAGGGAAATAGCTTATTTTGGTCACCTCTCCTTCAGCTGTACACTGAAGCCCCACCTCCTGCCTTCCTCTGTGGAAAAGCTTCCAGCTTCCTCTTCTGTGGTCTCAACTACTCTCTTCTCTGAGGACATCAGGTTCCTTATAGAGATGGTGACTTGGGATTCACAGGCGCCAGGCTCCAGGCCCTGCAATACTGCCTGGCTACCGGAGGTAGGAGCCCTCTCTTCCCTTCTCTCTCTTCCCTGTGACAGGAATCCTCATGTCAAATGGAGTTACCCAGCTGTCTGGCCTGGGGCAGGAGTCAGTAGTAAGGACAAGGAGTTTAATTAATGAAGAGCAAGGCACAGTTAGGTCTTGAATCCAAGCCACGTTCTCCAGTCAAGCTTTTAATTGGTCCATGGATGAGCTCAAACAAACAAACAAACAAAACCCCCTGATGATCAGATTCCAAATCATCACCCGAGTAGCCCTCAGTGCTAGTGATAGGGCGAGATCAAAGCCCACTCTGCAGGAGTGTGAACTGACGATAACTTCAGTCAAGAATTGTGAACCAACCCGTCAGCCAGCCTACCCCCTCCCTTTCATAGAGAGAGGCGAGAGAAAGAAAAGTGTTGTTTGTTGTTTATCAAACAGCAGAAATGCACTTCTCAGCTACGAAGGCTGAGACCTCCAAGACTGAAGTCAACAGATTCAGGATGCAGCGAGGGAGGAGACTCTCCCAACCTTCCCACTCCAACAGAGGAAAGCGTCGGAGTGGGGGTCGGGGGGGGGCTCAAGTTATCTCTTCAGTCTTTCTTTCATGAAAACACTAATCACATACGAGGGCTTTGCCTCCCTCACCTCATCACCCCCGAAGTCTCTACCTACTGATGTCACCTCTCTGAGGTGAGTACTTTAGGGGACATAAAAATTGTTGTCACTTAGTGTCTCCATACTTGTTGAAGCATTGTAACATGACCCTGTGACACTGGTTATGGTTTCTTGTAACTTGCTTTTAATGTCCAGGTAGGATGTGGCTAAGGCAGTGGTCAGTCTTGGCTAGCTCATCTGGGAAAGACACCCCCATACAGTCAGATTGGCCTGTCTTTCCATAGTCAGCGGTTACCAGCCCCCCGTCGCTAGGTACATCCGTATTATAGCCACAGCTGAGATGTCCCAGTCAGGGGTCAGACTATAAACAGATACACTTGGAGTAGACATGGGTCCTGCTTAATAATGTGGGAGTATTGTGCTTCCTGGATGTCATTGCTGAAAGATAATTTGCCTCCTGGATGAAAAACTGAACTCAGTGAGCAACTCGGCAGTTTGCCAGGTGTGAGAAGTATCTTCTTGTCACTTTGATAATTTCAGTTAAAGGTGTGTATGTGTGTGTGTGTGTGTGTGTGTGTGTGTGTGTGTGTGCATGTGTGTGATTGTGATTGTGGTGGTGGTGGTGGTGAGTTTTATTGTTTTGTTTCAAGTTAGCCGAGAACAGGGCTATAAGAACAGGGGTTCAGAACCTATGAGTAAGCTGTGACCTTCCAATATTTTTGGAGACAACACAGCAAAGCTGGGATTCTATCCCTACTACACACAAGCCCTGGGACCTCACTCAGCCTCCCTCTCACCCCCCAGCTTCCCTGAGCTTCAGGTTTCCCATCTGAGAGGTTCTTTCCTTTTCGTGTCTCTGCTGTTTTTTCTTTTCCTTTGCCCCCCCCTCTTCTTTTTAATTTCTGAGAAATCTAGGACCTCGCACAAGCACAGGCTCTAATACTGACCTACACCCTCAGCCCCGATTCCTTATTTGAAAATTGGATACTATCTTGTCTTCTTTCAAAGTTAAATGATAGTTGGTTGGAGCCTGGGGTATCACAGGCTGTTGGTAAATGCAAACTGATGTTCGAATCCCCTCTAAAGAACTGCATTATTGAGCAGGGTGTACTATTAACCAGTATCTAGGAAGGGGTGGTCGTGGTGCTGTTTTTGGTTGGTTGGTTGTTTACATGGTATTTGCTTTCCAATCTTCTTGAAGATAAGTCAGAGAAACATTACTCTCCACACTTTACTCTGGGAAGTCCACTGATGCTACAAAGATTGCAAGGCTAGGCTAGTAACTGACCAAACAAACTGACCGAAGAAAGGCTCCGCAGAGCGGGGAAAGCCTCTGCCTAAGACGCAAGCAATGCCTGGCCTTACACTGCCCTCTGCTGGTCATAAAAATACCCGTCACTGCCAGGCTTGCTAACCACTGCCTTGCTTGCGGTCTTTTCATTGCCTCCCTTGAACATTCTCCAAGAGCCATGGCATTCTTAGAGCTGCCTGGGGACTGTACCAAACACGTCAAGACTGATAAAAAAAAATAGCTTCTGGAGGCCACTTAGAACAGAACTGAAATTTTACTGGTTTTGACTCAAGTCATCTTTCTGTGTCCTCACTTTCTTTTCCAGGACTTTTAATTCTTATTTTATCGTCTTTTACTCCATCTCTTCTTCCCTTCCTTGTTTTCATTGCTCTTCTTGGTTAGGTCACGGATTTCCCTTTACCCCAACCTGCATGGCCACTGTAGTGAGGACGGGAATCTAGCACCCACCGTTTCTCCCTGGAGAAGTGCTGCCGGCTGCTCCTTGGGGGACTCTTCTCTCACCCCGCATGGGGTATTTCCAGGGACCTATAGAACCTGTCCTTTTGGGCTGAGGTGGGGGACAGACTGTAGGCATCTGTTCTAAATTGGTCCAAGAAAGGTATCCCACCCATGATATCCCACCCATGACCACAGTGGCAGTTGCTCTAGGATCTGGGCTGGCTGGGTTACAGCCTTGTTTGTGAATTACCGGTCCGGAAGTTGTTTTTTGTTTTTTTTTTTTTGTTTTTTTTTTTTTTTTTTTTTTTGGTAGCAACGCTGGGAAGAAGCGGGCCTAGTGTAGACACGCCCCCTGGGGGGGGCTGTCCAATCCGCATCAAGGAAGCTGAGAGGAGAGCATAGCGGAAACAGCACGCAGGAAGGCGAGGCCTGGCAGGTGGAGTCCGGTGTTCACCCTTTGCTGCCAGATCGCTCTTGCACAATGATAATTACAGCACAATGATAATTACAGAGCGTTTTTGCTCTGGCTTCTTCACACGTCTTTCTCCCCGTGCTGGAATATCTTCTTAAAGCAAATTCTGGACACTTTCATGAATATGTCTGCGCCTGTTTTCATACTGAAAGATCAGGGTTGGAGGAGCCAAGCACCAATACTCAGCAAGACAGACCACAGCTCCTTAACCATGTCCGACCCGTCCATGTTCGGTTTTTCAGATTTATTTTTAAATGTTAAACTCGGGCTCTCGCGCTTGCATGACAAGCACGTTGCAGACTGATCTGTCTCCATAGCTCCACGCTGATTCTTTTTTTTCAGGTCCATTTTGAGGTTCCGGGGTGAAGCAGAAAGCAAGAGAGACCAGTATGTTGCCGAAATAACAGTGAATGAGATGTAAATTAGCCAGACAGATAAATTCAGGAAGTCTTGTGAAGAAAGTAAAGCAGAGAAATTAAGAGTTCCCACTAGAGGGAGCTGTTTTAGATGGCCCAGGAGGCATCATCAAAGGCGATGGCCATCTTGGAATGTTCTTGAGGCTGCTACACTGAAATCAAGTAGGGCAAAATGGTTTCCTTGGAGAAAAGAGAGTTTGGTGCATTGAAGAACAATGAGAGTCTGTCAGGGGTAGGAAATGAGGTTAGAGCCGTGAGAAAGGGGGAAGCGAGGCTGACTGTGGGCAGAGCCATCGTGTGGGTATAATTTTATTCTGTGCATGAAGGGATGCATCGGACGATTCTCTTTCAAGAAAGATGCTGGCTGGGACTTCTGGGGATGATGGATATTTGGGCAGGAAAACTTCTTGTTTCTGGACCCTATTCTCTTAGACAGAGAGAAATTCAGCCTACAGCTTTGGTCTAAAACTTACTATCTTGAGAGTGAAGGTTTTCTTGGCGAATTCCTCACATCAGTAAAGGCAGAAACAACTGCCTGCCCCTCCAGTAGCCTGAAAGATCGCCCTGGAACAGTGTATGGGATGATTGGGGAAGCAGGGAGACTAGATAAGGCACGTGCCTTGGACCAAGAATAGGCACTGGAGAAAGTAAGAAGTGTGTGGCTTCACACTCATACCTACGTGGACACTGTCCACCCTGTCTTCTTGACTTGACTTAGGGACTCTGGGGGCTCCTTCCTCTACTCGTGGTGCCCACCAAAAAGCCTTCTCCAAATGTTTGGCTACAGGGTCTTGACGCAGTTACTTAAGTTGGTTAAGTAAAACATAATGTAATAATGTAATCTCACTTTAATTCTTCCGCCTTTCAAGGTGGAGGTTGAACATGCTAAGATCCAAGGAGGCAGTGAAATTGGTTTGCTTGAGGAAGTATGTACGGGGGCACACTCTTCCTGGAGGAGTGATTGAACAGTCCTTATCAAAGACCTTAAAAGTATTCATTGAACTCTAGGGTCTTGTAGTTCTATTTCTGGATGCCCAACGGAAGAGAAAAGAATCAAAGATGAGATAGCCTGATTTAATTAGCGTGCGCAGGTTCCCCAGGGCATATTGTAGACAAGGCAGGTTTCCATTTCCTCTCTTTCTGAGACTTATTAGGCACAAATGCTAAGGGTGGAAGCTTGACTTTGATGTTCATAAGGGCATGGGGACTTCCCTTAAGGACACAGAACTTTGGTCCACCTGAAGCTGATGCTTAGTATTTTATGGAAGGATTTTACTATCCTCCCAAAGGATTCAGGCAGTGAAATCCAAAGATTTGGATGTGTTTCTGTTTTCCTCCTAAGGCGGTAGGTGAGACCCCTGGGACTCATTCTCAAAAGGCAGAGTCAATATTATAATTCTGCTTTAAATGCTTGCCCTTTTCTGCAGTATTTACTATTTTCAAAGCACCGTGTAGGGGCTGCGAAGAGCATAAGAAGGAGGAGGAGATGGGATCCCAGCCCCAGAGGGTCTGATATTATAGTCCTGGGAAATGCCATCCAGGGATCGTGTGGGGAAATGCCAGGATGGTGTGAAGAAGGCATGAGGGCCTGTGCTATCCACCCGCTAGAGAGGACCCTGCAGACTATGGTTCTCATAAACTCTGAAAAGAACAGATGAGAAGGAGCCACGCTCTTCTGAATCAGGAGTGAGGATGACTAAAAGGAGCGATCTAAAGAGAACTCTACCCAGCGCAAAAGCTTCCAGAAGGTGCCCTAAACGCCTCTTTTGGAAATAATATAGGCAATCAACCAAATTGTTGATCGTCTCCAAAACAGCATGTGGCATGCTAATGCTTCAACCCTGTTCCAAGCTAATGAAATATGGAAGCTGCTCTGTGCGGGGGACACACCCAATAATAAGAGTGATAAAGGCAGCTTTCACTACATGCCATCCCAGTGCAGAGAAACTTCCAGAATGACCTTATTACCTGATAGCAGCCTTCTCTGGCAGATATTTTACATGCCAGAGAGCAAAGACATGGGTGCAATAAGCCCTGATTTTCCCATTGTTAAGTGGTAAAGCTGGGATTAGAAGTAATGTGTGCCTAATTCCAGGCCCTGTGGTATCTGAAAGTATCTGACACCAGTTTTTGCAGAGCTGGAGGTTGAACTCAAAACTTTGATCCTGCTGAGTCAGCACCCTACCTGATTCACACTGGGCTCCACCTCTCAGCCCTCAAAGCTAATCTTAAATGAAGTCTGGGCACGTGACTTTGCTACCCTACGCACTCAATTCTTACAGTCTAGAGACCTGCGAGGGGAGAGCGGTGTTCATCAAGTGTGTACACAAGCCTGGCATTGAAGGAGAGATCCAGAGATCCGCAGTGTGCCCCAGCTTCGCCAATTACCTGCCGGCCTCCCACATCCATCATTAGGAAAGAAAATGTCCTGTAGAGCTGCCCACGGACAATCTGGTGGAGGAGGCATTTTCTCAACTGAGGTCCCTCTTCCCACGGAATTCCTGTTTGTGTCAAGCTGACAGGAAACTGACGAGTCCACCCACATACGGCACATTGCTATTCTTCTTACGGCCAGAAGTCATACAATGGTCATGCAATGGTCACGCAATGGTCGCTGACTTCATTCAAGGCAGCTATTATTTTCATAAATGGAGGACTCGGACCATTCCTGCTGACTTCCTAACTCCTCCATGGAGCTGATGTTAAGTGGGAGAAAAGTTTCATTTAGGCCCACTCTTCTAGAGGAAAGCAGTATCACACAACTGGGGTAGAGTGAAACTCTCACTGGACTGCGAGCCTACAAATTGTCAGCAGGTGGTCCAGAAACCAAGGAAGTCTCTAAATGGAGAGTCTAAAGATGACAATGAAGCTTGAGACAAAGTCTTGGTTGGGGCTATTGAGGAACAGGAGTTTCTCTCACAACAAAGGTAATCTGTATCCTCACCCCCAAATGTGGAAAGAAGCTGTGTCACACAAGAAAAGGGCCTGGGATTAGAAGGCCAGGACAGGCACTAGAGAGATGGCTGCTCAGTGCATAAGAACAGTGGCTGTTCTTCCAGAGGGCCTGGGTTCAGTTCCCAGCGCCAACGTGGTGGCTCACAACCATCCATAACTTCAGTTCTAGGGGATCTAATGCCCTCTCCTGACCTCCGTGGACACTAGCCACACACATGGTTCATAGACAGACAGACATGTGAGTGAAACACTCAGAACTATTTGTATAGTTTCCCCCACTAACCCTCTTGCAGTAGGCATGACTCTTCTGTTCCTTGAAAACCACTGAGCGGAAAGGAGCACAGAGAAGTTGAAAGGTCCACTCGGATCTTTAGGAGAACAGAGGCCATTCTGACACAGAAGTGGGGCTTTTGAGCTGTGCATTGTCCTTCCACTTCACGGGGCCACACAACCACAACTTTCTCCATACTGATCTATAAGGTGGATGGACTTTGCCAAGGATTGGAGCAGCCCTGGGAACCAACAGGTTGGGACCACTGAGCTATGAGAAACAGGTGTTGATACCTTGAGTATTCTCACACTGATGAGGTCCACAGAAAAACCAGAGCCGACTGAAGACGGTGACTGAAGGAGTTATAAGGGCAATTATCACAGGCTTATGAAACATCAGAATATAAGAAAACTATAAATGCCCCACCCCAGCTGCCTCCTTTTGCCCAACAACAGCCCCTTTTCTGCTTTTACATCACACACATTCTATTAGTCTCTCCTGCTTTCATTCCCATTTCCCCCTTCTGGTGGTCCCCTTTCTAGTTTAATGACTTATAACCCCTTCACACACACACACACACACACACACAGAAAAATTAAAATGTAGGCTCTATATATAAGAGGAAACATGCAGTGTCTGTCATTCTGAATCCGATTTGTTTCACCCATGTAACATTTCCAGTTTCACTCATTTCCCTGCATGCGTGTGCTACATGTATTGTTGATGGTTGATTTTAACCGTCAACTTCATACATTCTATAATCTCCCCAGAAAGGAATGTCTCAATGAGGTGTTCTCTAGATTGGGCTGGCCTGAGGACATGGTGGGGAGAAATGTCTTGATTACATCAATTGTGATAATGCCATCTACCGGATTTAGCCTCCTGAACTGTTCAAAAGTAGAGAACTAGCTGAACACATGCATGCATTCATCCATGTCTTTCTGCTCTTCCCTCTGGATAAACTATGACCAACTAGCTGTTTTAAATGTTTGCCTCCTAGACATTCTTGGGTTGTGATGGACTATAACCTGAAGTGTTGAGCCAAAATAAATCCTTTCTCCCCTTTTGTTGGGTATTTTATAACAGCATCAGAAATCAAACCAAGACAATTATGTCTCTCTCTCTCTCTCTCTCTCTCTCTCTCTCTCTCTCTCTCTCTTTTGCATGTATTCCTCCTATTGACCCTAAACCAGACTTTCAACTGACAGAGTGTTTGACTTATTGGGAGATATTGACTACATAAAAGTATGTGAATTTTAAATTGCCAGCTATTGAGGGTGTGATAGAACATGCCTAGAATCCCAGCACACAGGAGGCAGGGGCAAGAAGATTGTGACTTTGAGGCCAGTCTACACTCCACAATGACACCCTGTCCCTTCATCTCTACCCTCAGCTACCAGCTGTTGCAGAATTAAGGGAGCAGACTAAATTAGAATGCCATGAGCAAAGACACAATCTACCATTGGCAGCCATGTTAGAAATGCTAATGTGGAGAGTGCCAGGTGTGATCTTAGCATGCACGGGGACAGAGTCATGCAGACCTAACCTCATTTAAGGAAACACTGGTAGCTTCTCGGGGGGGGGAGGGGAAAAGAGAGACAGTCAGTTTACTTCAGGGATTTGGTCCATGAGAGGCTTCAGTCAATGGCCTCAGGCAGAACTAGATGAACTCAGTGGACAGGGGTAAGAATACTGCATACTTGCTCTCCGGTGAGGATCCTGGATTTTAATTTTTACACCCCCCCCAAACACACACACACACACACACACACACACACACACACACACACACAGCAGTTTAGACTGTAAAGCTAGAAGGAACCATCAGATAAGAAAACAAAATCTTAAGAAGAAGAGACATAAAAGAATAAAACTAAGGTAGTACAATGCATGTGATGTGAGAGCAGAAGGAAGGCCAATGGGGAGAGAAAAGAGACCAGCAAGGGGTTAGGGTCAGAGGTTTTGAGGAGAGGAATGGAGGATGAAGAGGAAGTTGATGAAAATGTCAACATAAAACTCAACTTTGTACATAACTTTTTAAAAACCAATTTTTTTTTTGAGACAGGGTATCACCATATGGCCCTAGCTGACATGAACCTCATTATGTAGACCAGTCAGTCTGGCTGTGAACTTACATAGATGTGCCTGCCTTTGCCTCTGCCTCCAAGCGTTGGGCTGGGCTTAAAGGCAAGTAACACCATGCCTGGCTGAAAGGTTAATTTTTAAAAAGACAGGATCATAATAGACTCCTTGATTACCCAGTGGGCCCTAACAGCACTCAAAAAGGAGGCCAAGTTAATGAAGGCAGGCACGGAACCCACAAGGCAAACAATGCTACGCAATCCTGACTGCACCAGAGCTGTGGGAGACACAGAACAGTCTCCCTCAGAGGGAGACTTGGAGGGAAGCAAGCCTTACGTTTTGGTCTTTTTTACCTCCTGAACGGTGAGAGAAGAAATTTCTGTTTAGGGTTTCTGTTTTGGTTTTGTTGTTTTGTTTTTTTTAAAAACATGTGCAGGCGTGCACACACACTGCTTGAAGTAATTTGTTGCTGTGACTTTAGCAAACTCACACTAGAGCTGAGGGACCTGTGTTACATCTCGGAGAGAACAGAGAAAGTGGAGGGATTGTGGTGATGCCAGAACTAACAGGTAAGAACCTGGGACGCGAAGTCACTTTTCGAGGGACTGGTCAGAACAAGATGTTTGTTCTACTCAGTGGCTGGTCATGTCCAGCCTAATGGCCATCACTCTTAGCATTAGCTTGACCCTCTGAGGGACAATGACTGCCCATCAGGTCTTCCTCCCGCAGCAGGTGATCTGGGCAGTATGTTGTCATTGCCATACTTGCTCCCTCTCAAACCTCACCCCCAGTCTTCCCAGCACTTTTTTCTTTGTTGCTGTAACTGCTTAGGCTCTTGGCTGCCCTTCCACAGTCCCAAAGGCATGCTTGCCTCAGATCCTTTGTCCTTGCTATCCCCTCTTTGTGACGCATTGGCTCCAGAGAGCTGCCTGGTCAGCGCCCCTCCTTCCCTCAAATCTGTGTTCGAAAATTTATCTCAGCAAGTCACCGTGGAAAACACTCTTTGGTCACTCCTGCCACGACTGCTCCTTTCTAGTTTTCCCCACCAAATAGATTTCCTCTTGGAATTTTTGTGTTTAGCATTTTGTAAGATTATAATTTTTCTGAGGTTGGACACTTAGCCCTGCTTGGTTCCTATGTATACCCAGGGCCTATGAGGAGTAGAGTTTCTGATCTGTAGAATGCAATAGATACTTTTTGAATGAAAGAATGATAGCCACTCGCTGTGTAGGCATAGCAAGCACTCTGAAAATATTGATGAATGAATGTATGAATTGATCAGGACCTGTCTACAAGATGGAATATAAAGTTGAATCAGACAAAGCTCCTGTTCCCGTGGATTGATTATTGGATGCTGGAATCAGTCATTCATAGGAGCAGAGATATCTTGTTATAAATCATTTATTCTGTCTTTAAAGAAGCCCAAACTCACAGTTGGTGGGACAAATCCAGTGGTCTTCCGTTTTTGTTCTTGTATTTACATTTCAATTCTGGAAGCTGAGTCTTGTTTGCTATTGTATCTTAAGCCTTTCCTAATGGTGTTTCCTTAAGAAAACATTATCGGAGATTGGCTTCTGTGGAGTAAAGTTCAAGACTTAGAAAGCAAACATTTTCATAAAATATCAACCTAATTCTATTTAGTCAACTCAAATACTGTCCCAGGTTTATGTTTTAAGCTAGGGAGGTAATTTCTTCACTATTGTCAGACACACACACACACACACACACCACCCTAGACTTATTTAACGTTCTGGGAACCAGGCCAGCAGCAGGGTCCCTGGAGCAGCATGGGCTTGAAGCTGTCACCCTGAACTTGTCTCTTGCCAACCTCTTAGCTTAGGTTATTGGGAACAATTGCTGTAGGCCCACAGACACTCATCTCACAGAAGAGGTAAATCAACTTTAGAAAAATCTACCGAGTCTACATGGGAAAAGTGTTGCCAGGCTGGGTGTGTTGGTACATGCCTGTAATTCCAGCACCCAGCAGGTTCAAGCAAGAAGATTGCCATGAGTTCGAAGCCAGCCTAAGCCACAGAATAAGACTTTGTCTCCAAAAGCCCAAGCAAGTGCCACCATTATGGCTCAGTGGGTAAAGACGGTTCTGGTGAGAAAAGATTCAGAAAAACACAACAACAATTATATAGGTCAGTGAGTATTTTAAGATAAAATAAGTCCTCAACTGTGAAGTTCAATGTTAATCTCCTAAACCTGTGTGTAAAACAACTTTTTGCCCCTTCCTTAAGTCTTTGTATGATGAAATGGCTCTGTTTTTTATGCAGAGGTCAGGCCCTGGCCTTCAGGACACTGCCATTTCAGACTGAATAGAAACAGGAAGATTCTAGGGAGCAAAACAGCAGATAAGTGAGTAAGTGAGCAAATGGATTTTCCACTCGTTCAAGACTTAATTTCCTGAAGTTTACATTTGTGTCCCGTCAGGGTGGCGACTTGGTCTCAGGTCAAGCAGCTTCATGGCTGAGACTTGGCAGCAAACAGCTCTGATTCAATAACTGTTTCCTTGTGCCCATGTACACCAGCAAATCCTTCTCCCCTCGGCCCTCGCTTCACAGCCGTGACTCTAGGCAAGGGGTCCTCCTACCGTGAACTGGGATTGGTAGTAGAGGAGACGACTAAATATTTCCTAAAACAGTATTCGACTTTGTTCCTCCGGGAAAAATACAATGACGGAGATGATTTTAAGAAGAAATTTCTGGCCTACGTTTCTAACCTCACAAATTCTACCTCAAGCCAGGCTGATTCTCCTCTTCTCTTAAATTATAGCTTTAAGTTTGAAGTAGAAAAGGTACACTCAAACTAAATTTATGTTCTAAAAAGTAAATGCCCAGCCATGGGGGTTTGTTTGCTGAGGTTCCTTTTCACTGGAGTGGTGACAGATGTGAAGAGGGGAATATTCACAGGGTCGAATATACCCCATGGTGTGAGCATGGATCAGAAGTTTCTAGAAATAAGCAAATCAGAAAAGATCAGGAAAAAAAGACCTCGGCAGTGACCTTTGAACATACTCCTTGGACTTCAATGCCCTCATTAGTTTAGAAAATAAACATTCATCTGAAATGACTTTTTTTTTTTTTTTAAAGAAAACAAAATCCCCAGACTACAACCTGTGTGTCCTGCTTCTAGTTCAGCCTGGTTCTTTTTACAAGAACTTCTTGCACGGGGCAAAGAGGCAACCAATTTGAAGCCCAATCCTGACATGTGATTGTCAGAGAGAGAGAGGGAGGGAGAGGAGGAGGCGGTCAATTGAAAGAATATAAAATATGGCTAAGTAAAACATTAGGCAATTTTGCTTCGGCGGAAGGACTGGCTTTTTGTTATTAAAAATTTCGTGTTCTCCTGCTGACCATGAACCACCCGGAAAGAGGAGCTCGGCTCACACAGAATAGTTTCTATCTCACACCATGTCGCCTCAGGGAACTGCTATCGCTGGGGATTTGCCCAGGCTCTGGGTTATAATTGGCTTCAATTCCCAAAGTAAAAAATCTCTTGGGTGATAAGAAAGAGGTCTCTCCCCCAACACCCCACAGTGCTGGGCTACTCGCCAGTCTGGAATTTTCTATAATGGTAAACTGCAGGGCTGCCATGCCTGCTTGCTGGTTATGACATTCAAAAGGGTTTGTGAAAACTCATAATTGCATCCATTCCTGCTCTGAGATCCCAGAATGCATCCTCGGTTGGATGGCAGGTTGCTACAAGGGAGAAGAGGATGAAGAGAGTCCTAGAGCTGGGTCTGAGGGGGTGTTTTGTCATATTCCGTTAGGCTTTTCTTCAGCTGAAATTAACACATTAATGCGCTAGGTGTGGGGAAGAGAACAGCTGAAAAAGTAACTGTTTGAGGTAAAGTGGTTACAGATGACTTTAAAATAAAAGCAAAGATGGGACAAGCAAGGAGGCACAATTGGGAAAGATGCTAGAACAAGCCTGATGACCTGAGTTCAATCCCCAGGACCCCCACTGTGGGTGGGGAGATCTGAGTCCTGATCTAAACACACACACACACACACACACACACACACACACACACACACACACCCAAACCACGAAACAAACAAATGCAGTTTTCAAGCAAAGAGGCACTTACTGAGTTTCTGCAAAGTGTCAGTGAGCGTGAGGCAGGCAGAGTGGGATGTACAATGAGTCCCATGCTGCCCTGACCCAGACGCTGTCCTGTCCCATGTCCCCACGATCAAGTACCATTAGAAGCAACTAGCCTAAAGCTGCATCTTGGTGGTCTGGGTCAGTGTCCCAGATGTGGACTATCAAAAGAGGCCTGTCTAAACTATTTTTTTCACAATTGTACAGCCTTGGCCTTTTGGGAAGAGTAGCTGAGTGTCTGAGGTTGAATCCTCTCTTTCATATTCATGACCGGCCACACTTATTGTTCACATTGTCCATTGAGCCACACAAAGGAGGGTTTAAAACGAAGGGCCATGAGGTTGCTTGGTCTGGAGGGAACTTGGAAAGGCAGTGGCTCCCGTACTGTGGGTATCTGTGTGGACAGGCAGAGGCCATGTGCACAAGGCAGCTACAAGACCTCTGTCTGAAGGAGAGAGGCTGAGGAGAGTGTTGCCCTGTGAGCCCTGTCCTTGGAACCCGGAGGGAAGAACCAGCCACATGATGCCATGAGAGGACAGGATTCTGTGCCCATGGCTTTGCCGCATGTAGGCTCTGTGCTCATCAACAGGCACCTCTGTCTCTCAGAACTGAGGGTTCTCCATCTGCAAGGTGAGAGGGGTTGTCACTACCCCATAGGGGTCCTACCAGGGCTCTGTTTGAATGCATAACATACTTGGCAGGGCCCAGAGTGTAGTACGAATTCTGGAAATGTGCATTCTGTGCCCTGCTTGACAGAAGCTGTCTTCTGTGACAAAGGAAGATGCTGCAGAACAGAGGCTGCCCATTGTCTTCTGAGAATGACCCTCCCCGCTGGAAGCAGCACTGTGAAAATACAGAGCAAGGGAGCGGATGGGTGGAGCCCTCTGCTCAACCCTGACATACCCACTCCCTGGCTCCGTTACCTCACACAAGTCACTGATCTTTATCCCACGCAACTCCCCAGAAGCCTGTAAAGATCAGGAGAGGAAGAAGTGCCTATTTTAACTTGTAGAAAACATGTTCTTATATGCAAAAGTGCTAAGATATCTATAGGAATAGTTGGATTGATTTAAAAGTTTATGAAGGTAGCGAGACACAACATCTGCAATGGATCATTTGTATTCTGTAGACTAGAAAAAATGAAATTAGAAAATAATTCTATTCACAGCACCGAATGATATACATATATGGGCATATTTAACACAGAAAACGCAAGACTTATACAATAAAAACTACAAAGTATTCTTGATGAAAACTAGGAAGAAATAGAAAGATATCCCATGTTCATGGATCAGATTTATTAATATATCCTCCCACTTGACCTACAATTCAGTACAATCCCTATTAGATTCTGATTGGTGCACCTTTCTTTGGGTGGGGTATAAAATGACAAGCTCATTCTAAATTCATATGAAAATAGGACAGCTAAAACAATCTCAAAAAGAACAAAATTTGAAGACTTACACATACCCTTCTTAAAACCATCTACCAAGCTACATGGCATTCATAATAATACAATCCTTGCTTAAGAATGCACATGCATGTGTGTGTGTGTGTGTGTGTGTGTGTGTGTGTGTGTGTGTGAAATTAAACTGATAACCAGGAATAAACAGTTACATTCACTTTAAGTTCAAAATGATTTACAAACTAAATAGAGTTAAATGTATAAAACCCTTATTTAGGCCTAATGTTAAATACTGATTTCTGTGCTCTCCATATCTGGTTGCAATCTCTGTTTTGAGAATCTCCTGTCTCAATGTCATGTAAACACTGCTCCCAATGTTTCTCTGATATGTTAGTAGCCAATCAGTGAGCAGGGAAGAAAATAAGGCTGAACTTTCTGCCAACCAGAGGAGGAAAAGAGAGAGAAGAAGTAGGGGATGCTACTATGAGTAGAGATCCAGGAGACATGATGAGAGAGTTACGAGAGCAGAGAATGCCATAAAGTGCAAGTATCTTGGGGATTTATGCTAGGAGAAAGCCAGACTAAGTTAGAGGGTTAAAAATAGAACAGTAACTGCTCAGTTGTTGTGCCACTAAGCTTATTAAACAAATAGTATAGTCCAGTCTCCTGGGTTAAGAGAGAACTGAGAAACACACACAATTTTGAAGCTGCCGCTAACATCCTTGGAAGAAAATAGAGAGGATAGATTCATGATTGTGAGTTAGACAATGACTTCTCAAATCTGACAGAAAAACTATAAGTGGTGATTTTAAGAATGGATAGATAAGACTGCATTCACTTTTAGCTTGCACTTCAAGACATTCCGTCAGAAAGGCAAAAGACAACTCACAACCTGGGTTATAAATCATACATCTCATAAAGAATTTATACCCAGAATATATAACATGAACTCCTATGGCTAAAAATTTTAAAAGACAAAAATCTAATTTTTAAAGACTAAATGGATTTAAGTAGACATTTCTCTTATGAAGTTATCAAATATCCAAAAAGCACATGAAAAGATGCCCAACATCATCAGTCATTGGGGAAATGTAAGTTAAAACTATAATGAAATGTCACCTCATCTTCCACCAAAATGGATGAAAGAGAAAGAAAAAAAAGAGGGAAGGAGGGAGAGAGGAAGGAAGGGAAGAAAATAAAATATAGAAGCAGCCTTCATGGTTTTCAAGACCTATTATGAAATGAAAATGTGAGAGCTCTTTTCAGAATTAAGAATTTCAGCTAGAAGAAAAAAAATTCCAGAAGTTTGCACTACAAAGAAACAATGAATGCTTTAGTGGTGGAAAATGCATTTTACCCTCACTTGAACAGTGTATGATCTTCTAGACCAGCGGTTCTCAACCTTCTTAGTGCTGAGACCTTTTAATGTTGTGGTGACCCCCCAAACATAAAATTATTTTCATTGCTACTTCATAACTGTAATTTCGCTACGTTATAAATCATCATGTCAATATTTGTTTTGAGGTGGTTTTAGGCAAACCCTATGAAAAGGATCTTTTGAACCCCAAGGGGGTCATGACTCACAGGTTGAGAATTCCTTTTCTAGATGGTTCTACATCCTCCCTTACCCAATTTCCTCTTCATTTCAACTCAGGGAATAAGGGGAAAAAAAAGCAACATCAAGAAACCCAGAGAGGGTTAGGCATGAAAGAACATATAGCAATGATGGGAGCTGGAAAGAATAGTCAAAACAAAACAAAACAAACAAACAAAAAAACCCAGAAGCACAGAGAGGGAATTCCCATGCTTCTATCTGATCTTAGACAAGGCCCAACTGTCCCCAATTCAGGCACCTGCATTTGGTGTAATTGTACTTCTGGCCAGCTCTTGGGCCTGAGACTTGGCCTCTGTGTCCTATCCCTTTCCTAGAGCACTTTCTGCATTTTCCCTTTTGGAATGCTGAATGTCTTTGGGGCAAACTTTAGAGGAGGGCACAGTGGTGTTCTTACATATTCTTAAAGCTACTCACACAGCTTGAGTTTTATATTTTTCAGAGATAGAGACATGCCAAAGTGGGTGTGAAAGTCTCTCACAGAAATGTACAGATCTTAGTCTGGGACAAGTCCAGTTGGCTAAGATGCAGAGAGATGGGTCAGGTTAGGAGTATGTGGAGCCTGAAATTAGCTCCACTCATAGAGCCCAGTTAAAGCCAGTAATGAGCCCAGGGTACTCAAAAGTCCAAAATGACAGGCTGAACGCCACTCTGATGATCTTTTGGCCCTAGCAATGAGAAGGACATCTAGTGTAAAGAGAATGAATATCCCCAGAAGATTGCAGAATTCAGAAAGACCAAAATTGGTGAATTAATAAAGTCAGAAGGTTATCAGAAAAATAAGGGAACCTCAGCCAACAAAGGGAGGCTCAACAGCAAAATCCCAGAGCCCAAGAGAAAGACAGACAATGTAAACCTGCCTCTGTGGAGTCAGAAAGATGTCTAGTGACAGGCACGAAGGCAGGAAAGTCCAACAAGTGGGAATACCTCCATCAAGCAAGTTTGGGGTCCAGAGGCACAGATTGCCTGTCATCTGCTTATGCCCTCAAGGGGGTACAGAGCAAGAGCAAGGCAGATGGCTATGTGGACCGAGCTGGTCTGCAGGGCCAGCGTGAAGGGTCCGCTTGAGGAATGGAAGTTGTATACAGAGAGGAGACTCACTGAGCATCTTTAATTATGTTCTTCATCAGATCAGTGGAGAAGCTTCTTCAGCATTGGTAATTCAAAGAATAATGGGGTGACGTTAATCGGGAGCCTCCTGAGTCCTGGCCGATTCCTGAGTCTGAAATGCAGACTCAGGAAGAAAAAAGGAAACCATGAAACTCGTTTTATCCTCACTAAGCTTGGAAACACCTTGGGGATGGAGGGCATGACCATGTCCATGTGTGGAGGTCAGGGGTCAGGCTGAGTGGTTTCTACAGGTGCTAGAGCCTTGTTTTAAACCCACCTCCTGCTTTTCTTTTTAGTGCATATGACTTTGCAGTTTACATGTATGTGGTGCATATAGCGGGAGGGCACAGAACTGGAGGGCACGCAAACTGTTTGCCGGTCCCTGGTGGTCTTCACTGATGCGGTTGGCTGTCTTCCACTTGCTGGTGGATCCTGGCTGAGGAGGGAGGTTGCCTCAGCACCAAGGAGCGCAGCTGCCCTGAGATGCAGGATGAGGTTTAAAAGGTTTTAAACAGCTCGTCACTTATATATAAACCGCACGGTTTGGAAAATGTCTGACCCGGTGGTTTCACAACATCATCTAGAGGATGTTGAAGCCAAGAATGCAGCCTTGAGGTCTTCTCAATGGTCCTCATGCCCTCCCATGTCTGAACTCCAAGTCAGTACATGCTCTGCCTTCATAAGCTCAGTCAAGAAGATTTTTTAGGACATCTATTTTACAAAGGATAAAAACTGATACCCAGAAAAGAATGCGGGTGCCCAAGTTCACAATGTTGGGGGTGGGGTGACTCTGAGGAATTGTCTTCTTTCATGGATGTTTTCATCAGTCTGAATTAGCAAGGTAGAGGTAGCAGGGACCCGGAGAGTATGTCTCAGGTTAGGCTCAGGCTGTGCAAGTGAGTGATTGATGAATACAGAATTACGGGTTTTCTCCAAAACACCAACATTTGTTTAAGATTTTTTGCCTCCAAGCATTAAAGCAGAATGTTTTCTCAGGCCTGCCTGTGAAAAGCAAGTGTTTAAATGTACAGCTGCTTTTTCATAGAAAGCCAGACACGCCATGGAGCCAGTGAGTTCATTTGTTTGGTTTGTGTGCAACATCTGGAAGAAGAAAACAACTCCTAGAAGCCCCTTAGGCAAGCTCTGGAGGGGCCTCAGCCACTACACCTATAGATGGGGGACTTCAGCTGCCGCCCCACTCCTTCAGCCCAGAATCCTTGTCGTAGACCATCGGCACCAGTGACATATCCGCAAACAGCTCTCTTTAAATGCATGAAGCAGGTCAAAGTGCTGTGATCATAACGAAGGCTGCAAAACCTTGTAGGTCATCATCTCTCTTGTCTCAGTTAGGGTTTCTATTGCTGTGATAAAACTCCACGGCTCAAAGCGACTTGGGCAGGAAAGTTTAGTTCACCTTAGAGTTCCAAATCAGTGAGGGAATCTGGGGAAGGAGTGCAAACGGCAGAAACCTGGAGGCAGGAGATGATGTAGAAGCCGTGGGAGAGTGGTGCTCTCTGGCTTGCTCTTCCTGGCTTATTCAAACAGAACCCAGGACATCCTGCTTGGAGAGGTCACCACCCACCATGGGCTTGGCCCTCCCTATGTTAATCATTAATCAAGAAAACGCTCTACAGGCCTGCTCACAGGTCAGTATGGTGTAGGTATCTTCTCAACTGAGGTTTTCTCATCCCGAATGACTGGAGGCAGTGCAGAACTGACGTTAAACTAGCCAGCACACCCACGGCCCTGACTCCGTCTGTAGCCCTTCAGACTCTCCTCGGAGCCTCACTACTTCTGAGACCGTCAACATCCCTAGCACACACCTGCCAGTCACTGACGCATAATTAGAAATCCTTTCAGACCTAGGACTAGCGAGATAGCCTGGCCTATCCAAAATCTCAGCTAATTCTGTGGCAGAATCAGGAGAGACTTGACTTTATACCCCCTCTGGTCTACTCCTTCTGGTCCCACGTGTTGGTCGGTCTAGGTAGGCATGCTAAGGCTACTCACAGCTGAAGGTGACTGGCTAGGGTACCTGGTCCAAGCCATTTCCCACCCACAGCCCACAGGTTGTGTGTCCGTCTCAGACGCTTGCAGACATTCTCATGACCACTGATCCTGCCACAGGCTGAGCAACTGCAGAGGCATGTCCCTTCAGAGACAGCCAACAGAGAGTCTCTTCTTCCAGGACTGAGAGAATCTACTGTATTCCAAACCACATGCTCAGGTAATTCCAGCCTGTGCGGCTCTTTGTCTCAGTGTCTGCCAACACATCACTCCAAGACCTCTCCATTGGAGTGCCTCTCCTTGTTCTCAAAAAGGCTGAAGATCCGTGTGGGTTACAATTAAGAAAAGTGGCCAGCAAGAGTCAAATGCCACACAGGACCTGAGCCCCAGACCTGCCCAGGTCCCTGCCTGCTTAGTCTGTGGACACAATGGCCCTATTCACCAAAGAAGACTCTGAAACACGAGTAGGCGTTGCTAAAGGGTCTTTGAAAGAAAACTTGCTGAATCAGGCTCCCTCCAAATTCATTTTAAGTGACTTTTACCCATTTCTGGCACAGGATTTCTGGGTGAGGCAAACCCTAAGAATGGAGCAGTCTAACCAAACTCCCAGAAGCCTTAGGAAAATGCATGTGGTCCTATCAATCAAAAATGATCTGGAGCAAGCAAGGCCGGGGCTAGATCCACCATGGTCTGTAGGCCACAAGGGCTCCATTTGAATGAATCTTCTGGGGTGGGGGAAAGGGAGGCCAGCTGTTATTGTAATCAAAAGCTTTCAGCACATGGGAAGGCTTTTCCTACTACCTCACCACTCCCTCCTTCAGGGAGCAGGTTCGATGGTGTAGAGTAAGGAACCCCTCTCATCACCACGGAGGCCAAGAGAAACATGCTTTTTGAAAAGTGGCGCTTCGGTGTGGAAAGGTCGATGATGGAAGTTTAAATAATGATGTGCCAGGAGACGTTATTTCTTGTAAATACTTGCAACACTTTTTCCCCCTTCAAGGCACAAGTTGGCTAGGGCTTCTGTTGCCCCACGCTGCACCTACTCAGCGTGCTTTCAGCAGCTCCGTCAGGGCTCATTACAAAGACTGTGGTTTCATTTCGGAATACAGAACGATGCTCTTACGTGTCTTTTGAAAATAAGTGGCAGAAGTTAGAAAAAAGTTCCTGCAGACATGTTAGTTGCATTGGTGGGAGCTCTTTTCTATCGGATGTATGGGAAACAAGTCTCAGCCTCGGAAACGTCTCAAGCCCCCTTCTCTTTAACTATTACATATACACTCCTCAACCCGTCAGTAAGTTCTTCCTCAAAGGCAGTCCTCAAACTCAACTCTTCCCCTTCACAAAAAAAAAAAATGATGTTTAAATGCTTGAAAGCTATATTCACTGCATTATCCTACTGTGAGTTTTCAAAGTCTTCCATCAGTCCCTGTAGGGAGAAATTTGGTTTTCTTAAAAACATAGAAACGTTGTGGGAATATGTTTTTGTTTTAATCCCAGGTGTGGGCTATGGGACTGCTTCAGATTGTCCACAGCAGCAGACTATGGATTTGCCTCAAGCTCTAGCAGGGGCGTGATTTTGCCAGCTGAGGATAGTTTATGTTTGGAATTCTGGGGAACTCTTCAGAGGGTAGATAAACGCCAGAGTCCCAAGAAAGGGCAGCCGCTGCTCCCATTGCTGCTCCTGCCCCTGCCCCTGCCCCTGCCCCTGCCCCTGCCCCTGCCCCTGCCCCTGCCCCTGCCCCTGCCCCTGCCCCTGCCCCTGCCCCTGCCCCTGCCCCTGCCCCTGCCCCTGCCCCTGCCCCTGCCCCTGCCCCTGCCCCTGCCCCTGCCCCTGCCCCTGCCCCTGCCCCTGCCCCTGCCCCTGCCCCTGCCCCTGCCCCTGCCCCTGCCCCTGCCCCTGCCCCTGCCCCTGCCCCTGCCCCTGCCCCTGCCCCTGCCCCTGCCCCTGCCCCTGCCCCTGCCCCTGCCCCTGCTGCTCCCATTGCTGCTGCTGCTCCTGCTCCTGCTCCTGCTCCTGCTCCTGCTCCTGCTCCTGCTCCTGCTCCTGCTCCTGCTCCTGCCCCTGCCCCTGCCCCTGCCCCTGCCGCTGCCGCTGCCGCTGCCGCTGCCGCTGTTGCTGGTTGCTGGTTGCTGGTTGCTGGTTGCTGGTTGCTGGTTGCTGGTTGCTGGTTGCTGGTTGCTGGTTGCTGGTTGCTGGTTGCTGGTTGCTGGTTTCTCCTGTTGCTGGTTTCTCCTGTTGCTGGTTACTGTTTGTTGCTGTTTATTGGAGAGCTGGTTGCTGATTGAAGATATCCTGACGATGAAGATCAAATTTGCCCCCATGGAACTCGACGCCCCTAATAAGCAGGAAGTGTTAGGTATCTCTGCCCCCTTTCCCTTCTAACCTTCTTTCTCTCCTACCTAGTGTTGGGGGATTGGAATGGATAGGGGTGCTGTAGGGAGGTAAATAAAAGAACCCAATGAAGTAGCCAAAAGTCTGGCTATACATCACATATGCTGTTTTTATTTTATTTTATATTTTGAGACAGGGTTTCCTCTGTGTAGCCTTGGCTACCTTGGGCTTGCTGTGTAGACCAGGCTGGCCTCGAACTCACAGAGATCTGCCTGCCTCTGCCTCCTCAAGTTCTGGGATTACAGGCGTGAGCCACCACATCCAGCTTATATGTTGCTTTCTAAATTTAAAATAAATTTACAAACTCATCTCTCATCCCTCTAAACCACACCCAAATGGCAGGTATGCTTAACCTCTCTTCCTCCATCTTATTCAAATTTGTTTCTCTTAGGCTACGTACCCCCTCAGATTGCCACACTCTCTATTGGTGTTTTTTTTTTCTTTAAATATCTGGCTCAAATTTAATTCCCTATTTAAAAGTCTTTCTGCTTATAGGACAATATTTAATTCTAAATCCATCTTCTCTATGGAAATTGTCAAGACCCAGTAACACCTATTTCTTTCCCAGGCCTCTATCTGTACATTGTTCATTTAATTTATTCCATTTTCAGCTTTTAGGTTGTTTCCTGTTTTGTTCCGTGTGGTGGCTTGAATGAGAATGGTCCCAATAGGTTCATATGTTTGAATTCTTGGTGCTTAGTTAGTAGAACTAGGAAAGGATTAGTAGTTGCCAGGTCCAGAGTGAAAGTCAGTCTCTCTTATCTCTCTCCCTTATCTCTGTCTGTCTCCCTTATCTCTTATTATCTTAAGTCTGTCTCTCCTCTCTCTCTGTCTCTCTCTGTCCATCTCCCCTCTCTCTCCTACTGCCTGTGGATCGGGATATGAAGCTCTCAGCTACAGCTGCAGCTCATGCCTGTCTGCACCCCGTCATGGACTGACCCTCTAAAACTGCAAGCAAGCCACCAATTAAATGTTTTTCTTCTTACGAGGGTTGCCTTGGCCATGGTGCCTCTTCACAGGAAAGGGGCGGTAACTAAGAGAGCCCGTTATTTCATTATTTCACTCATAAATCAGTCTTTGCCATTTTAGGTATCTTCAAAAAAAAATCCTCTTTCTCACCTAAGCTCTTTAAATGCAATAAGACATACACGTTTCTCGTTGCAGGCGGCATCATTTTGAATATATTTGTGGCACATTGTGTTAAAGCTAAAGATAAATTCTTCTGACTCTCCTTATGGGAGGATTGTATATCTTTCACTATTGGCATCAACCTTGGCAGCATGATTTACTTAAGTCATTGAAATGTGAGCACGGGTGATTGGTGCCACCTCTGGGCAGCAGTTTTAAACATGCCACATTGTTCTACGATTATCTCTTTTCCATGCAAGTCCCATGTCTCTTCTAAAGGCTGACTGTCTTGAGCCTGGATTCCAGTGTGCAGAAAAACTGAGGCAAAGTTAATTCCGTAAGCCACACTCATGACTGAGAAATAAATGGTCATGCTTCTGGTACGGTTTGGGTTTTCTTGTTACTAAAACATAACTTAGTCTGACCTTATTGATAGCTTATATAGAGTGCACAGCTAAAATAATGGCAATTTAACACATATACACTCTCACTCTGTCTTCACAATGAACGTCCTGGCTGATTTTTACTTTGTTCATTCTAATACTGAAAAACAATTAAAACCCAAGGATGACAGCTTCAAAACGTCAACATATGGCAAAACAGAGTAAATTGTGTGATGGTTTGCATGAAAATAGCACCCATAAGCTCAAATAATTTCATGCTTAGTCCCCAGTTGGTGAACTGTTTGGAAAGGATTAGAAGACATGCCTTTGTTGGAGGAAGTGTGCCACTGGGGATGAGCTTTGAGATTTCAAAATCCCATGCCAGGTCCAGTCTCTCTCTTTCCCTCCCTCTCTCTTTCTCCCTCTGTCTCTCTCTCTCCCTCTTGCTGTCCTTCTCCTTCCTTTCTCCCTCCCTCTCCTCCCCCTCTGCCTGCTCCCTTGTAGAGCTCTCAGCTACTATTTCAGCCCCCTGCCTGCCTGCTTGCCACCATGCTCCTCACCATGATGATAATGGACTAACCTCAAAAACTGTAAGCAACCTCCCCAATTAAATGCTTTTTCAAAAGCAAGAGTTGCCCTGGTCATGATGTCTCTTCAGAGGAATAGGATGATAACTAAGACAGGTTGTATCTTTTATAACGAATCCCTAACTTTCCACTATAACATGTGCTGTAGATATCCTTCAAAAGTATATGTTGAAATTCTAGTCCTTAGAACCTACAAATGTGACCTTGTTATGGAGATAGGTAAGGCCTTTGTGCTAGTTTCATTTCCCTTGCTGTGATAAAATACCTGGCAAAAAGCAATTTAGAGAAGAAAGGGCTTCTTTCAGCTTGCGATTCCAGGTAGCAGTCTATCGTTTTGAGGAAGTCAAGGCCAGCACTTCAAGCAGCTAGTCACAGCACAACCACATTAAAAGCAGAGAAAAATGAATGCACACATGCTTTCTTGCTTGCTTACTTATACTCAGGTCAGTTTCTCTTATCTTGTATACCCCAAGATCTACTGCCTAGGGAGTGGTGTTGCCCATAGTAGGCTGAGTCTTCCCACATCAATTAGTATTAGCAACCAAGACAACTTCTTGATTGTGCACAGGGCACAAACCTGCCCACAGGCCAGCTCAATGCAGACAATCCCTCTCTGAGCGTCTCTTCCCAGGTGATTGACAATTACAGCATCACAGCTTTATAGGCATGGCACAATTACTGTTATATCATCAGAGAGTGCCCAGTTCCACATGGATGGAGTAAAAAGAGAGGAGAGATAGCTACAGACAGGTAGATTGCCACGTGACCACAATCCACAGACCAAGCAATCCCAAGGATGACCAGCAGTACTTGAAGCCACATTCACCCTAGAATGTTCAGAGAGAACATGGCCTTGCCACCACTTTAATTCTAGACTCTAGCCACCAAAATAATGAGGAGGTAACTACCTTGCTGTAAGCCATCTTATTTGTAATTGTTATGAAAATCCTAGGAAACCCAAGTACTACTAGCACCTTAATTTCAGGACAGAAATTTTGAGAAACTCCCACAAAGAAGGATTGGGAATGGGTACAGCCTGTCTGAAAACCCTTAGTTCCTCCACTGAGAGCCATCAGTCAGTGTTGTTTGGTTCATTCACAAGGTCATAAGAGTGTAGCTTAAACAGATTTTTTTTTCCCTCAAGTTCTGGCGTCCAGAAGTTCAAGGTGAAGGTATCAACCAGGTTAATTCCTCTGAGGCTTCCCAATTAGACTTAAGATGACCATCTTCTCTGTGTGTTTTCACATGGTCTTCCCATTAGAAGATCGGGGTTCTGATCGTCTCCTCATATAAAGACATAGGTGATATTAGATTAGGGTTTATTCTAACGGCTTTACTTATCTAAAGTTCCTATCCAGGGGCCTTCTCTTCTACAAGTCACATTCTGGCATATTAGGGTAGATTTTTAACTCTTGAATGTCACAGTGGATACTAGTTGCCTCATAACACTACCTCGTTTTTATTGGTGTCAAAGGAGCTTCTCACAGTGCTAGAATGCACAGATTGACCACAAGAGTGATAAAGACAAGAGCCCAAGAACTCAAAAGTGGCCTTGAAATTGCCATCAGCATCCCTAGGTCTGACATCCAGGACCACAGCAAAATAAGCCCTTCCTCTTCTCTTGCAGGTCTCCGCATTGGTTCTGGGTTGTTCACCGTTTTCCATGTCTGCTGTTTCAGCAGCAGCCTTAACTACAACTATATTCTCCTTTGAGCTGTAATCACTACTTGTTCTCTGGTTAACTTTTCTACCCGTACAACATTCTGTTTGATCCATTCTTTTAGCACAGCCCTTCTTACAGGCAACTCTTCCTCTAGCCCTCATGTATCTCCAACCTTACAATCAAAGCTTAAAACAAAAATGAAAGATATATTTTGAGATCTATGGCTAGACATAAATGTGCACCTATTTGGCTCTTGCTTTCATATGAACGTGAGTTTAGTTTTTTCTCCTTATTAGGAATACTTGCTCTGAGATTCTAATGTCTGAGTCATTGTGATAATGCTTCTTCGCTATTACAAATTTTGTTTGAGAAGGTAGATATAAATATGTCAATTATCTGATAAAATATAAGAAGAGAAAGGATAGAGAATGATGGAGTAGCGGTTGGCTGTTGGCTCTTCTAGGTCAGGAAGCTGGGAAAGATGCATCTACTACCGGGGCTCTGAAGAAGAGATCAGAAAAAGCAGGAGGGGGCAGCCTTGGGACTTTGAGAGTCCAGGACAGAAGCAGGCTGCTCAATGTGTCTAGAGCTGAGTCCACAGCTGGTTTAGCAAGATACCAAAACGACACATGTGAACCAGCCTGAAGAAAGTGGTCAGAAACAAGGGTAAAAAAATAAAGGAGTAGGTGAATGTTGGGAGTGATGATAGAATCTCTTGGATATTTTGACTGAAGAGTGACGTAGACAGACACATATTTTCCCAAGACTTCTCTGTTTCTGTCATGTGACTGTAGAACACAGAAGGCTGAAGACCCAGAGCAGGTGAGTAGCTCTAGGCAGAACCAGAGGCAGACATCCTGCCCTACCCCCACGACAGCGTGAATTCTGCCAAAGCCTGAGAATGTGTGCTTTTCTCAAACCGTGATTGTTTAACTACTTCCTACACTGATTTCCTTTGGTTCAAGTAATGGCTGGTTTTAATTTACATCAGGCATTTTCTTTGAAGTGATGTGTGCCTCCCCACGCAGTCTATCACCCCTAGAATGCTGTGTACTTGAAATCTGGTAAGAATTTGTATCACATACAATTTCTGGGAGTGTGATAGCAAACACACCGGCACAGGCGCTATTTGGGGACAGTTAACATTCTGGATTTTGCTTTGACTCACAAAGGATTTGTAAAGCACCATAAACTCAGACTCTTGCTGGCCCTGGACCCACCCTGAGGAGACCTTTGTCCTGGGTCTCAGGCAAACTTGGCCTCTGAGCCCTACCTCTACCACTCTCCTGGTAACATTCCGAGGTCCTTAGAGCAAAACATTCAACCCCACCCCTTCTTTGCACTTATTTTCTGTTTTTAAGTGTAGAAATGATCATTTCAGACCATTTTCATATCTTGGCAGAATTTTTTAGATGAACTAAAATCCTAGACTGGCTTTCCAGTGGCTCAGGGCATTTCTGGACCACTTCAACTTCTTAACCGGGAGTCTCAAAAACTTACAAACAAGTGTGTCATTGGCTCTAGGGAAACAACTTTATGCCACACTGGGGTGTCATTTTCTCTGTCCCTTGACCTGAGTTGAACAAATCACTCCATTTTCCTCCATTGCTTGTATTCAAAGTTCACCAAATCAAATGTGACTATTCCCCACTAAAGAAACTCTCACTTTCCAGAAAGTTCCCAACTAAAATGGACTTAAACAGAATGTATTCTAACTACATAAAAACTGTAGTTGCATTTTAACTAACATTAACTTGATCCACACACACTGAACTTCAGAAAGATTATTCAGAAAGGCAGATACAGCGATATAAGCCATCCTCCTGCCTATTTACCCCAGCTCAGATCTGAGCTTCACATTGCTTGCTCACAGCCAGGCATGGTGGTGCATATTTGTAATCCCAATAGTAGGGAAGAGGGCTGAGGTGAGAATCATGATCTCAGAGCTAACCTGGGCTACATGGCTCAGTACCAACAAAAATGTTTCCTTGTGTTACTGTGACTAGAAGGAAATTTTCCACTCTGACCTTTATAGCATGTCAAAAACCTACTTTTTGAGCCTTTATGTTTGAATTCACCCAGTTTTCCTCTTCTCCCCCTGCCCCCACAAGCTCAGACCTCAACAGAATACCTCAGCCTGAGGCTGAGTGGCTTGAACAGTGTAAACCGATTCACAGTTTGAAAGCTAGCATAAGGGAATAGCAGGTTTGGTTTCTTCTGAAGTCTCTCTCTCTGAACGTTTCTTTGCTGGGTCATGACCTGGCCTTTTCTCTATACACCTGTGCCTCTTCCTCTGGACATAAAGGAATGGAGCCTCCCTCAAACGCTTCACCTTAACGTGATCACTCTTCAAAGACCTTATTTACTGAGTTACATTCTGAGGTAGTGTGGGCTAGAACGCCCACTAGAATTTGGCCAGAGCATGAGCACATTGTGATATATTTTAGAATATTCGTAGGTCTCTATACTCTGAGTGCTTCCTTTCCTCAAGCTGGGTGTAAACCTCTTTGGTGAAAGACCTTGTTTTAAGACTCAGTGATTACAGCAATCAATTGGTTGATCTTGATCACTCTGCGTTTTTTCGTTCATATTTGTCCTGTTGAAAACACCTTGTTGAGGTGGGGGAGGTGAGAATCAGCACAGTGGCTTCTCCATGTCACATGGGGCTGGAGAATCTCTGAAGCTGCTTACAAATAAGTTTCTTTATTTACCATCACCATTCACTGACTGCCCTAAAATTTCTGTCTCTAAGGAGTCTTAGCCATTTGTTAACTTTTATTTGAAAGCGTCTCTGGAAGGTTGTATTGATTTGGCTTTCATTACCGTCATGAAAATGTCTTGAGGCTGAGGATTTTAGAAAGAAAATTAGCCTGTTTGGTTTGGAGTTCTGGAGAATGTAAGTCCTGGTCTGGGTGGTCCCATTGACTTGGCCTTTGCTTAACTCCTGATGGCACATGGCATCATGGCAAGAGAACTCGTGGAAGAGATAAATCGTATCACAATAGAAACCCAGAGAACTTTCAGGGATCAGGTTAAAGTTTCTATGGTAAGTTGCTCTTCTGCAGACTCATGGATTCCATGAGAACTATGCTAACTTCTCTCCTGGGAGCAGGTCCTTGCAATGACCCAAAGGTAGTCCCCACCGTGTTTTTCAGCTAACTGTACTGAGGACCAAGCCTCCAGCACACAAAGCCTTGAGGATCACACCACATCTAAACAACAGACAGGGCTAGCCCTAACATCTTGAACTCCCAGGCTTTGCTCACTTCCCCGTCTGCATCCAGCAGCCCCTGAGTAGACCTGGCAGGCCATCTCATTTGATGCTACAGTCGAGGATACAGAAGCGGGGGCAATCAGAGGACTGTCAAACTCTTTCCTGCAAGGACTCCAAGCAAGTTCTTCTGACTCCAAGGCCCGCAGTGTTTTCCTTCCAGTGACCCATTAGCCCTCATTATGTGGAATTAAAAAAAAAAAAAAAATATATATATATATATATATATATATATATATATATATATATATATATTGGTCTTATGCACACTAATCCATGTAATGAAGCAAGAATGGCTTCTCTCCTGAATTCTGGGAACTCCAAACAGCCTATCTTTTGGTACCAAACAATCTACCTAACAATTTTGTTGGTTTATAAAATAAATGCTCAAGTGCTCAAACCATATGTTTAATAGAATTCTCAATGGAGATATTCTTCTTTATAAGCGCAAATAGAATTTCTCAACATCCAAGTGGAAAAAAAATAAGCACGATTTTTTTTTTCAGGAAAAAAAATGGTCTAAATTTATCCTTCAGTCAGTTCCGGGACACTGAAAATTATATAGGTAGATTTCATGGTCTGAAAATTCTTTCGCCCGGACCATAAGTTTACTCCTCAGGTCAAGATGAATCATCCCAAAGACATTTGTATATAAACACAAGTCTTGCTGGCAGCAACCTACATCCAGCATCCCTTCTAAAAACAAACAGAAAAGCAGACTTTCAAACCAGTTAATCCATTTACCATATAAAAATCTCTAGACAGAAGGTGTATGTGGCCTCCTTGGGCCAGTTTTACTGTCTAAATTAGTGTGAGAGCTTTGTGTGCTAGGTAGGAGCCACAGTCTCTCCCACACACGATAGCTTGCTCTTCTGATAACACAAAGCCCCACAGCCTGAGGTTGTGCTGTGCTTATCGTATCATTTAGCATGGCCCATATCCCCTAGAGGCCTATGGCCTCTGCAGGCTGTGTGTGTTTTCCTGACAGTGCCTTCGTGAAAATGTGTCTTTGTGCCATGTCAGGCATGTCTCTGGCTCCGTGTCTATGTGGGGGTTGCAATGGTCCCTTTTTGCTTGCTGACTTTATAAACTGGATTCTGTTCATTGTCTACTGAAACTGGAAAAAGCCACACGTGGCAGCTTATGAATTGTGTCTTCCAGCAGGCTCTGGAAGACAACTGGAGAGAGGGTGGCCAGTGTATGTGAAACTCCCCATGCAGAATCGGGTTGGGACACACAATAACATCTGTGTGCATCCCAGAAGCCTGCGGACCACTTCCCAACAAGCAAGCGAGTGAGCGTGGAGAAACAGAGTCTTTTGTTAGCTGTTTATCTAAGAGACTGGTTTGTTTGTTTGTTTGTTGGGGGCTGCTGGGGACAAGCAAATTGCTTGCTTGTGTGCAACCTGACTTTTTTTTCCTCCCCCATATCTTCATTTCTAATTCTCCAAAGTATAGATTCCCTTTAATTTGAGGAGTCAGCTCATGGTAACTTTTTAAATACCTTGGATACTTGTACAAGACAGAAATCCCAGGGTTCCTGGCCGCTTTCTGTTCCCATCATGCACTGCATTCTTTCTACAGCTAGAACACACAGCTAAACATACCATTCCATACTCTCAGACTCTTTTGGCTTTGGGGTTCTGTAAAGCTGTGTAATGAGATATCACAGTTCTCGGGTCTTGTCTGGTAACATAATTTCAAAGTTCCCCCTGGTTCAGGGCACACAGTGAAGTCCTATACAGCTAGCAATGACTGCATTCTTAGCTTCCCTGCATAACTAGGGAAGCACAGATTTTCAAAAAAGAAAACCTTTCTGAGAGCCTCTTGCTGGTTTTGCAAAGTAGGATGAAAAACAAAACAACAGCAGCAGCAGAATCTGGGAACCCACCTGCCTGAGCAGGAAGAGGCTTCAGATAGCATCACACAGACAGAGGCTTGGTTTTCTGCAATCGCCTTGGGTGTTCTGGCAATTCCAGAGGAGGAAGATCATCTTAAACCAAATCCACTTTTCCCAAAGGAGCATCTGGAATTCTGTCTTTGGTTAGGGGTTTGGACTTACTATTTGCTTACCCACCTTTCCACAGATGCTGGGTAATCTGAATTCTGCGACAAAAAAAAAAAAAAAAAAAAAAAAAAGATTTGTCTCTGTATCATTTTACCTGGCTCCCAGAAGCCAAAGCAGAAAGTGTCCTTGCTGAGGAACACTGAATAGTGTGACCTAACAAGTCTCTTTCAAGTTGTCTAGAGGAAAAGTTCCCTGTGGCGGGATCCTGAGAGTAATTGTCACCGTCTTGCACATTGATAAGTCCATCTGCGGGAATCCAGTCAGTAGCAAAGGGGCAGAGGGGCTCAGTATAGATTCATGGGGACCTGTCTTCTACACCTGAGCTTAGAAAATGTGAAATTTTATCTGTAAAACAAACAACAATAACCACTTTTTTAAAATCTTCAAATTCCATGGATTACTCATCATTTCTTCTCTTTACAGACAACCTGAAATGGGTCCTCGGGAGGACATTTGTGGAAAACTGTCAACTGTGACAAAATGAAGATCTCACCTGGGAACATAAACCTTTGCCTATCTTTGATGCCCCAAGGGACTAGGGCCATCTGAACGTTAAGATTCCCAATGGCAGACGCCAGCCATGCTCCCCCCCCAAGAGGTGGCTGTGGGAGGTACTCACCAGTCATTAGGGTGTAGTAATTGGGATAGGAGAGGCTGGGAAAGTCCGGAGTCAAGTAATCCACTTTGACCCCCCTGTTCACAATCTCTCTGAAGCCAGGCAAGGATGCCAGAGCGTCCTCACTGATGTAGTCTGAGCGAAAACCGTCCAGGAGAAGCACCAGGAGCTTCCGGTGGGCAGAAGCTGGCCAAGCCAGACTGAGTCCAAACACCAACAGGAAGGCCCTGAGCTTTACTGCCATGCTGCCGGGGGACTGCCAGGGCCAGCTAGCACAGCTGTACTCTTGCAAAGCCTGAGGATGGAGAGCCTGGAGCTATTCTCTCTTCTAGGGGCTGGACCTTGAGCTATTGGCCTTCCTAGGCCAAGTTCACTTGCAGAATTTAAAGGAACAGCACTCCATTAATTTTTTTTTTTCTGCTCACCCTCACAAAGCCCAGAGACTGGGCTCTCTAACACCCTAAAATTAACACGAAGGGAGAAAAATACATCCTCATTGGGTTTTTGGTGACTGTTCCATAAATATAAACATCCATGGAGGTGGAACCTTGCAAGACTAACTCACCACTTAAGTTTGCAATTGTGCTGACCACAGGGAGGAACCAAGGAGAAAGGGAGTCTTTAAACTTGTTGTTCTGCCCAATTTAAACTGTCTAACTTCTTCGGGTAACAATTTAGTAACCCAAAGCTCATAACTTAGTGTATAAACTAGAGACAATACATTTAGGTGGGCCTATGGTGAGCTCTGCAGCCTTGCTACAGCCAGAGCCTCTAGGAACAGAATCATTCATCTAGGTCTCTGCTGCTGACTTTTGTCCTCCTTGGCCCCTAAATACAGTGTTACTGTTTTAATTTTCAAGTGAAAAAAAAAAAAAAACTGTTGATGCCTGAAGCTCACCTGGAGGAGGGGTTGCCAAACGAAGGAGGTATGGAGCCCAGGAGAATGTTCTAGAACGGCATCTGAAGAGGGCAGGCCTGACAGGCTGGGCTGAGGCAGCATTGTCCCTTGAAGGTAAAGGTGAGCTGGAGGATGGGACTTAGACGTGGAAAAAGAGCTTGGAATAGCCAAACAAGTTCCAAAACAGGAATAACTAGGCAGAGGAGCCCTGTCACAGGAGACGGCCTGGGAAGGAGAGAAGGACCGGACTAAGTCCTCAGGTTGCAGGAAACCTCCACAGTGGTTCTTTGGTCTGGCATAAAATTAAATGAGAAATCTTATGTAAATGCTAATGAAATACGTGTGGCCATAGAAGCAGCTTAGCAAATATTGAGCAACACAGGCTCGGTCAGTCTGTGGCTACTCTCCTGTTTGTCATTCTGACTGAACAGTATCCTTCTGCTTCATCATTCCCTTGTAGTTAAAGGCAAACCTTCACATGGAACCATGGATTAAAAGAGAAATAGCCAAACTACATCTACATTGACTTGGTCAAGAATAACACTTCACTTTTCCCTCCACTAAACGATCATACTTTTTACAATTAAAATCCACCTTTTTTTCTTATTAAAAAATAGAAAAAGGAGCCCAGCACAAACAAATTCCTGTTATATCAGCAATCAGGGAGGCAAAGGCAGGTGAATCTCTGTGAGTTTAAGGCCAGCCTGGTCTACAAAGTGAGTCTAGGACAGCTAGGGCTACATAGAGAAACCCTGTCTCAAAAAAAACCAACAATAACAACAACAACAAAAAGACAGCAATGAAGAAAGAAAGAGAGAGAGAGAGAAAAAGAGAGAGAGAGAAAGAAAGAAAGAAGTAGTTTACTACTGTAGGCATAAAGTTATTGTATAATTCAAATACAGATTTCTGTACTCCCTCATATCTGGTTGCAATCCTTGTTCCTTGTTCTAAGAATCTCCTGTTCAATGTTGTGTAAACATTGCTCCCCAATTGTTGCCTGGTATGCCAAAAAACCAGCTTACAGCCAATCACAGAGCAGGGGAGAGAATAGGGCTGGACTTCCTGCCAGCCAGGGGAAGAAGAATGAGAGGCAGGGAAATCAGCCTTGGGAGAGGTCCAGGTAGTATCAGAGGAGGACCTGGGGCAGAGAAAGGCCACAAAGTGCAAGTCTCTGGGGGATTTATTCTAGAAGGAAGCCAAGTTAGCTTAGAGGGTTAAGAATAGATTAAGAACTGCTCAGTTCTTGTGCTGCGAAGCTTGTTAAAATAATATACTAGAGTCTTAATTATTTGTGTGATCGCCAGGTTAAAAGAGCAACTGAAAAACAAACAGTTTTATAAGAACAATCGTAACACTTTACTCTTGATGTTTATTAGCCTGAAAATACAATATTATTCTTATCTATTTGAATGGTAATATATTATTGCTTAACTAAACAGAAAAGAGGAGAAATGAAGGAAGGTGATGAGCAGGAAAAGAACAGAAAGGGTGAGGCAGAGAGGAGAGAAATGGAGAGGAAAAAAATATGCTAACAGCTATTGAGTGTGCAGCCCTGAGCATCCTGCATATTTAAAAAAAACTTCTTCCCATGGGAGTTTCTAAAGGGATGCAAGCTCAGCAGTATCCTGAACCTGAGATTTATCAGCTGAATAAGTCCACATATTTGCCTTGGGGCCACCCCTGGGTTAACTTAGGAGAGAATCAATGTTCATAATTCAAAAGTGAACATCCAATTGCTGACACATTTCTCTGCGTTATAGGTGGATGATTTCGCTTTCTATTGCGGCTATTTTTCATTTTGGCCTTCTTGTCCATGTAACAATGCCTATGCTATTATTGTTAAGAATTTAACACTTAGTGGGTCCACATTTTCTGTTCTAGCTTCTCGAGTTTTCACTAAAATATCGAGTTGTTCTTCTGCTCTTAGCAATGATGACAATAACTGGCTTTTTAAAAAGAAGATTTTTTTTTTGTTGTTTTATCAAGATAATTATATTTCCTACTAAGTTTGTCAAATTTTAACTACTTAGAAAAATTGAGTCTTATTAAAGTTTTTATATGTTTATTAATCTTTTGTCAGTCTTGGTGCTACAATTCCCAGGATAATTTGTTCAGTTTTCAGTTTACACACTGACTTCTTTTTAAAACTCTTAATTTCCCCTGCGTTGCTTTGTCTTTCAATATGCTGGTTTTTATCTCTGCTTTTTGTCTTTTCTCACAAGTGTTTAAATTATATTATTAAGATTTCCAATGTTTTTATTAATTCTGTTCTTTTCTAGTTAATTAATGTAACCTATACCTTTATTAAAGCCTTTCTCCTTTCTTTAGTTTTATTTTGTTGCTTTTCTTTATGCTTCTTGAGTACAGATTTCATTATTTTAATTATTTCCGGTTGAAGTAATAATTTTTATTATAATTGTTTTAAGTAATAATGTTTATTTTTATGCTTTTTTCTTGTATGAGCATATTTTCTCAACTCCAATAGGGTTGTTACATAAATTTCTCATCATTAGAATTAAAAAAACACTGAAATTAATTTATTTTTTAAGTAGATAATTACCAGTTTATAGCTGAGTGCTTTCTGAATTTCCAGGTAGAATCTGCCTGTTTCTATCTATTGCATTGTGTTTAGATAATGTGTTCTGCATTAAACCTATGCTACTTGTGTTCTGCTCTGTATCTGGCTAGTCCAGGGATTTGGGAAAGAAAGAAAGAAAGAAAGAAAGAAAGAAAGAAAGAAAGAAAGAAAGAAAGAAAGAAAGAAAGAAAAAGAAAAATATATTCTCTGTTTACCAGGATGGAGGCTGACACGTATTTAGTTGCTTGGCTTGATAAACACAGCATTTCGAGTAAATATCTAACTGTGCCCTGTGCTCAGGGTAGCTGGTAGCTATGAAGTGCTGGTGTGCATAGTCAGGAGCACTGGGGAACAGATGTTCTCTTCCAACGCCTCCTGGGGCCTGTGGCTCAGGGGCTTGCTAAACTCCAAGCTACTTAGGGGACCAGGAAGCTCTCTGAGTAAACGGTACTGCATCGCCCATGAGGAATCTGCATCTGAATGGTCAAGATTTATTTTAAAATCTCTTTGTTTTCATAAGCCTTATCTCAATCAGTGGTCACAACCCCTTTTGGGTTTGAAGGACCTTCTCACGAGGGGTTGTCTAAAACCATCAGAAAACACAGGTGTATTTACATGATGATTCGTAGCAGTAGTAAAATTACAGTGACGAAGTAGCAACGAAAATAATGTTATGGCTGGGGTCCTCCACTGTTGGGAGACAGTTGCCAGAGTCCAGCCATCTCAGGGACAACCTCCATTTTGTTGGCAGGGACAAAACTGAGTTCGTGTTCCCAAGTTCCAGAACAGATCTTCTCTCCTGCTTTATCAACTGCTTCATGTTTGTCTGTTAATCGGCAAAGAATGTAGAGAAGAAAAGTTGCCAGTTATGTGAACTAAGGCACACAAATTATAAATGTATTGCCTGACTTGATTCATTTGACTACTCGAAGCTCGCCCACTCCTTTGTTCCCTTGTCATTCTGAATGCCAGAAGTCAGGAGGGGACCTGACTGCAAAAGCTGAGTCGAGAGCCCTGAAACCAGGTGACCCAAATGAGGCCCAGTCACCAACATTGACTTCCTTGTTCAATCCCTTGTGTCAAAATATGATTGGACAATGCTACAGGCCCACCCTGCTTCAGCTTGCTTTGAGGTTCCGTTCCTTAAAAATGTTGTACAATTTCTCTTTGGGGTTGCAGTTCAACTCCTGAGTCTGTTCTGCAGCCATGATCCATCAGTAGCTGCCTGAGTACAATAAGATTTTGTCATCTCCTTAAACACTAAGATGAACGTTCAAAGACACAGTCGGTCCCCGAGTCTGTGCTGTTGTCCCTAACTGACAAGTTTTTACAGCCCAATACAAATAAAGACTCTTGTGACTGCTTGGTTTTTTGTTTGTTTGTTTGTTTGTTTGTTGTTTTGTTTTTCCAACCCCTAACAACCACAATAAGAGAAACTGCATTACAGGGTCACAGCATTAGGAAGGTCGAGAACCGCTGATCTAGATGTTACACAACAGTTACATTTTTTAGGACTAGTGTATCTGCCCTTCCAAGTTTTCAACAACCATACTTAAGAAGCCAAGACTAATAAAGATGAAGATGTAAAAAAAAAAGAAAAAAAGCCCCTTTCCACCTTTGCCTTCACCTTTAGGCCAGCTGCCAGGACCCAAAAGGACTGGTAAGTCACCGATTGTTCTTGTCAGGGAGGTCATGGAGACCCAATGGTCAGATTCTAGCCAGTGTACATGCTGCAAAGATCAGGGTAATTCAGTTGCAGAGAGAAGTATCCTCAAGGCTTCTGAGGGAAGCCACGTCGTCAGCAAGACCTTGATGCAGCCCAGAAGATGACATAACCAGATAGAAAGAAATTAAAGGAGCCCTTGGGATCCTCATGTAGGTCTCTAGGAGTCATCTCTATACAGCCTCGACTGGCAATAATAATAATAATAATAATAATAATAATATAATAATAAAAATACTGATAAATGTTAGAGTTTTGCCACCTACATGGTCTTAAACACCAAGGAGAAAAATATAACCAAAGAGTAAATTAACTAGTTGTGTAACAAAACAAATTTCTACCAACTCCTCACCAGGGTTCTTATCCTAGCCCTGTTCAACTAGGGGATCTGGTACTGCTAAAGACCTCAAAGGCAAGTCATTCATGTAACTAAACTAGCTTTTTAGAAAAAGGTTCCGACTGGGTCTTATTAAGCATCCCAACATTAATCAAACTCTAGGAGATTACTGTCATAGTGTGCGTTCTGTTGCCAAGATAAAACCTAACCAAAGCAGCTCATGGAGGAAAGGGTTTATTTGGCTTGCAGATTACAGCCCACCACCTCATCGAGGAAAGTCAAAGCAGAAACCTAGAGGCAGAACCCGAAGCAGAGACCATAGCGCAGCAGTTCCTAACCTGTGGGGCTGTGACCCCCCTTTGTGGGTTGCATAACAGATATCCTGCATATCATATATTTACGTTACAGTCTATAACAGTAGCAAGATTATAGTTATGAATTATCGGTGAAAATAATTGTATGCTGGGGGGGGGTCACCACAACATGAGGAACTGTCTTGAAGCATTAGGGAGGTTGAGAACCACTGCCATAGAGGAAGGATGCTTAGTAGCCTCTTCTCTGTGTTCTGTCAGCTTGCTCTCTAGGACCCTATGCCCTCCCACGTTAACCACTAATCAAGAAACTATCCCACAGACCTGCCTACGGGCCAGTCTGATAGAGTCAGTTCCTCAGCTATGCTTCCCTCTTTCCAGGTGACTCTACTTTATGTCGAGTTGACAAAAACTAACCAGACCAATTACTAACGAGGTTCATCTGTCCAAGCAAAAATCCTGATAGTCTAGAAAATGCTAAAGGCAAAAATATCAGAGAATGAATCAAGGCCTTACATTTTCTTTTCAGAAAGGACCTCAAGGAGCCAGCCCCAGAGAAGTAAACCCAAATCCATGGTCTATAGTTTCTGCTTCTGGCTTTAGTTTCCCTGGTCGCCACCTGATAACACTGATACCTTACCCTTGCCCCTGAAGACAAATCCTCGGCATTCAGCCATGAGAGAAACAGATTTTCCTACCAGGCCTTCTCCATCCAGAAATCACTCAAGACAGGACTGGATTTGAGAGACACAGGCTTGTCTTTTAGCTCTACGAAGTGTGGAGGGCTGTCTGTTTCGGGCCCCATCACTGTAGGTCTTTCCCTGAGTACTCCCAGGGAAAGAAAGAGAGCAATGTGGGGTTACTTTACTACAGTTCCTGAGTAAGTTGCTGGAGTATTTTGATTGACTAAACCACAGACTCTCACAGCTCCCCTGAGGAATTGGGGGAGGTCCATATATCTTTCTCCTTATCTCTTATTGGAATTCAGTTTGGAAATTCAGTCTTGAATAGTGAGGCATAAAGCAATTCTAACTCTGAACATGAACTTTCTTGAAAGTGGGGAGGAGATCTTGGATCTGAAGAAATGGCTCCGTGGCTAAGCACACTGGCTTTTAACCAGTGTATGAAAATGTAAGCTAGCACAGTGATCCCTCCAGACATTGTCCACTATCATCCCTTTGAGAGAGAGCTTTATCAGAATGCTCATTGGCCAAACCCATTCTCACTCCTTGCAGAGGATCCAGCTTTAATTCACAACACTCACATAGTGGTTCACAGTCATCTCCAGTCCCAGGCATCCGATGCCCTCTTCTGGCTTCCACAGGCATCACATGCCTATGGTGCATGGTCATGCATGTAGGTAAAACACCCATATGGATAAAATGATAAAAATAGCTTTTAGAAAGAGTCTTATTTTGTGTATTGTTTCCAATATGCAAAAGCAAAGAAGTATTCCCTTTAGAGAAAATCATGTATTCCTCTACTTATGATGGTATTATATTCCAAAAATCCCAACCTATAAGATGGAAGTATCAAAGGTTGAAAATTCAGTTAGTACACCGGACCCACTACACAGAGCTTAGCAGCACAGTGCACCACAGAACTATCAGTACATCACATTAGTGAGCACAAGTGTTTATGCCACTCTGCTGTGGCTTCCCATCAGCAATCCAGTCTTTGTGATCTCTGTTGAAAGAATTTAGATAAAACACATAGAGTGAAGAGAGAATATCTTGTGTATTGTATAGATACATTGCCTGTCAATTTACAAAAACTATGGGACATCCAGATGGCAGAAAGGATTCTGGGATAGAGCCAGGCACAGGAGATAGATCCGGAAAGACATGAGGACAGATACATGGTACCTGAGCAGAGGTAACCAGTCACATGGCAAAACTAAATATAAAATAAATGCATCATTTTAAGTTGTGAGTTACTCAGAGAAGAGCATAGCTATATGGCCTACATATTTGTAAATATATTTTGAGTCTCATGAGTCATTATTCCGGGAACTTGAGGATGGGAGGAAAAACACACACTACTACAATAGGGCACAGTGTAGAAGATACACAGGGTTTATTATAGAGGTTATTATAGAGTTAAGTAAAACACTCACAAGGGCCAAGTGGACAGTGGCACACTCTCAGGGATGAGGGTGGCTATGGACAAAAAACGTTCTGGTAGAACACATTCTCAAAGAGTTGAGAGTGAAGGAGGGCTAACAAGGTCGCTGTATCCGTCTACGTTTTAGGTGGGCTTTATACTATTTCCATAGTCTCAGTGTTAGTTTGTACAGAGGCCTTTTCCTGTGCAAATAATTGGACAAACTCTTTTGAATTAACCCTTGAGGGAGGTTCTTTTTATCAGAGAGCCTCTGGGTAGCCAGAAATCTTATATGGATTTTACATTGACCTTTCAGCAGCTCAAACTTATGACTGTCTCCACATCACAGATCTGTCTCAGAGTTTATCCTTCTGACTGGCGATCAGAGTGCTAACAGCATCAGCTTCTGGTTCTACAAGCTGCTGATTGGGAGGGAGGGGGCTGTTCCTAATGACCTGAAAATCAGCTAATACCTAACCAGATATCTAGCAACGATGGCACTTGCTGATTCCCAGCTTTAAGCAGCACACAGCATACTGTTGACCTGGGCAAATATCAAACTCAGAGTTCAGTTTCCAGTGGATAAATATCACTCAAATAATTGTACGTGTCAGACAGAGAAATATAGATAGAAAATAGCATAGAACTGCCTTTCTACATCTTGAGTCAATGGAGCCGAGGTAAAATTAGGTACATGGAAAACACACACACACACACACAAACACACATATTTGTAAATATAATTTAAGTCTCGTGAGTCATTATTCCAGGAGTTTGGGGCCTGGAGGAAAAACATACCACCCACTACAATAGAGCCCAGTATAGAAGATACGTAGCATTTATTATAAAATGAAGCACTTGCAAGGATATGAAACAAAGGCTGAGACTGTACAAGATCATACCATTACCAGATTTGTATTTTCTAAAACAAGCTTTAGGACCTGTGAGATGGTTCAGCAGGCAAAGGCAATTTCCACCATGCCTGAGGATCTGAGTTCAGTCCTTGAAAATCACATGACAGAAGGAGGAGAAAATCAACTATTGAAAGCTGTCCTCTGACTTCCAAACACACACAGGTAAGCATAAATAAAAGAAAAAAAATCTTGAGAAGCAGGCTTTGGAAGTGTGAAGGCAACAATACTGCAAGTGGCAGCGAGATTAATAATACCCATATCCTGCAATGCAAAAAGCTTTACATGGAATCCCCAGCTAGAGCTCATGGTGAGGGTGTATGAGGTTGTGATGTAGATAAGATCCACAGACCAGTGCCACTGTATATTCACTGACCTGGAGACTCCATTGTGAGAGATGTTTTATTATTATTATTTTCTCATACATCACCTCCCAACCACACTTTCCCTCCCTCCTCTCCTGTGGGACTCCTGACAGTGGGAACAAGGGAGAAGGGAGCTATCTCTGACTCTTTTGCCTGCTTTGGGAACCCATTTCCTCACTGAATTATCTTATCCAACCTTAATGAATGGAGGTGCCTGGTCTCATTTATTGGCCATGTTTGGTTGGTATTCCTGGGACATCTGCCCCTTTCTGAAGGGAAGTGGAGGAGGAATAGATCTGGGAGAGGTGTGGGTGGAGGGGAGGCACTGGGAGGAATTTTTAAGAAGCTCTCATTATGCAAGCATGATTGATTGATAATTACTATGGATGATTAACCCAACCAGTAGTCCCTCTCCCTTACCTTCATGAAAAAGAAAGCAGAAGTTTCCACCTGTCTGATTACATAGTTCTTCTGACCATCAGCTCTGACAGTCAGCATAAACTCAGGTGTGGTGTAAAGAGCTTATTATGAACAATTTTATAAGTACCTCTCACTCCTACCATTGTAGAAAATTCCAATTTTAGGAGCTCTGTTCCCTTTTGCTATAAAAGGTACATCTCAGAACAGGTATGTTTAGGGTTAGGATTAGTCCTACACCTCTTCTGCTTGGTTGTTGTAAACTTTGCCCCTAGTAGCCAATGGGTATTAGTAAGTGGTTCCTGGGATTCTACAGCCATGATAGGAAATTATCAACTTCAGGAACGGATGGGGTCAGAGTCCCTGCCTCACGTCCCGTCAGTTATAAGTACAAAGAATACTTCAGGCTTTTCCAATGGCATCTGAAGTGGAGGCAGTCTTATGGGAATAAATTCTTAACCTGTGAGGTCTGTGTTAAACCCACATAGTTAACATTAAAATAAACTTAATTACCGGACATTCAGTTGATATCTGCAAAGAAGCAGAGAATTGTTCGGTGTGGAAAAAAGAAAAAAAAGAAAAGTGTGGAAACAGTTTTAGAGCTTGCTTTTTATTTTTCTTAAAGGATTTTGTTTTTATTTTTAATTATGTGGGGGGAAGGAACAGATGAGTACGAGTGTCCACAGAGGCTAATGACGTTGGATTTCTCTGGGGCTGGAGTTACAGGGAAGTAGACAATGTGGGAACTGGACTCTGTCCTCTCGAAGAGCAGCTGAGCCATCATCGCTCCACCTCACAGCTTGCTTTTCATGAGGGTATTTGCACTCCTCTGAGAAAAAGGAAATCACAGTTTAGAAAATGCTAACATTTACAGCCTCAGTACTGAAGATGAATTACAAACTTAGGTCTCTATTAGGAGGGAGAATGCATTTTGTCATTAAAATTTACAAGGAGAATCACAACCTGTGTTAAAGAAAAAAAAATCGGTAAATATCCTTAGTTTATCTTGATTAAATCATGATAGGAAAACTAAAACATGATCATTATAATTCAACAGAAGCAACTATTGAATCTGTCACTTACTGGAGGGCCTTAAAATTATCAAAAGGGACCAAAAAATAAGACAGTGTCAAAGAAACACAGGAGCAGCCAGGCAGTGGTGGCACATGCCTTTAATCCCAGCACTAAGAAGACAGAGGCAGGCGGATCTCTGTGACTTCAAGGCCAGCCTGGTCTACAAAGAGAGTCAGGTCTACACAGAGACACTCTGTCTGGAAAAACAACAAAACAAAGGCAAAAAAAAAAAAAAAGAAGAAGAAAAGAAATACAGGAGCAAAACTGAGATAACTTTCAGTGGTTGAAAGCAGACAACTTATACCGAAGCACAAACAAACGTTGTATTGGTGTATAACCTAATATGTAAATAAATACGTCAGTCTAATTGGTCTAATTAAATAACTGAATAAATGCATTTTAAAAAGGATGCTCCCTATCCTGGTAAGAGAGGTACTAGCTTCCCCTCCTCCTCCTTAGTGAAGGAGGGTGGACTGACATTGCCGAGAGTGATGTTCTAACCAAAGCTTTGGCCTGGTTGGAGGAAGTGGTCACTGTTGGAGTGTGTCTTTGAAGGGAACGACTTCTCTTGGCCTCTTTCTGTCTTTGTTCTGCTTCCTGGGTGCCATGAGTTGAAAACCCTCTGCGCCAATCTGTCACAGTGTGTGGAAATTCTGCTACCTCAGGCTAAATAAGCGCCCTCCCCCCCTTAAACGGTCAGGTGTTTTGTCACACACAGCGCAGAAGTAACTGAAACACTCACTGAGGAAGGCGGTGCTCACCCATGATGCTGTGAGGGTGTCAGCGGCCTCTTCAGGTGCTTATGTGTGAAGGGTCTGTCGTCACTGGTGTCCTTTCAAAAAAATGTCATAATCCCAGTCTAACCGCGGGAATCAAGCCCAGACTGGGAAATACACTAGGCAAGTATTCCCTAAGACTGTTAATATAATAATAACTTAAAACGCATCCAGAAGCACCCAGGGGCCTATGGGTAAAGTGCTTGATCAGCAAGCATGAAGACCTGAGTTCCATCCCTAAGAACATACATTAAAACACTGGGTGTGGTGGTATGGGCCTGTGATCCCAGTTCCTGGGAACAGGAGAATCATGGGGGTTTGCTAGCCATTAGTCTAGCCAACTCAGCCTACTTCTGGTTCAGTGAGAGACCCTGCCTCAAAAAATAAGGTGGGCAGGCATCAAGAAAGAAAGATAAGTGTTAACGTCTAGCCTCGATTTTCCATATGCACAAGCACACATGTATACCCACACATCCCTGATACACACATCCTCATACACATGTACATACACACACACACACACACACACACACACACTTCAAAAATAATTAAGGAAAACCAGCTAAAATACCAAAGGCTAGTTAATACGGTTAGAAAAATGCTAATTTCTTAGCTTTGGTAACAATGTCATGCTTCATGACAGTGTTAAAAAAATAGAGTTTATGGGAACCACCTAAATTGTACTGGAAATCCTTCAGGGAGTCTAAAAATTTTCCAGAACACAAAGTTTCGTTTTGTTTTGTTTTACTTGAAATTAGAATCCTGGTCATCAGTAAGAGGTCACAGGGAGGATAAAAGTCTTTGAAAACACAAAACAATAGAGTCACAATTGCCCTTTGTTTAGAAGCTAGGAGGGAAGGCTTACGAGAAATGTATCCGGCTACCTCAGGAACCAAATCTACAATTTCTTGCGCCTTGTCATCACCAACTGTCTAAGCGTCTGTGTTGAAGCAGCAGGAGGTTTTCTAGAGTATGGAGAAACTTCAGTAGTTCCAGTGGCAGTTTATAAAATCTAACCCAAACCAAGCAAAACGGCACGCCCAAGTTTGTTGCAGGAAGCCAGGAAAGTGTAGTCACTTGAAAATCTAAGCTCCATTCTTTCATAGAAGTTTGGTACCATCCGCTGGCCTGGAGAAGATAAATCACTAGCCTTGCCTGATGTCTCTCACTGACGTTGAAATTTTCTCATCCAGTATAAACAGATTGTGTTGATTCTGTTTATAATATATATACACATATATAATTTAATAATAATAATAATTATATATAATATGTGTATAGGCTCATACACATTCCTTCTTATGAAATAAGGTTCTATTAAAAGTTAAAATGCCACGTCTCTAACACAGTATTTTAACTATATCATAGTTCATTATATGGGTTGTACCTGAAAAATGGCAAGTGATATCTACAAAAACTAAACAGAGAGGATTAACAGCTAGAATAGAATATATAGTGAGTACCAAACATCAGTGAGTGAGCACCGAAGTATCAGTAAGGAAAACAAATGGAGAGAAGGGCAAGAGGCAGGATCACACAAGTCAGAATAAAGACAGCAGGTGGCTAGGAATCTTGGCAAACACGAGTTCAGTCTTGCAGTGGTGAGGCAAATAAAACGCTGAGTACAGATTTACCATTATGTCACCTGTTGGGTCTGTAGGAGAGGCTCCCAGATGATCCTGGCAGGGGTGTGATGCATTTGAAGAACACAGTAGCATTTGCTGGTTGGTAGGTTTGAATGCACTCAGCCCTGACTTAGCACTTCCACTCCCAGGACCATAGCAAGCTGCAACGTACTCCCCACTCAGGGGCACGGAGGGGTCAGTCATCACTTTTGCCACCCAGTCATCGCTTCCCTTGGCTGTGATACTTGGCTTTTTATTTTCTGTGCTTCAGTTTGCCTCTCTGTAAAATGGGCAAAACTAGTGCCTTTCCTGTAAGGTTATTTTGAGTTCAGAGTGGATAATTCGTGCAAAGAAACCCCCTTTCTATCTGGTGTCTGTTCTAGTTTCGTTCTGTTGCTGCGATCAAACTCTGGCTAAAAGCAACTCAGGGGTGAAAAGCCTGTTTGGGGGCTTACACTTCCAGGTCACACTCCATCGCTGGGAGAAACCAGGTCAGGAACTTAAACAGAAACTTGAAGCAGAAACCGCAGAAAATTTACTGCTTGGCTTCCTTATCCAACTCACAGCCACCGAACAGGGAATGCTAACACCGAGGCAGGCTGGACCCTCAATTAACAAGACCAAAGCCCACAGCCGTGAACACCACCCGCCAGCCAATCTGACCTGGGCAGTCGCTGCACTGAGAGTCTGCTAGCGTGACTCTAGGCTGTGCCATGCTGGCAGTGAGTGCTGACTAATACAGTCTCCAGATGATTGACACTGCCCACGGGGTAAGCTGAGGCAGCCTCCCAGTGTCCCGAATTGCCTGTTTCTGGTCCCATCCACCTGTTCCACTCGAGGACGAGATAAATAAGCCCATTTGCAAATAAACCCAAACCCATTTGCAAAACTCCAGCATCCACCATCCACTATGTCCTAGGATGTTCTCCTTGCACATGGGAATGGGTCTATGGATATTTATTTCAGCACTGTTTGCCAACGGCAAAGCACTACAAACAATTCTATGACTAGCTAATGAGCGCCCTGTGTGCTCATTTTATGGAATATTATATAACTATTCAAAAGAGTAAATCAGATAAATGTTTAGTTTTCTGTCAGAGCCCAAGGACAACGTTCCAGGCTACAAACAAGTTGCAGTTGGATGCATGCATGCATGCAGCGCAGCATGCTAATACACAAGTCTACAACACTCTGCAGTAACAGCAAAAGCGCAGGGGGAACCGGGCAAGGAGCTACTGCTTTGAACATAATGCCCTCCTTACTTAAAAAGTTGACAATCTGTTATAATTCCACACACTCAAGGATTGGCTTACGGGTCCGCTTGCTAGTGTGCCTGCTTGGTGACTAACTGAACGTGTGGGTGGTGAGGGAGAGGGAAGACTGTTGGATGCCTCCCAAGGTTCTGCCTCATTTGTCAAGATCCGGACGGGAGTGGAATCGCCATCTTTAAGCAATCGTCCCATCCTGTAAATCAGAAAAGGGAGGGAAGGTAACCTAATTTAAACCATGATCCAAGGTAACAGGGGCACACTAGACAAATCTTCCGCATAGACCCAGGGAGGTGATCTTTGTACCACAGACAAGAGCAAACAGTTCTGGATCCTGCCTCAAGCTCTCTCGTACAAATGACCTCAAGGTCTTCCTTCATCTCTTCGCTGGATAAGTAGCTATTATCACGGATGCAGAAAAAATTTATCAATTATAAGAGAGTTGAAATGCAAAAAAAAAAAAAAAAAAATCATTTAAAAACCAACCAAAATGATTGGTATTATTTCTTAGGAGAAGTGGAGGAAATGGTTGTCAAAAGAATATGTTTACATTTAAACTGTGAAATAGGAAGGGGGCACAGAGCAGTGTGTTATCTTAAAACACCTTGCTGGAGATCAGCACGTCTTGATTGTGACAGAGAGGGGAAAACTGCCTTGAAGAAGGGCAGAATTAGCAGCTGTGAACTCTTCCAGAGCTACAAACTTCTCATTTTGCAGAGAAAGAGCTGAGCTTCTGGTAGGCAGAGCAACTGGGCACAGGAGTGCGCCCTTGGGGACACAAAGGAAAACATCGTCCTGAGCCTCTCTCACCAACACTCTGGGATTCCAGCTTTACCCTGCCTCCCTTTCTCCCCACCATCAATTATGGGTTATTTTTGGTAATATGTTTATTCTTTGCTTTTAGCGGTTTGAGTATCCATCCGTCAGGCTGCCGTGCTTCAGAACTGAAGTATTTTACTGACTTGAGAAAGGCCCTTTACAGAAACAGCTCTGATGGGGCCTGAGACACTGCCCGGGCATCAAGGCTGAGTTGATGGCTAGTGTTGATCAATAATAGCAATTAATAGCAAGACTATTATCATTGCAGTGACTTTTTTCCATTTTATCTAAAGTTCTAACTCAATCCAAGAACCAAATATTTGTAAAAGTTTTTTGTTTTTTGGTTTTTTTTTTTTTTTTTGGAAGCTAATCATATATCTGACAAAAGTGTGTGTGTTAATGGGATAATTTGATGGCATAAATGGCCTCAAATAAAAGCATAGGGAGTATATGCCACTAGTTGGTGCAAGTAAAATCAAGATTTTCTACCAAATAAATGACTAAACGTCATCTTCAGAAATTTGTTGTGTTTTTTATTTTATTTTATTTTATTTTGGAGACAGGTTTTCTCTGTGTAGCCTTGGCTGTCCTAGACTCGCTTTGTAGACCAGGCTGGCCTCTAACTCATAGAGATCCATCTGCCTGTGCCTCCCCTTAGCTCTGGGCTCAAAGGCATGCGCCACACCACACTCAGCTTTGCTGTCTTTGTAGATGTTAGTTTCCAGAACACAAAACAGGTTTAGGTTCACAGGAAGCTGAGGAAAGTACTAGAGATTCCTCTATGCCACACTGCCAACTCTTGACTGCCTTCGCTGAGTGTATACGTGTTACGTTTGATGAACTTCCTTTGGCACACACGTGATCATTTACATCCAGCTTCACTCTCGCCATGCTTTCTGTTAGCCTGAATAGAATGTATGACGTGTCCGCTCTTATAAGATATTTTTACCTTCCTAAACGTCAGGTATGTTCTCTCTTTCCATGCCCCTCCTCCCAGGAAAGGCCTTGCATCCACTGAACAACTGACTGCCTCTAAAGCTCCGTTTTCTCTAGGGTGTCAGTGACGGGCAATGCCACACAGGGTTTCGCCTCCACAGGTTGGCTTCTTTCTCCTGGTCATGTACATCCTTCCATGTCTCTTTACAGCCTTGCAGCTCACCTCTTTTCAGCATAGAATGACTCAAAAGACACCGTTTTATGTGTCTCTTCACAGAACGGAGGGCATCCTGGTTGCTCCTAAGTTTTAGTGATCACGGATGAAACTTCCCGAGGCCTGTGCATAGACGGGACTTTTAGTCTCCTTTGGGGAGATGTCCAGGACTGGAACCGCCGGACTGAATGATAAATGTGTGTCTTCCAAACGGCCATTCCTGGCATTCATTCCAGGAATGGGCGAGAATCCTTGAGGCACCGACGCTCACCAAGATTTGCCATTGCCCGAGTAGTTTCAGAGTGACATCTCACTGTTGTCTCAACTGTCACTTCCCTCACTATGGGATGTGCAGCATCTTTCAACATACTTAGCATCTTTCACACACTTGCTTATTCCCCCATGCGTTTCTGTTTGTTTGTTTGTTTTGGTGAGATGTTCTCGAGGTCTTTGGCTCATGTCTTAATAGGTTGCTTGATTTCCCTCTTGAAAACCACATTGATTTCCTTATTATCTTATGCGTGTGGGTGTTTTGCCTGCACGTGCACCACACACTTAGCTTGTCTTCTGCTCCCAGTGGCCAGAGGAAGGTGCTGGGTCCTTTGGAACAGGAGCTATAGACGGTTGTGAGCCACCATGTGGGTGCTGGGAAGTAAACCCAGGTTTGCAAGAACCACAGATACCCTTAACTGCCGAGCCAGCGCTCCAGCTCTCCTGCTTCTTTCCGTAATGTGAACTTGTATTTTTTTGGATCAGATCTACATCATGCATCTTTCCCAAATTTTAGTGCAAGTTCAGTCTACGGCTTGTCCTGTCCTCTTAACCTTGTCTTCATAGAACAGAACCATTTAATTTCAGTAAAAATCTGGGTTTGGGGCCTGGAGGAATGGCTCAGTCTTCCAGAAGGCCTGTGTTCAACTCCCAGAACCCACATGGCAGCTCACAACCACCTCTATACCTCTAGCTGCAGCCTCTTCTGGCATCTGAGAGCAACAGGCACACATGTAGGCAAACACCCATGCTCATAAATTTTTTGAACTAAGTTTAATGAAATTTGGCTTCAACTATTCATTTCACAGATTGTGACTTTGGAATTCTATCTAAAAACCCATTACTATACCAACTGGCATTCATGTTTTCTTCTGTGTTTTATTTGGTATTTAAATTTTTGGTCTACTCTGGGGATAGGTGTAAGGTCGGGGCCTGCACTGTCTGGTGGTGGGGTGTTTTTGTTTGGTGTTACTTTACGGTTGCCATGTCATACATCCACTGCCCTGAGAATCATTTGTTGTAAAGATTTTTTTATCTCCGCCTATTGGCGTTATTCAAGGCTCGTTTGGCTCTATTACGTAGGTCTCACTAGCATCCCTGCTCTCTTCTGCTGATCTATTATTTCACAGTGCCACACTCTCTTGCAGCTTTATACAGAGTTTTGACATCAGGTGGTGTCAGTTCTCTAATTTTGTTCTTCCTAAGTATTGATTGAGTGTTCTTTGTCTTTTGTTTCTCTAGAAATATTAGAATCGACTATCCACGAAATAACTCTGGGCTTTCTACTAGGCTTGCTTTGAATTTATCACTTATTTGGGAGGTGAATGAGGCCATAGCAGGCTTCCCATCCAACAACATAGAATATCTTTCCACTTATTTAGTAATTTAAGATATAGTGTCTATTGGGGCTTCATAGTTTTCATCCAATAGGTCTTAGACATTTTTTTTTAGCTTTTCACCTATTTCATTTGTAGATGCTATTACAATAGCACAATAAGTGTTGTGTTTTTAACATTAAATTCTATTTATTCATTATTGGTTTGTAGAAAAGTGATTGGTTTTCCCATATTAGCCTTGTTTCTAGCAACCTTGCTGTGTGTATTCCATTTTCTGATGCTCTTTCTTGTTTAATTTTTTTTTTTAGCTTTTCTACATAAATGATGTCACTTGTGAATAAGCATAGTTTTTGGTGTGTGGACCATTTTTTCCCTCCCCAGGCTGCTAGCTAGGTCTTCCCTTATACTGTGGAAGATGAGCCATGAGAGGACACTGACTTACCCAGTTCCTCAACATACTATGAAGGCTTTAACATTATTAAAAATTGTTATTGTAGGATTTTCATAGATGTTACTGCCAACTTTAAGGACTCTGCCCTTTTTTTCCTAGATTAGTTCAAGCTTTTACCATAAATTGCTATTTAAAAATGTATCAGTCTTTTCTGTACTTATTGATATACTCCTATGAATTTTCTATTTTATGTAACGGATCCCATTAGTTGATTTTCAAAAGTTCAGCCAGCCTGACATAGCTAGGACAAACTCTATTGAGTGATGACATTACATTCTTTTTGTACATGGCTGCATTTGTTTTGCTAATACCTCTGTGCATTACAAAATGACGTTTTGGTTAACATCACTAATGAACTGCAGATACAATGAAGATCTCACATGATTATGGTGAGAAAAGAATTCCTGTGTCTTTGACGGTACCACAGCATAACCTCACATATCTGTAGCACTATTGGTATGAATGTAGCTACTGTGCTGGCAGTCTGTGAAGGAGCAATAGCACATTTATGCATATCAGGTAATTAATTACTAAGCCAGCATTTTATGTGTTTCCCATATCATTTGTTAAATCATTATGACATTTGCCTTCTACTTATAAAGAAAAGTTTATTGCAAAACACTATGTTATTTCTCAGCACTCAGGCACCTGAGGTAGGAGGACTGAGAGTTTCAGCATAGCCTAGGCTACATTCTGAGGATGCCTCAAAAACAAATAAATGGAAAGTTACATTAAACAGCAGTTCTGCAGGCAGGAGCTATGCGAATCTTATGCTCATCTCTCTTGCTTTGACACTTCTTCTACTTGACTCAATCTCTACTGTCTCCTTTAGCATGACACCTACATATATAAAAAATGCATTGCTAGCACTGCCAGTTAGACACCAAATCTAATGACTGGCCACAGGATGAAATGAAAAGTGATCAAATACTGCAAAGTTGGGAGGTAAGTCATGAGCATCGGTGGTCAACCAAGTCCTGTTCCTCACAGGTACAGTCTCCATAAAAAAGAAGTTGACAGGCATTCTTAATGGGTCTGCTTCATTGCAAAGCAGCACTGCAAAGACTGAGAAAGGTCTGTATCATGTGTCTGAGAACTTCAGATGACCTGGATTGAAAACGAAATGCACAGGTACATCTCTTTTAGAGTCATAATGATCACTACTGAAACAAAAGTTTGTGGTGTAGAAAGGAAGAGCCAGGTGTGACCAAAATGTTAAATTTACGATCAACTCTGTGCAATTTAAACTGAAGAATTGTTATCAAGCAATGCTAAATGAGTTGGTGAACACTGACCCAAAGGCCACTGAAGAATCTTTTAGGAACTCTGGGAAAGCAGCTTGCAGAGGAAGATTACTTCTAAGAACTTGGATGAGACTCTTTATTCTGCAGAGAAGCCTGAGGTGACTTATGCCCTTTCTCCTTGTTTCTGGAGTAGAGATGAGCAGTTCCGTCATCCACACCTGTCCGCCATGACTCTGCCTTACCACAGGCTCAAAAGGGGTCAGTTGTTCATGGGTTGACACCTCAAGTACTAGGAGCCAAAATAAAACCTTTATCCTTATAAGTTGATTATCTTAGGGCCTACAAGATGGCTCAGTGGCTAAGCAAACTGCTGCCAAGCCCAAGGACCTGCATTCGATCCCAGAACCCTCAGAGGAGGAGGAGAACCGATGCCTGCGAGTTATTCTCCAACCTCTACATGCCTGAAGTGCCCCTCCATACATGTGTGCACCAAATGAAGAAATATAATGTAATAGATCAGTTATCTTGGGTATTTTGTTGTAATGAAGAGAACCTGAATGGTAGAAGCATATGTAAGCTAAAGCTATGAAGAAGAATAAAAACAGAAACAAGCACCAAGAAGGAAAAAATGAGTCAAGATACTCAAGAGAAGCAAACATTTACAGTATGTCCATTGCTAAACTCTGTAAGCGGAAGGATCTCTGAAATGAAGGGTGCCCAGAGCATGACACTAGCTAGGAAGAAGAAAGAGCCCGTCCTGCGTTGAGCTTCCACAACCACCATTGACAGGGGTGGGGAGTAGTTAGAAAATGCCCCTTGTTCTTTAACTAAGGGATATTTAGTAAATACAGTGAAAGGATTACTGTAACCTACATAGGAGCAGGAATAGACATGGCTATGGTTAAGGTTAGACAGGGTTATGGTTAGTATTTGGGTTAGGTTTGGAGGAAGGTGCTAGCAAGAAGCAAACTGGAGAAAACTGTAGGATAGGACAGTCTGCAAGAGTCATTATTGCTTTGGGACTCTGTGTTAATGGTTTAGAAGTCCTAGAGCAGGCAGCTCTGGATATACGGTGGGATTTAAATTATTATTTTTTTAAATAAACTGTCTTCTTGGTTTCTGCCTGCTCCTACCCTTTGTCAATAAATTAAGAGCAACTTCACACCCCTCTAGTTTATCCTCCTAAGAGGGCGGAAGGGGCACACAGCGCCTGTCTCTGCTCTGTTAGAGCTGCGTGTCTGCGTGTGACCTCCTTTTCTATAAAGTGGACTGGATGAGACCCTTTGCTGTACCAGCAGTGATTTCCCGCTCGTTGTCACATCACAGCAAGCACCTGTGTCCTCCCCGAGCCTCACTGTCAGATCCTAAAGGCGATGGCAGTTTTCTTACCTGATATACGCTAATAGTCACCCTGCATCTCACTGCACTGGGTCAGGAGGGGCTAAAGCGGCCTAAATTACCCTACATTTATCTAGCTGGGACAGTTTGCTCAGTGCTTATCCCAAGCTGTCCACTCCACGCAAGAAACTGGACCATTACATTACATCATATATTGGGAGCCTGTTCTCTGAAGAAATCCATGGCTTGAAAACATTTGCAAATATATATTTTTTTTAACAGAGATCTTTTGTCTTCATTAAAACAGTGACTGTTTCTAAACCCAAATACTGACATTGGGCAAATTGGTGCATCAAGCACAGATCTTACGTTATCAAAGCGGCAAGGCATGCAGGTCACCAAAAGAATACATTATTCAGTTAAGTGTACTTATTAAGGGAGTTTAATATTAAATCGGGCTTTAGAAAAAAATTAATATTCATGTGTAATGGGGCTGCCAGTTTCACCAATGTGGTGAACTAGACCTCAAGACAGGTAAAACACTGGAGGGTGTTGATTTCTTCGAGGCGTTTCTTTGAAGAGCCACTATCTGGTGATTCGGGGAACTTCTTCTTACATCCTCTGAGCTCCCCGGCGATCTCTGTGGAAGGAATTCACAGGAGACGCATGGAGTAGAATGGCGGAAGGCAGGTATTACGGAAAAGCTGAAACTCTCTTAAGAATGGTAGCGAGCAGGAGCCAGAGGGCCCACTGCGCCACGCTCCACTGTAGGCAGGCCTTACTTCCTAAAGACCCTAGGGAAGAGCTGGGGAGGTGGCTCAGTGGTTAGCGAGCACTGCCTGCTCTGGCAGAGGGGCGGAGTCTGATTCCCTGCCCTCAAGGCAGGTGGCTCACACTCGGCTGTAGCTCTGGTTTTGGAGGATCTGTTGCCTCCGGCCCCCTTGGGCACCTACACACATGTATACACTCACCAACTGCCCACCCCACCTATACACAGTTAAAAACACGCTAAAATGAATCCTTAAAGTCTTGTAGACAGATAGATACGCGTAAAGCAGAACACGATCCTCAGCAGTCACAGTGGCTTCTGTGACAATGATCCCAGGGAAGAACCAGGCAGCAGGGAAGTGGGTAGAGGAGGAGGGCATGTGTCCTTACCTAATACACTTGCCTGTGTCGGCATTGTAGGCCTTTCGGCTGGAGTCACTCTGCATCTGCTGAGCCCTGGCTTCTGGATTCCAGACACACCGTATTCCTAATTAGCTCTTTGGTTTCCAGGACTGACTGATTCTCTCATTGAACCTTCTCTTGTTATTACTGCCTTTTCTCTTTTCTTTTTCTTCCTTCCTTCTTTCCTTCTTTCCTTCCTTCTTTCCTTCTTTCTTTCCTTCCTTTCTTCCTTCCTTCCTTGCTTCCCTCCTTCCTTCCTTCCTTCTTATTTTTTTCTTTTGACATGAGGTCTTAAGTACCAGGTTGGTGTTAAGCTCCTGATTGTCCCACGTCCACCTCCCAAGCTCCTCTAGGATTGCAATAATTATCATACCTGGCTCTCGCTCTCTTTCTCCTTCTCTCTCTCTCTTTCTCTGGAAGCATACTGGAGGTATCATATCAGATATTATGCTAATGAGGCAAACTCTCACCGCAGAAGTTTCACGTTCTAAAGTAGAATGTGTCTGGAGCAAATCTCCACTAGAAGGAAGCACAGCCTTGCTCCTCACATAATTGGGCCAGCACTGAGTAAGCAGCTGTCTCTGTTTTAGGCCGAGGACACAGTACCAGTTGCCATGTGGAATCTTCAGGATTTTGTTTTCTTGTAGCATCAGTTCTGAAAATGTAATGGGGTTTCTTTTCGCAGAATGGTCTGGTACTGAGAAAAGTGGAGAGGTTTTGTTTTTAAAATGTTACGGCAACAGCTAAGCTATAAAAATGCACATAGCGCGCACACACACATTCACATAATAAATACATTTTAAATGTAATTTTTAAAAATTAAAAGAAGAAAAAGAACCAGAGAGCTGGCTCTGTGTGTAAAGGCCACTTCCACCACCTTAACAACCCCAGTTAATCCCAGACCCATGGTGTAGGAGAGAACTGACTTCCAAAATTTGACCTCTGACCCTCACATGTGTACTGTGACACAGGTACCTCTGACATGTACCCAAAATAAGTACTAACATGCAATTTTTAATAATTAAGCAAACAATCAGAAACCGCCCCTTAGCAGCAGAGGCCACGACGGGAGGGTGTTCTTGGAGGAGAGGCAGCAAAGGTTCTTCTCTGAGCTTTGTACCAGGGAGGAAAGCGGCCGTTAGCTCCTTTGTCCTCTGCCTGAGGGTTAGTCCTGGATACCAGCTTTAAACACAAGTAGAATTTTACACGACTTGTCCCCAACAGCAAACACGCAACAAAACTGACCTCAGTTCTTCAATGTTCCCCCCTCTAGTGGTCAGATGGGTTTTACGTTATTCTTTTACCCACGCAAAGGAGGCGAAGGACGCAAAGGCATTACAGCTCTGGTCAGGACTATGTCCCTCGAATGTGAGGATGTGAGCAGAGCAGGTAACTCTGTTTCCTCCCCAGGAGAGGGTTCAGGTGAGAATGAACGTGGGAGTAACGAAGAGGTTGTTGAGGTGTCACCAAGACAGGTTAGAAGGCCTCACACGCTCGTACGTTACCCTCGCTCGCACATTCACACAGACGTCAGATGCCAGCCTGGTGCGGCTGCTGTATTGTGGATCTCGGTTATCACCCAGGGTCGCCACGAGGAACCTTGAAATCTTCCCAAGTTTGAGAGTGTAGTTCGGAAAGATCGTAGGGCGTGCTCCTGACAGCTAGAGGTGCTCCGTGGCAGGCAGAGTAGGGCCCCTCCCCAGCCTGCCCATGTGCTAATCCCCAGACCCTCTGTTCCCAGCAGATCACACGGCAGAGGGAATGAAAAGAGTCTCCTGGATTGTAGAGGAGTAGTTACCTGGGTGAAATCACCAGGGCCTTGGGGCTAGAGAGCTGGGGGCGGGGGGGGGGGGGGGACCACTACACGCCGGACAGGCCCGGGAGGTAGAGTCCTAACTAGAGTCTCCAGAGCGAGGCCCTACCATCACCTGATTGCAGCCCCAGGGGGCCCATTCCCGACTCCTGCATCTGGAGCCATAAAAGGAGAAATGATCTGAGCTGCCAGAAGCCGCCTAGTCTGCGGAGGTTCGTTAAATGCAACAGAATACTGTCTGTCTGTGCCCTACTGCCCTGCAGGAAAGGAAGTTGGTCAGGCTTTGTCTTTATTCTTTTTCTCCTCCACACGTTGTGTGTGTGTGTGTGTGTGTGTGTGTGTGTGTGTGTGTGTGATAAGTGAATGTGTGTCTGTGTGATATAAATGAATGTGTGTGTGATGTGTGAATGTATGTGTGTGTGATAAGTGAATGTGGGTGTGTGTGTGATATGTGAATACGTGTGTGTGGTGGGGGGGTGTGAGATATGAATGTGTGTGTGTGTGTGTGGGTGTGTGTAGTATGTGTGGGTGTGGGTGTGAGATGTGAATGTGTGTGTGTGTGGTGTGTGTGGGTGTGGGTGTGAGATGTGAATGTGTGGGGGGGTGTGAGATGTGAAGTGTAGTGTTTGTGTGTATGTGTGTGTGGGGGGGGGTGTGGTCTCTCATTGGTCCCTTCCAGTGCCATTCTCTGCATCTGTGCTCTTAACCTTTCAAACAGTGACGGTGTCACTCTGTGTCTGCATCTATTCCATGACGCCCTCAAACCTGCCCTTCTCCATCCTTCAGCATGGCAGGTGGAAAAGCTTTGAAGGTGGGCAGCGAGGAGAAGCAACCGGAAGCCAAGAAGGCTGGTCTCCGTAGCCAGGGGAAAGAGAGGTTACCCTCAGAGCCACAAAGCTAAGAAATAGGAAGTGAGGCCTAATCCAGCAAGAGGCATCGGCAGAGAGTCCCCATCTGACCGTATTCCAAAAGGCCCAGAACAATGGAGGAACACTTGGCACATTTAGTCCAGTATGGGGAAGGAAAAAGAGGACCCTCACAAAGCCTGTGGGTGGTGACAACAGAGGAGGAGGAGGTGGCCCCTGACTGCTCAGATATGCTTCTGCTAAAGATAGGCCTTGAAAGCCATTCAGCCATGGGGGTGTGGGACTTTGTTCAGCACTAGAGAACTGAGAACCAGCATTGTGCCCGGCTGCGAGGCTAGCTTTTCCTGGACCTCTGTCTTTGATTTGCGTTCCTATGGGTAGACCATTCCAGAAATTTGTCGCCCTTCCCCCGGTTGGTGTTGTTAAAACCCCCTGAGGTCTCTGATGCCTGAGGAAGAAGCAACTCTATAGATTCCCGTATGATGAAGTCTTCAGCGTGGAGGAAGGGACGTCAGCGTGCAGAGCCATGCAAGCTAGGTTCGCTGCTTGCTCTGCCTTCTGGGACTACAGCAGAATACCTGCAACTAGGAATACATTAGACAGCAGGTCTGGAAGTTCGAGATGCAATAGAGGTACATTAGAATGTACTGGCTCCTGGCAAAAGGCTTTTTCTGTGTCATCGAATGGGAGAAACAAGGGAGCCAGAATGGGCAGGATGGGAGCAGGTGAATTCTCCTCCTTTCCAGAGCACCCACCCTGACCCAGGAATGTGGTGGAGCCCTCCAGACCAAACCATCCCCTAAAGGTTCAATCCCAATGGTTCGCCTGTTAATTTAAGGAAACGAATTGAACTCACTCTGTTCCTTCTGGGTAAGCTGTACCGTCGTGGCGGGAAGCCCTGGTGCCGAAGAAAGGAATGCATGGAGGTGGAAGCAGCTTGGTCTGCCTGGCATGAGCTTGTGGCATGGCTTGTTCATATATTGATGGATCAGAAAGGAGACATTGAGCCAGGAGCAGGGGATGGAGAAGTAGGGGTGAGCCCCCAGGTAGCCTGTTTTCATCATCCAAATCCTGAATCCACCTGGTCGCTAGGCTCAAAGCCTCCCAAACAGCCCCAGCAGGGGAGGCAGGTGATAAACACAAGCCCGTGAGGAGACATCCACATTAAAGCCATGACAAAGGGCAGGAATATGAGTTTGGTAAGACTGGCATTCAAAACACAGTCACCACCAGGGTCAGTAGTACCTGCCTGTCATCCCAGAACAATAGAGGTGGAAGCAGGAGGATCAGGAGTTCAAGACCAGCCTCAACTACCTAGGGATTTGGAAGCTAACCTGGGTTAAATGAGAGCCTGTTTTGAACACACACACGTACACACACATGCATGAGAGCCACATGTGTTCGAGCACACACACATTAGCACAGTAATGAAAAAGCCAGACTCCAAGTTATACTCAAATCAAAGTTTTCTCTGGCTCTCTGGCTCCCCATGTTTCGAGTTCTCTGTTGCAAACCGAGTTTATTCTGAAAGGTTGAAGCGCTACAATTTATACTAATTAAATAGCAGATACACTTGAAGCCAACAAAACAAGAGGAGGCCTGCGGCTGCTAGCAGAGGGCCCTTGCAAACGCTGGCTGGAACCCCAATCCTTGCTGCTCTGAGCAGAGGTTGGAGGAAATAGTGTCCCAACTAGCCCCAGCTTCTTCCAGGCTTGGCTTTCTTTCAGCTTCTATCCCCCCACTGGAGGAGAAACCAGTCAGGACTCCTGAGCTTCCTGGGGCGAAGGGCAAGTGCCCCCAAAGTGCTTGCTGCACCCCCGACAGTTCAAAAAAACAAAGGCTCTGATTCAAGGCCTATAACTCAAAGCGCAGGCCGAACTTTTCTGTCCGAGTAACATCACACCTCGGGCTTCGTAAATGTCTCCGGTAAATGAGGGACCTTGGGTCTATAAAGTGTGATTTTGTATTTCATTAAACCTCCAACACCCCAAATTACAACCACTGGGCTCATAAGGGTTTCTTAACAGTGCTGTGTTTCCAGAACGAGTTACACTAATTTTGACTCCCCAAGCGGGCCTATTTTGCTGATTACCACCCAGGGAACCACAGGAGGCTGAAACTGAGTTCTCATGGCATTGTGTGTGTGTGTGTGTGTGTGTGTGTGTGTGTGTGTACGTGTGAGTGGGTAAAGCCACTCGCATTTTGCTTTGAGTCTTTTGAGAAGGGTCTTGCTGAAATTTTCACTCTGCCTGGTCAGTAAGTAGCTTTTTCTTACCGTGTTACTTACCGTTAGGCATAAAACTAATGTGGAAAAGTTTACTCATGGATTTTTGACTCAACAGCCTCTGTTTCTATGGAAACCCAGGCAGCTACAGAGATGCAATTTTATACTCCTACTGCCCAACACCACCTTTCACTAACAATTTTAAAGGAGCTTCTTGTCATCTCTTTGTATTAAGTCGTGTCTAGCAGAATTTCAAAATATTCAGTGGGTGGGGAATTCTTAAGGACCAAATCCAGAAGAGTCATTTGATATTGGGTGATCTCTACCCACAGAGCCCTATGGACCTTAAGACACCCTTGGGTTATCTAAGAAAGGAGGAAGTGTCCCCCGTGCAGCCACGAGACACGTCCTGAGATTACACACAGCATTAAGGCTGTATGACTGATCGTAAGGAGGCTGCTGAGTTAGACGCCAGGTGTCTGCCTCCTGAAGGCCATCCATTCAGCCTGACACAGACTCCTGAGAGCTCGGTCAAGTAAGGCCACCGACCGCTATGGCAAAGGTCCACGTGTTGATAGTTTAATCCCCACAGTTCATATGCTAACCCAATCTGGAAAGGGTTCTTTGGTGAGGTCCTTAGGATTAGATAAGGTTATGAGGTGGGGCCTCCATGATCGTGTTAGTGGCGTTACAGGAAAGGGGAGAGAGGTGTATGCTAACTCGTTTGCTTTGTCTTGCCGCGTGATGCTCTTCCTCGTGGCGTGGCACAGTAAGAAGGCTGTCATCGCCTGTCACCATCTTCATACTGAACTTCCCGGCCTCTAGAACTTTGAATCCAATAAGCCCCTGCTCTTTATAGATTGCCCAGTCAGCGGTATTGACCTATAGCAACAGAAAATAAACTGGTACTGTTTTAATACTTCATAAACTATCTTGTGTATCTTACACATGTATATTACATGTACATATCATGTAGAAAAATGTTGGAAGAAAACACACCAGCAACACTAATTTCTATAGGTTATTAGGGTTATTAGAGGTTTGTTGTTTTTTTTTTTTTTTTTTAAGTTCATATCATGTTTCTGTTGTTTGGTTTTGTTTGTTTTAGGTTTGGATCTTAATATCTGAGGACAAACATTTTAGTAGCAACAGAACCAAGTTTCTAATGACAGACTTGATGCACTCTGCAAATCAGAAAGACCCACAGGGAGAGACCTGCCCATGACTTCACATCTCATAGGAAAGGCTGTCATTAACATCCATGATGACTGACGGAGGCAGGGCCATCCACCTATGCTATGGAACACGCTGAGCTACAGAAGCGCCTCAGTGCTGTCTCTATGGACTCTGCGGGCAGATAACGTAGTGGAGGTTGTTTGCCAGGGCAGAACCCTTCCCATTCAGTCCACCCTGACCTCTGACTTTCACACAGCGTTCCATTTAAAGATGGGCTCCATGGCAAAACAGTAAAATAACACTGCTCCTGGGTCAGCTTTCCGTCCCTGTGATAAAATACCGGAGGTGGCTTATTCCCTGAGGGTTTTATCTCGGCTCCCAGGTTCAAAGGTTACATTCTTTGCTCCTTTTCTGGAGCTAATGTAAGGCAGTGAGTGCTGGTAGAGCATAGCTGCTCCCTGTAGCATGAGAAGGAACCAAGGAAAACAGCCATTGTCACTCCAGGGCCCCATCGATGACATGCTTCGCCCAGTGTCCTCCTTCCTTCCAGTTAAGACTCCAACATCTTCCAATGGAATCATTGGTCGGCGACCCTGATAGCTAGTTTTGTATCAACTCAACACAAGCTGTAGACATCTAAAAGGAGAAATCGCCGATGGAGAGAATGCCTCCATAAGATCTGGCTGTAGCCCTTCACAATAGCCACAAATGACATAAGGTACCTCGGAGTAACCCTAACCAAGGAAGTCAAAGACTTGTATGAAAAAAATTTCAAATCTCTGAAGAAAGAATTAGAAGAAGATATCAGAAGATGGAAAGGTCTCCCATGCTCATGGCTTGGCAGGATTAACATAGTAAAAATGGCCATCCTACCAAAAGCAATCTACAGATTCAATGCAATTCCCATCAAATTACCAACACAATTCTTTACAGACCTGGAAAGAAAAATTCTCAACTTCATATGGAATAACAAGAAACCCAGAATTGCTAAAACAATTCTCTATAATAAAAGATCTTCTGGAGGTATCTCCATCCCTGATCTTAAGTTGTACTATAGAGCAACAGTTTTAAAAACTGCATGGTACTGGCATAGAAACAGAATGGTGGATCAATGGAACTGAACAGAGGACCCAGAAATAAACCCACACACTTATGGACACCTGATCTTTGACAAAGATGCCAAAACCATACAATGGAAAAAAGACAGCATCTTCAACAAATGGTGCTGGTCTAACTGGATGTCTACATGTAGAAAAATGCAAATAGATCCATACTTATCACCCTGCACAAAACTAAAGTCCAAGTGGATCAAAGACCTCAACATAAAACCAGACACATTAAATGGGCTAGAAAAAAAAAAGTGGGGAATACCCTAGAACTCATTGGTATGGGAGAAAACTTCCTGAACAGAACACCAACAGCACAGGCTCTAAGAGCAACAATCAATAAATGGGACCTCATGAAACTGAAAAGCTTCTGCAAAGCAAAGGACACCGTCATCAAAACAAAGTGACTGCCTACAGATTGGGAAAGTATATTCACCAACCCTTTATCTGACAGAGGACTCATATCCAGTATATATAAAGAACTAAAGAAGCTGAAAAGCAGCAAACCAAGTAATCCACTTAAAAAATGGAGAACAGAACAAAACAGAGAATTCTCTGTAGAGGAATATCGAATGGCAGAGAAGCACTTAAAGAAATGCTCAACCTCACTAGCCATTAGGGAAATGCAAATCAAAACAACCCTGAGATTTCATCTTACACCCATCAGAAAGGCCAAGATCAAAAACTCAAGTGACAACACATGCTGGAGAGGTTGTGGAGAAAGGGAACCCTTCTCCACTGCTGGTGGGAATGTAAACTTGTACAACCACTCTGGAAATCAATCTGGTGCTTCCTCAGACAACTAGGAATAGCACTTTCTCAAGATCCAGCCATACCACTCCTGGGCATATATCCAAAAGAGGCTCAAGTACACAAAAAGGACATTTGCTCAACCATGTTTGTAGCAGCTTTATTTGTAATAGCCAGAAGCTGGAAACAGCCCAGATGCCCCTCAACTGAAGAATGGATGCAGAAATTGTGGTACATCTATACAATGGAATATTACTCAGCAATGAAAAACAAGGAAATCATGAAATTTGCAGGTAAATGGTGGGACCTGGAAAGGATCATCCTGAGTGAGTTGTCCCAGAAGCAAAAAGACACACATGGTATATACTCACTCATATAGACATAAAACATAGGAAAAACCCACTAAAATCTGTGCATCTAAAGAAACTAATCAATAGAGAGGACCCTAACTAAAACGGTCAATCCCCATCCTGAAAGGCAAAGAGGATGGACATCAGAAGAAGAAGAAAACAGGAAACAACCTAGGAACCTTCTACAGAGGGCTTCTGAAAGCCAGAAGAAGAAAACAGGAAACAAACTAGGAACCTACCACAGAGGGCCTCTGAAAGCCTCTGCCCTACAGACTATCAAAGCAGATGCTGAGCCTGATGGGCAACTGTTGGGCAGAGTGAATGGAATTTTATGTAAGAAGTGGGAAATAGCAAGAGCTGGAGAGGATAGGGTCTCCACACGGAGAGCAACAGAACAAGAAAATTTGAACACAGGGAACTTTCCAGAGACTCATACTCCAACCAAGGACTATTCATGGAGATAACCTAGAACCCCTGCACAGATGTAGTCCATGGCAGTTCAGTGTCCAAGTGGGTTACATAGCAATGGGAAGAGGGACTGCCTCTGACATAATCTGATTGGCCTGCTCTTTGATCACCTCCCCCTAAGGGGGAAGCAGCCTTACCAGGCCACAGTAGAGGACAATGCAGCCACTTTTGATGTGAACTGATAGACTAAGATCAGAAAGGAGAGGAGGACCTCCCCTATCAGTGGACTTGGGGAGTGGTATGCATGCAGAAAGGGGAGGGAGGGTGGGATTGGGAGGGGAGGAGGGAGGGGCTTATGGGGGGATACAAAATGAATAAAGTGTAATTAATAAAGAATTAAAAAAAAAAGATCTGGCTGTAGGCAAGCCTGTTGGGCAGTTTTTAAACTTGTGGTGGATGGCAGAGGGCCTAGCCCATGGTGGGTGGAGCCATTCCTGGGCTGGTGGTCCTGGGTTCTATAAAAAAACGGGCTGAGCAAGGTACGAGGAGCAAGCCAATAAGCGCATCCTTCTGTGGTTTCCGCATCAGCTCCTGCCTCCAGGCTGCCCAGTTTGAGTCCCTGCCTTGGCTTCCCATAACGGTCTATGACTCACGATATCCGAGCCAAACAAGCCCTTTCCTCCCCAGCTGCTTTTGGCTTTTTATGATGGTGTTTCTTCACAGCAGTAGAAATGCTGACTAAGACAGTGACCAACCCTTTAGCACATGTCGCCTTTTGCAATAGGATAGCACATGCTGCCTTTCACAGCATAATATTTAAAGTCTTTGCTGGAGCTAAACATTTAGATTGTATCCTATAGACACACTTACCTCACCTTTATGATTGAAACAACAAAAAAGGATAGCAATTGTTTTCAAAACTCTTAATATTGCCAAATTATTAATGCCCAAACCAACCTGCTTGGGCCCATCAGCTTGCCTTCACACTTCTGCATGCATTGAGCATGATTTTTGTTTAAATCTTCGTAATTTGATGGATTTTTAAATGCTGCCCTTCATTGTGAGTGGCCCATTGTAAAGATGTGTCCCTCTCCTTAGGGCTCTCCCGCAAACTCTTCCTCTCAGCTATCCAAGCAGGCTTGTGCTTGCTTTTCATTCTCATGAAGCCCCTGGCCAACCAACCACAGGGGTTGGCTTCTAGGAAAGCCAGATCAGGCCCTTTTGAAAAGAGTAGATACCAAATGGAAAGTCGCTCCTGCCCCCCTATTCCCTCCAGAACTGTAGAATTCTCAGATACCTGTGGTACTCAAATAAATGAAAAGAGTCCTTCCCCGTCCACGTGGTCGTACGTTGATACCCAATAGCTATGAGGGTTCAAGTACATGTTACAGAAGAGACGTCTTGGAACGCAACTTTAAAACGACAAGAGAATGGACACGAGGTGGCGCTCTAGTCCCAAAATACAATCAATCCCGCTTCCTGAACCGCATTTTAGCAGAAATAGCTGGGCGGTTGTCCAAAGGCTTCTTGGAATGATTTCTCACCGTCCAAGTGGCAGCTTGTACTGCCACTCTGAGCTAAAGCTCCCACGTTTATTCAGAGTACTGACGTCAAGGCAAATTCGGTGGAAATGCAAGGGGAGTGGGGTGGGAAATAAAGTATTTTAAATAAAGCCAGAGGAGTTGAAAAAGGTGTATTTATCTCAGCAAATAAAGAGTTTAAATATATATTTAAAAGGCATTTTAATGTATTAATAAGTATGTTAAAATTATAATTTAAATTTATACATGTATATAATACTCTATTATATAAATAAAACACAGGATATTTGTTGCTACACAATTGTATATTGCATATTTTATATATAATTGTTATATTTATCTTATATAACTCATGCATAGTTGTGTATGATATATACTTGTGTGTAATTACATGGTTGTATATTTTAACTTTTATTGAGCTTATGTCTTAAAACCCACTTAAATATAAAATACATGCTAGATGTATTATACATTTTGTTCATATGAACCATATCAAATATATAATTTATACCTAAAATGTTTGAAAATTCACATTTTAAATTCTTTCTAGTATTGAGTAATACACACTTGTTTTTAATTCACCTAATTACATTTTACCCTCAACAATACTCAAAATTTTGTACAAAAGAGAATCATCTTTTTTGATGCATCCCAGGTACTCAGTTCTGTTTCCTTTACCCATAGCTGTTTACACACAGTTCAAACAGAGAGGCAGGATCACATTTCAAGAGAAACTGGAGGTACCTGCTTTCCCTATGTTTTCCTTTTTAGACTACAAAGTAAGAGCCTGATGTGGCTGGGGTAAGGAACGCCATGATGATGTGGAAGGATTATGAACTTCAGAAGCTTTTTGGACATTTGGTCTTCAGCTGGTGACTTTGGAGAGGATCAGGAGCCTCTGGGGACAGGTCCTCAGGTAGAACATTTGGAGCCAGCCTTGAGGGCCAGAGCCGAATCCTGCTTCCATCCCACCTCTGCAGCCTGGCTGGCCGTGATGGGAGCACCTCGCCATCCCTGCCATTAACCATTATCCAAATCAGTCTTTCCTCCCTTAACTCAAGGCCCACCAAGGGGTGCAGCAAAGGATAACAGAGAAAAGCGACGAGAAAGAAGATGTCAGAGAATACAGAACCAGCCAGAACAACTGAGTTAAAACAGCATTCGCTAAAAATTAGAACAACTTTCCAATATGGACAATATCTGTCCAAAAATTAAATTGCCCAAGGCAAATCAATTACATTTCAAATGAAAGCTCACTTCCTTCTGAAATGTTTTGTTTTCTAATGTAAATATTAAAGCTTCTGACGTTAGAGACAAAATGAAGAATTTGTGGGCTTCAGCTTTTTGTTCCCTATCAGTAACTGCCGGGAGAGGTTGGAAGTATATTTAGAACTTTGAGACATAACAAGTGTGACTTGAAATTTTTACAGGAAGCTGATGTTATTGCTTACACGAGAAAGCTGCGAGATACTATCAAGTTTGCAAGAGCTAAGAAAATACGCTGCCCATACTTCCTCAGCCACAAAAGCAGGACTCAGTTCCTACCTAACTGACCAGAACATATGATTTATGATCATAAGCAGGCAGTCGCAATAGCTTTAATTGGACTATAGAAATAAAGAGCAAGAGGGTGTCTTAAATAGACTCAAGATAGAAGAAAATGTAATGTATATAACACTTGAAAGAAAAATTACACGCTGATGAAAACTGTCTCAAATCCTTCTTCCAAATATCTTTCATTGGAAATAGATTTTTTTTCATACGATACATTCTGATTATGATCCTGAAAGTTCATAGGATACAGAAGTGGACAGATGTTCTGACAGTAACTATGAACATCTGTCTTGCTGTACGTGGTCACATAACTTCTGTGAGAAGACAGGCAGGTCCTTGGAGGCGAGGATGGCTGGGCAGCAACTCAGCTATGGGAGCGGAAGGGCTCTTGAAAAACATCTTTCCGAAGGTACGTTTCCCAAGACACCTGCACGTGGATCTCAAAGTATCTCTTTACATCTGCGCTCTCCTGCATTCGAATGACACAGCACAGCTGGAACACACAGCTGGCTCAGAATTAGGAATTCTAAGATGTCCACCACTCACATTGACCTCAGCTGATCCAGGTACAGGACAGTGCCCTTCACAGCTTAAAACAGAACAGGGTAGGTTAGCAGGAGTTAACAAAGATAACGTTTTCTGTCTCGTCATCAGGAAGCTTGACAGAAGGGGCATTTCTGTAATGTGGAAACGTTTGGCATTTTTCAAGGTTTTAGGAGCACGTGACCACGGTATCATGAATACTTATTACAGGAAGCATCTTCCGCTCACGCTTTATTGTTGTTGTCAGAGAACATGACTGGTGACTCAAAACCTATAACCAATTTGCAGTATTCACTTAGGTAAGGGCGAACACAATTGCTCTCTAAGAGGCCAAGTAGCTAATACACCTCGCTCCGTGTTTGACATTGCCCTGAAGAATATAAACAAACACGTACGGGAAATATGCAAATGAACATTCCAATCCAACTTTATTTGTAAAGTCTTTAAACACACCTTCTCTTACAAATGGTCTTTCCCGGTGTGTTTCACCACAAAAAGAGAAAAGTAACCAACATGAGGTGAGTGTAACCCCTCGTGCGCAGCTGCCTGCAGAGGCCAGAGGTGGGCACTGGACGCCCCAGAGCCGGAGTTCCCGGCCGCTACCAGAGGCCTCAGGTGGGTGCTGGGAAGTAAACTTGGGTCCTCTGTTAGCGTGGTAAATGCTCTTAACTGCTGAGCCATCTCTCCTTCCCCCGGATGGCTGATCTGGTTCGTGAGCGACTGATGTCACCAGTTCTTCTCAACCACTCTGCCCTTGCTGCCGCATGATTCGCCCTGAGCCACAATCACAGTGACCCATAACTGTTCGCTTCCACATCCCTGTGCTTCTTCTGTCCCGTGCTGGGCCAGCTCTGTTCAACTCTCCAGTGCTCCCTTGAACCCGTGACTCCTGAAACCCTTTGACCCCATGAAGTGACCCTACCACTTCTAGGCCATCCTTCCTTCCACCTAATGGACTTCCAGCCCTTTTAAAGTTTCCTCAAGACAGATTCTCCTGCCGCCCAGGCTGGCCTCCGAGTCATTATGTAAGGATTACCTTGCCCCCGCCTCCCTCCACCCTTCCTGCCTTCCTCTCTCAAGTGCTGGGCCTTCACCAACATACCCACCTTTTCCCCCTTTCCATGCTTCCTCCACAGACCTCAATCTCCCAAGAGGTTGCTCCAACCCTTCCCTTGCCTAAACATTCAATTATCTGCTCGCTTTTACTTTGTCACTCCCTGGGTAAAACTACAAGCTTGATTTAGTCCAAATTCCACATTCATTCCACATACTCTGCAACTGAATCGGTCTGGGAAAATTGGTTTTTTCCATTCGCACAGATTGGAAGGGTGAACACAGTGAAATAGCTATCCTACAAAAACCACCTACAGAATCAAGGCAATTCCCATCAAAATTCCAATGACTTTTTTTTTTTTTGCACAAAAATAGGAAAAAACAAAACAAAACAATCTTGAAACTCATATAGAAGGAGCTGAAGAGATGGCCCAGCAGTTGAGAGCACTAACTGCTCTTTCAGAGGACCCACGTTCAGTTCCCATCACCCGCACAGCACCCCACAACTGTCTATAGCTCCAACATCTGACACCCTCACACAGACATACATGCAGGCAAAACACAAATGCACATAAAAAATAAATAACTTTTTTAAAGTTTTATATGGAAGCACAAAAGATCCTGGATATCCAAAGCAGTCTTGAGTGAAAGATGCTGGAGTTGTCACTATATCCAGTTTCAAGTAAAACTACAGAGCCAGAGCAACAGAAACAGTGTGGTGTGGCGATGGCAATAATTGGCATGCAGATAAATGTAATAGAATGGGGACCCCAAGAGTAAACCCACATAACTACAATCACTTGACTTTTGACAAAGAGGACAAAAATATACACTGGAGAAAAGACAACAATGATTCTTGGAAAACTGGATATCAACGGGTTGAAGAAACCAGTTCCCCATCTCTTCACCTGTATGAAGATTAACTGCAAATGGACCAGTAACTGTTACTGTCACTGGAGTAAAGAAAAGTCTATAGAACAGGAGAAAGTCTTTCCTGACAATACACTTGACAGAAGACTAATATTTAGAACAAAACAACAAACTCAAAAAGAGAAAGCTGGCAAGAGAGCTCAGCAGGTAAGGGTGTTTGGTGAAAGCCTAGTGTTGAATCCCAAGACCCCACATGGTAGAAACAGAGAACTAACTCCTAACTCTTACAAGTTGTCCAACCCTTTCCTTGCCTAAACATTCAATTATAAGTTGTCCTCTGATTTTCACATGGACAGCATAGAGCAAATGCCACCCATTATACCATATACAAAATGAAAGAATAAATACCTGTAAAAAAAAAAAGCCAACTAAACTAAAAAGTCAAACACCACAATCAATAAACAGATGAAGGAAGAGAGCTCTCAAAAGATAAAGCACAAATAGCCAATAAGCAAAGGAAAAATGTTCAATGCCATCGAAAAGGAGGGAATCTCAGCTGAGAAAACCCTTCCATAAGATTGGGCTGTTTGCAGGCCTGGAGAGCATTTTCCTAATTGGTGATTGCTATGGAGGGCCCAGCTCATCGTGGGTGGTACCATTCCTGGGCCGGTGGTCCTGAGTCCTATAAGAGAGAGAGCACTCTTCCACAGCCTCTGCATCGGCTCCTGCGTCCAACCAACAAATTATGGTGAGGATGTAGACAAAAGGGAATATTGATACCCTGCTGGTAAGAGTGTAAACTAGCCCAGCCTCGTGGAAATCGGTATAGGGTTTCCTCAAACTGGGAAAAATAAACAGATCTACCATATGACTCAACTGTAGCGCTTCTGTTTACCTGAAAGAGGCCAAGTCAACACATCACAGAGACACTTGCTCATTAATGTTTATTGCATAGCTATTCACAATAACGAAGTTGTGGAAGCAACTTAGGTGTCTATAAAAGAAGAATGGATGGAGGAGATGAATTTGCTTAGACATAAAGAAGAGTGAGAGTGTCTCATCAGCAGGAAAATTGAACAACTGAAAATAATTATATTAATGGACTTAAGATGATCTCGGAAAGACAGGTATGTTTTCCCTTATTGTAAAATCAGGTGTGTACATATGTATGATATGAAAGTAGAAATGAAACCATCAAGGGGAACAGAGAAGACTAAGGGTAAGGCGTGGTGAGAAGGTGGTTAAGTAAGGAATTACGGGGAAATTTGCTCAGTATTTGGTGTATGCCTGTATGGAAATGTACTTATGTGGCATGATGAATACACACAGTGAAAACGGTTTTAAAAACTGGCTAACCTCACCATAGTTTACGACCATAAGTCACAAGTGAGAAATTTTTGTACAATTTCCTTATTCCCAGCCAATTTCCCACTGTCACTTCACTCTTCTTTTCTCCTGAAAGTAGCCACACAACTTTTCCGTAGTAATCCCTAGCTCATTTATAATGACTTATTGTCTCATTATAAATTTAGAAGCAGATGCTGGGACATGGCTCAGTAAGCAAAAGCTCTCGATGTGCAAGCATAAGAACCCAAGCTCAAATCTCTAGCACACATGTAAAAGCCCAGCATGGCTTCAGATGTCTGCAACTTCAAAAACAGGGAGCAGAGATCCTGGGGGTTCACTGACCAGACAGCCCAAATAGCAAGCTTCAGTTTCAACCTAAAAAAAAAAAATACTATCTCAAAATTCATGTAGAAGCATGAAAGTCCTTGGATAGCCAAGGTAATCTTGAGCAAAAAGAACAATGCTGGAGATATCACTATTCCTGGTTTCAAGTTATATGGCGGAGTCGCGGTAACAAAAACAGTACAGTATCCTTCAGTGAGAGACCCACCTTAAGGGAATAAGATGGAGAATATATAGAAAAAGACACCAGGTATCTTCTTCCTCTGCATGCACACTTGAGCATACACCTTCCCCGTGCACACACGTGCACACACATGTATAACACACACACATATATTCACTAGATACAATAAAAAAGCAGAAGCAAATGGACAAAAAAAAAACCCCTACAAACTCAGACTGATCAACCTCACTTTATCTCTCTCCCTATGCACACTCTTGCCTAAGCTGTTGCTTTACTTACATGCTAAATCCCAAGGCCTCTCACCTACTCAAGGACACACCCCAGCAATTCCTCACATCTCTCTGAACAGCGTCTACGTCTTTATCCTCTCTCCACCTCCATAGCTTTGTCCCATGCTTGGATGATCCATCTATTCATCCACCTGTCCACCCACACAACCACCTGTCTGTCTGCTCTGTATGTGGGGTTGGTACACAGCAGAAATGAATAGATCAGGGACAACGGAGCTCTCTTCATCCAGAGCAGCGGTTCTCAACCTTCCTGATGCTGCGACCGTTTGATACAGATCCTCATGTTGTGGTGACCCCCAGACATAAAATTATTTCATTGCTACTTCACAACTGAAATTTTACTACTGTTTTAAATTGTAATGGAAATATCTGATATGAAGAGTATCTGACATATGACCCCAAAGGGGTTGTGGCCCATAGGTTAAGAACCATTGACCTGGTCCAAAGCAGCCAGGATGGCTTGAAAAACGATTCAGCCCTAACCCTCAACACTGTTCGCAGGTTCTGAGAGGACAATGATTCCAATTAGTGCTAGATAAATAAGCGTCGATAGGTAGTTTCCAAAATGTTTCAACTGGTGCCTCTGTACGGGTTTGTTTTCTAGATTTGTAACCATATTCCGATAAATTCAACACAGGGTCAAGGAAAATCTCCAGTAGCCTTCTTGCAAAACGCTGGATTGGGTTTGGTTTTGATTTCTTTTTTTTTTCCAGTATGTCCAGTTTTCAAATGAAAACCAGATGCTGAGAATTTCCAGGTTGTTTCCTCAGTCGTAGATTGCATTAGTGAACTTTAGTTAACCTACTCAGATGCCAAAGACTGTCACATATGGATGGTACAAAAATAATAACATAAATACTCTTTAAGCTTCTGGGGTGGCTGGCTATCCCAGAGCAATAACCATGGTGACAATCTCAAGCACCCTGAAGACTTGTGGGAGATTCCTCCAGGCTCTGACCTCTCTACCTCCAGACATCCCTTTTCTCTCCCTCTGTTTTTTGTTTCCTTGATCCAACCCATTTCCACTGATTCCTTCCTGTATCTTGTACTCTAGACTTGCTCCTGAAGACAGGTACATAACTGTGTCACCCACAGCGTTAGTCCCCTAGGCTGCAGGCAGGGGCCTCTCTGCTTTGCTTTCTGCTCATGTCTACGGAACTTAAGGACAGTTCCAGGCAGACGGCAGGGGTGTGTCTGTGAATGAATGACTGCACAGATGGAAGATGGGTCCTAAGGCTGGCTTCCCAGGCATGCAGCCATCATGGAGTCATTTCTTCTGCCCATCAGAACCTCCAGACGCTGGAGGAATTGCCCAACTGTATCTTCAAATGTTGATTTCAGTTGTTTGAGATCTGGTTACCAGCCTGTCATGGGGTGTTGTTATAATGTCGAATTAGCTCCTATAACCATATGATGAGAAGGAATGTTCCCCAATTATCCCTGATTGGCTGATTAAAAGCCTACACCTGGGCGGGGAAAATGGAGGAAGGTGTGGTAAGGTTTGATGGCTAGGGGAACAGAAGGCTCACAGGAAGTAGGGAGGAAGAGGAAGCTGCCAAAGGTTATCGTGGAGAGGAGCGTGTTGTATTTGGTTGTTAATATTTATTATTGATATATCTTTTATTAAAGCTGTGGTTAATCCTAAACAGCTGTTTAACCAAATCACCACACAGAGACTAGGATTTATTTAATTAACCCAGAACACAATGCTGGGCAATAGTTACTCCATCCTAAATCTCCAAGCCCACATAGTTTCCTACCATTCAGATTTACACATTATACTTGCTTTTAGTGATATCTTAGGTCTGGTTCATCTCTCCACATAGTTCCAAGACCTCTCCTCCAACCTCTCCTCTCCCAGCTCTGCACCTCTACCCCCTCCTACTCCTTCCTCTCCTTTGCTCAACATTGTGGCTGGTTGTTTTAATTGACAATTTAGAGAACAAATGGTGACATGTTTACACAAACTCGAGACAGCATCCCAAACAGAGCTGAAAATGGGCCATGGTTCTCCCTCGGCAAGGAACGCCCATCAGTCACCTGGACAGGCTGCCTAGAACAATGCAACCCTATGTACACACACACACACACACACACACACACACACACACCTCGAGAGTGTGTGTGTATTTAGCGAGCTTAGCTTGGAATCAGTCTCTCGGAAAGGATCATGTAAGATCAGTTATGAAGATACTCTGCATTAAAAAAAAATGTGTGTGTGAGGGGTGGGGCAAAGAGTGTTCCTGTGACCAACTTGAGCCAGGCTTTTCTACTTATTCAAGGCCTTAGTAAGGCCCAGTATAGTTTCTAACAGCTCAAGGCCTGAGCTGACCTACCTTACTTCAAGTACCTGCTGAAGAGAACTCCAGACCGCCCAAAGAATTTGCTCTCTGTCCCAGCCCCAGCGGGAGGGTGGGCACCTATCTTCAGCATGTGTGGATGTGTGTCCTAAGAAGCAGCGGCCCTCCTCCTGATTCCTGTAACTTTTCACTCTCCTGCTTCTACTATACCCTCACCTGTTTCATCTTTCTCCATTCATGGTACTTTGTATAAATCAAGGTTCTATTCAAGTCCTCCTGAACTCTGTTCCCTACTGCATTGGTGTTGATTAAAATGTGCCCTAACCATTTTCATGTCTGACTTTACTGCTCCTGACACCAGCCAGTGAGGACAGAAAGAGCTGTCAATTGGCAGCCATTGATCTCAGTGCTCCACTCAGTGCTTACCATCAACATTGTTGGGGTCCTTACTGACTCAACCCAGCTCCTATTCTACGAAAGGTGGTGCCCCAACCTTCCTGGTTCAACTCCTTCTAGGCCACCTTTTTGCATCCCATATACTTTTGTTGTTATTGTTCTGTTTTATTTACGGCCTGTGTTGGTCTGAGTAATAAGTTATCACAGCTTTTGGGCCAGATGAGTGTTCCAGGGCCTTAAGATAGACCCTTAGTCTGATTCTTCATATCTTGGAAGTGACTTTTCTAGTGCCCTATCTTCTTGCTTAATCAGAAACCACTTAAGAGGGGCTGGAAAGATGCCCTGAGCTTAAGAGTGCTTGATGCTCTTCTAGAGGACCCAAGTTCATTTCCACATAAAAAGATTCAAAACTGCCTGTAACTCTAGTTCCAGGGGCTCCAACACCTCCTATGGTCTCTGCACCAACCCCTACCCCACTCCCACATACACATACACAGATAAAAATAAATCTTAAAACAAAACAAAACAGCTTAAGTGGGGAGGATTTATATTGCTTCCTAGTTCAGAGGGTATAATCCGTTATGGCAGGGGTGACATCAGCCATGGCTAGAGCTTGACATGCAGCCTGTTCAAATCATGGCAGATCAGAAAGCAGACATCTCGGGCCAGAACTAGAGATGGGGATCACATTCAAAGCCCAGCCCTGGTATCCCAACCAGCCCTGCCTCCCAAATGTTCTATAAGTTCTCAATAGTGTAACCAGTTAGGGACCGGGTGTTCAAGCACATGAACTTGCAGGCATCATTTCAGATTCAAAGCATAACGCTAAAGGGTTTGGAAAAGCAACACACTTTCTATGTTAAATGTATGAGGGCTCTGTCTTCATGTACGCCTCCACGCCAGAAGAAAGCATCAGATCCCAGTATAGATGGTTGTGTCCCACCATGTGTTGCTGGGAATTGAACTCAGGACCTCTGGAAGAGCAGACAGTGCTCTTATCCACTGAGCCATCTCTCCAGCCCAGCAGCATACTTTTAAAATCTGAGTGCTACAGAGAAAGACCTTGCCTGACAGCCGAAGCAACTGTACCCCGTGCTCTGGCAGGAAGTGGCTTGAAGAAATCTGGATGGAGGTTGTGCTTGACACAGGAGAGTCAGAGCTGCTGGGTCCCTGCTTAGTCTCATGGCGAAAAACCCCTCAGGCCTGACTTCTTCCCTTCAATCTTTGCTGCCTGCCTTTCAGAAGTACCTCACGTAGCCTCAGGATACAGATGTCAACCAGGAGTTGGAAAACTTCTAGAGAGCCAAGGGCTTCTTAAGCTGCTCACAAGATGTGATCTATATCAGATACTTAAAGGTTTCCCAAACAAAAGTCAACTGTCTTAGTGTATCATTGCTGTGATGAAACACCGTGACCAAGCTAACATGGGGAGGAAAGGGTTTATTTCATTCGGAGTGCTATCAAAAGCCTCAAGGGCAGGAACTCAAACAGGGCAGGAACGTGGAGCAGGAACTGATGCAGAGGTCAGGGAGAGGTACTGCTTACTGGCTTGCTCAGCCTGCTATCTTACACTATCCAGGACCTGTCAGTCCAGGGATAGCACCACCCATAACGAGCTGGGCCCTCCCCCAGCAGCCACTAATCAAAAAAATGTCACACAGACTTGCCAACAGCCTGATCTTATGAAGGCATTTTCTCTACTGAGGTTCCCTCCTGTCTGATGACTATAACTTGTGTCAAGTTGACATAAAACTAGCCAGGCCAGCACATCCAAATTCTTAGGTTTTGTCAGGGCATCGTTGTAACGGGTAGAGAATGTGCTGAAGGCGTAGGTCCCCATCTACGCCACTTTATTTTCTTCTTGTAGATTTGGACAAAAACACATTTGAAGGTCTAGTTGATTTCTAACTAAGAGATGGTTGTCTATACTGGGCAATTATTGGTGTTATGGCATGAAATATATTTACACTCTATTATTTAATATCACATTGTTATATTTTCCCAGCACTCTGCCAAGTAAACAGGAATCGCATTAGAAATGAATTTTCTGGAAGGAATCTATGGTGTCAACACTCATGGCCATTTTTTTTTCCTCCCTTGCATCTGCCTCTTCACACAGGTACTTTCCAGAAACTGTTTATATTCTTGTCTTGATGAGACGGAAATATAGCCGTTATGAGGGTAGTGGGAGCTCCCTTTCTCAGTTTTCTTTCCTTTCCCTTGACCTGAGCTCAGAAGAAGAAGAAGAAAAAAAAAAAAAACCTACTAAATAGCTATGGAGCGTGGCCAGCCCGGGAAATATCTGGGCTTGTGCTAAAGGTGTAACCACAGAAGGCCCACTGCTTCATGACAAAGTGGGTTTGAGGGCTTTGAAGGCCAGGCAGACATCTGCCATGTGCCATCCCTCCCTCCGTGTGGTGCTCTGGTCACAAAATCCAAACGCAAAGGATGCAAGCCCTGAAGCACATTGCCCACACAGAAGCCCAGTTATCATTCAGCCGATGAAAATGTTTTACAGATGAGGAACGAGGAACAGGAAGTGTGTGCTCATCGTGGACCATTGAGCTGGACCTTAGTGTACCACTCTTTCTGGAAGTGAGGAACTATAAGAGGAAGAGAGAAAGGTGACCTTGGGCTCTTGAGTCAATGGCCGCTCAGGACTGGCTCATGAGCAGGAAAAGATGGACCAGGGAGCCTAAAAGTGGTCACCCTGAAGAAAGAGCAGGTCACCAAAGAACCCCGGCCATCATTATCACATCCCAATGGCTCCGAGGTGCTAGGGCAAGTGGGTGACAAACGGACTGGAACAGGCTGTGGGGTGCTCAAGGCCAGAGTGTGAGACACCCAAAGGCCTACCATTCCCTCCCACATGCCACAAAAAGAGACCAGAGCCATCTGAGCATGCCGCTGACCAAGAGAGGCCTACTGTGACTTTAGGAAAACCTTAGTGAATACAGGTATGAAGATCAGAAAAAAAAAAAAAAATGGCTCCCATGTTCTTTCGGGGGCTTCAGCACATCTTCCCACAGGGCCAGAGGAAGCCAGCGGCACCTCTGAGGACAATGGTACAGGAAGGATCACAACTTCGCCATTTTGTTGCACAGCCCAAGGTGTATAAACGGGGACCACAAAACAGACCTAATCGTCTCTCCCACCATAAGGTTGCCTGAGGCATATCTCCCCTTCAAAAGTAGGGTGAATAACACCTTCGCTGTTTTCCTAGCATAGTTATTAATAGTATTCCCGCTCTCTCTCCAACATGCCCTGGATTTGTCTAACAGGAGTGATTATACAATAAGAACTGCAAAGGATGGGATCCGGGCCTATGCCAGCCTGCTACCTGAGAAGCTTGGGGAGGGGAAATCCCTGCAACCCAGGAGTTGGAGGGCTGCATGACTAAATAGGAAGGCCCTGTGTCAAAAAATAAATAAATGTGAAATAAGACATCATGGCCTAAGACACTCTTAGACACGTGCACTTATGTTCGGAACACGTTTGGAAGAATATTGCTGGGAGTGCAGTGGGATACGGGAAGACTGTGGCTGTTTCTACATGTGGTTTTGGTTGCACTAGCATGTTTGTATATACACGTGTGTGTGTGTGTGTGTGTGTGTGCACGTTGGGTGGGAGTGGAGGATTGTGCGATGGCATCTGTGTGGAGATCAGAGCATCACCTGTGGGAGGCAGTTCTCTTCCTTCCACTATGTTGGTTCCTGGGATTGAACTCAGAGTCATCGGGCTTGACAGCCATCACCTTTGTGGACTGAGCCATCTCGCTATTCCTGTCATTAAAAAACAAGAACAACAATATCCCCGAGATGTTCGTTTTGGTAGATGAAGCATGATGGTCATTCCATTCAGAATACTGACATTGTCCTCACAGAAGCCACAAGGGCAGTGAAGTCTGAGAGCATCCACGGAACTGCTGTGGGGACAGTGGGCATTATTTCAGCGTTTGCCACACTGCGCTAAACATAGTTTGGTTTGTTTTTCCTGTGGCCGAGAGGGTGTAGGCTCGTGAGAAAAGTCAGAACGGTGACAGAGAAGTAAACATTCTTTGCTCACATATGGGTGAAGTGAGAGAGGTTTGTGCCCATGCTACAATTAAGTTCTGACCACTAATTTTGAAAGTGCAGTGACTCATTTCTTCCAGTTGACAGAAACGATGCTGTTCCATAGTCAGAGCGTGACCTGCTTTATTTGTCGTTGGAAGGTTTCGCTTTTGCTCTGCACTCAGACCTAGAACCGATGCCAAAGCTTTCCAACCAATCACTGTGCTGTAGAGGATTATGGGTAAAGGATTCTCCCTCCCCATTCAGGAGTTTAGATAGGGCTGAGAGGCTGCAGCCCTGTTGGCAGCAGATAGTTTTATTTTAAAGCAAAAACAAACAAACAAATAAAAAAAAACTAGCAAAGGAAGAGTTAAATTAAGGATTTGCTTACAGTTTCTGAGGGTTAACCCATTATCCTCATGGTGAAGGGCATGGCAGCAAACATGGTGATTTAAGTGCTACATCCTGATCTATAAGCCAAGAGGGAGAGAGAGAGAGAGAGAGAGAGAGAGAGAGAGAGAGAGAGAGAGAGAGAGAGGGAGGGAGGGAGGTTGGGCCTGGCGTAGGCTTTTGAAATCTCTAAGCCTACTCACAGTAACACTCTGCCATAGCTACTCCAACAAGGCCACCTCTCCTAATCCTTCTAATCCTTTCTAACATCCCCATACCCTGGTGACTAAGCTTTCAAATAAATGAACCTGTGGGGGCCTCCACAGCCCAGGCAGGCAGCCAGTGTGAGACCTGACCCATTCCTCTGGCATACTTTGTGGGAGAAAGACCACAGATCTGTCATGGTAATAGCATTCACGGTAACACTGCCCACAGACAAGCTCAGTGGGGTGAGTTTCTTGGGGCAGGAAATAATACAAGAGGTTTTTCAGAACAAAGTATCCACACCTGGCCCAAGGGACACCACTGTGTTGGAGACATTCTTTCTTTCTTGTTTGAATCTGGAAAGTCCCCGGCTGATTTCCCCACTGATGGTATTATTTTGGAGGTGCTATGGTGGCATCATTTAGGAGGCTTGGACTAGCTAGTGCAAGACAGTTAAGAGAGTTGGGGTTATGGAAGTGATAGCATCCCTCTCATTCTGGCCCCCCTCTTTCCTTCTTGGTCCACTCCTCTGTAAACAGTACCACCGAAAAACAAATGGTACTACTCTGCCATGCCCTCCTCACTGTGACGGCATGAACGCCTCTGAAACTCTGAGCCATAGTCCTCCCTCTCACACATGTGTCACCTGTTTGGTCACTGCCACTCAAAGGTGAGTAAATTCTCCCTTTGTCGATAAAGTGGATGGAAGCCTGGCTTCTCTTGCCAGATTTTCAGTGTTCTCCAGAACGATTACATTACACAAGGTCCAAGTACTTGGCCAGATGACTCCAAACCACAAATTACCCCATCTTAGCTTCTATTGACAGACAGATGGCCTTCTACTGGTCTGGTAGTTCTTATGGCTTCCCAAACCACCAACAGTCTGTTGTCTTCCCTCAGAGGGCAGGGTGGATATGGCTTCTGGAACATTCTCATTGCTTCCTAGGAAGGAGAATCTTGGCAGTCCACCCTGATGAGCCCCTCCATCCACCACATACTATGCCTGTCGGCACAGTAAATGGAGAAGAGCACACGTGAGTACTGTCTCCTCAAATGAGCTCAGAGCCTTAGCTCTTGGGTTGTAGTTAATGCGTTACTGCATCTACATCCAAGAGTGTTTGGATTCCTGTGTCCATGGCATCACAGCACCATAAAGCTCTCAGAGAGTGGCCCATGGAGCTAAGAATGAGAGGTATCAAGGTTTATGGAAGTTGGCCACTAAAGAGCCCTGACAGCAAGTGACTCTTTTCCAGGGCTCAGCATGTGTGTTTGCAGAGGAGGGTGTTGTTTGCGTTTTAACATTGAGATGAGGAAAGGGAAATGAACCTTTATGGAGAAACAAGTTTATATACATTACCTAAGGGCATCATGCTGGACTAGACTTAGAACCTAATCTTGCACCAGCTTCACAGTGTCACACACCACTGGACATGTCCCAGACTAAGGACATCTCAGCAGCCTCTTATTATTTAATACTTTTATTATTTAATGTGCACGATTCCTAAGGAGTAATCATGAAACAGCTGTCACTACCCCCAAAGGCTAAACTGCAAAGATCTCAGCAGCACTGCCGGTGGCTTAAAAGAGAGTTGTGGGAACCATAGCACAGCACTCTTTAGACCCACGGAGAACGTGTTGTGAGGGGTGGATGTGAGCCAGATGTGTTTTGCAGCATTTCTGAGGTAGAGAACAGCATTGACTTGTTCTGTGTATTTGCAGAGTTGACTTCAGAACTAACCAGCTGTTTAGCGGTTTTGTTCTTTGGTGGGTTAGTTTAAGAATGTCTACAGCACCGGCGTTTTTGACAGCAAAGATCAAAGAGGGCCAGTGTCCTCACAATGACCTTCCATCCCTTTATCTGCCTCATGGAACTGATTTGTATTATTCACCTGTTTGTACCTCTGGGTTTTTGTCTTGTGGAAGCTGAGTCTCACCTTGGAGATTGTTTGTCCACTGATTGCAATGATTTTCGTTCAAGAAAAGAGATAGTTCCCCACGTGGGACCTATCGCCCTGTAGGACACTACCTAGTTTCATCTCTGACCTTTGACCTTATTTCAGGATAATTTTCAATGTCCATATAGCCCTTGTTTCTCCCATTATCCTCTGAACCAGCTTTGCCATCTGCTGGTGCCTCCTTAACCTTGAGTGTTCCGTCCATTGTCAACACATTGAAAGGCACACAGATACATCAAAAAGTAAGACAAGATGTTTTCAAGGGTGAGGTTCTGAATGCGGAGAAGTTTGAGAAATGTTCCCTTTGCCAATGTGGTTTACATTGATTTTCTTTCTAGGTTTGCAAGAGGACAATTACATAACTAAAAACACAAGTCCAAAAGAAAACAATAAAGTTAAAAGGAAAATTCTAAGTCATCAGTAAGCATTATATTACAATTTAGCTGGCTAGTGCAAAAACTCAAAGAAACACATATTCAACCAAAGCAGAGAAACAGTTAAAACAAACCTGATGGGAACCAAGGAAGAAGAAGAGGAGAACGAGGAGGAAGAGGGGCCAGCCGCAGAGGGGAGAAACCCCAAATTAAAAAGTCACTACCTCAAGATCAGAGAGGTCTAGGCTACTGCCAGGGCCAGTGATTAAGAAGTCTCGAGAGTACTGCTGGCAAGAACTCCAGGCAAGAACCAGCAAGAAATCTAGCAGCCTTCAGTTGGATTGAGTAACAGTTTCTTTATAAGGAAAACATTTTTTTTTAATTCCAGTAAGATTTGAATTCATATGCAAATCAAATCAATAGCATCAGTATATTAGAATCAGTATCGCAGTAATGGACATTTGTGTAACACTAAATATCCAGTTAGAGATAGCATCCCATCACTGGGCCTACCAAGAACTTTGCGATTTTAGTGTGAAATGTTTTTTTAACTGTTTACGTAATAAGTTGGAAGGCATGCGATTGTTTTTCAGTTTAGAGGCAGTATTAAGTCGTTTAATTTAGACTACCTAAGTGTTTATCTTATATATTGTTTTATAAAGTTGTTAAGCATTTGGGAAGGTATTTGATTCTGATATGTTTAAAAGGAAATATGATTATAACAAATTTCCAAATAAAACATCAATATTTAAGACTATTTCATAATTATCTTAATAAGCCTCTTTAAATATTTAGGAATATTCTCTCACACTTTAAATTTCTTTTTTAAATATTTAAGTTCTCATTAACAGACTTTCAAGAAACTCAAAATGATTGAGGATGTTCTTTAGTAATAAAAAATAGTGTTTAGAAACTAAACTTAGAAATCGTAAGTTTCTGTGCCTAGTGGCTCCGGCCAGTATCTGAGTTACGCAGGAAGCTGAGGCAGGAGAATGAAAAGTCCAAGTCCAGCCTGGGAAACAAGTCAAAAGAGGGGCCAGAGGGATGGGTCGGTTGGTAAGAGCACCGGCTGCTCTTCCAGAGGACCCAGGTTCAAGTCTCAGCACCCACAGGGTGGTCCACAAACATCTGTAACTCCAATTCCAGGGGATCTAGCACCTTCTTCTGCCCTCTGAGGGCACCAGGCAAAACACTAGCATACATAAAATAAATAATATTAATTAAAAAAATACTCAAAAGAGGGCCAGGGCTATAGGTCAGTGGTACAGTGCTTGCCTGGTATGCAGGGGACCTTAGGTTCAATTCCCAGCATAGAAAAGAAAAACAAATATACGAAAAAAAAAAAAAGCCTTTGAGAGAAACTAGCTTATTTCTTAAATTTTTAACCAAAGCCAAATAGGCTTTGAGTACTTAGTTCTCCCGTGGAAGAACCTGCCACAAACCCACACTGCCAGCACAGCAGGGCTCATGGCCTGGCTCATCATCCCTGAACTGCCCTGCTTGCTGGGTAATGTGGGCACACAGCCCTTTGGAGGCTCACTTCCTGATCTCACCTCCCTCTCAACCCTTAAAATCCAACACCTGGTGTCACTGTTGCCCCAAAGCTAAAGCTTTATCAAGCTCAGACTGGAAATGTAGCAGATCTGGAGACAGATCACCCAGAAAAGCTCTGAGCATGTTTTCAGATTCAACTGCAGAACAGCGAGGGCAGCAGGTTCTTCCACCCAAGTCACCCAAGTCGATGCTGCTGGGATGGGGATGGGAAGGCGCTCTGGGCACTGTCTGAGAGAGGAGTCTGGAGCTCTGGGCAAAGAAGCTTCCTCACAGCCCACCTGCTCCTCCCGGAGCTTCCTTCTCATCCCCACCAGGACTTGCTGCTTGTCATAAAACAAACAAGGAACTTCCTGTCGTCCATCCTTGTCATAGTAAATGCTCCCATGACCCTGTACAGAAAGGGGAGCAGAGTGTAAGTACAATAGAGGACATATAAAGGCCAGAGAGTAGACTAGTTGACGGGTTCTAGAATCATCCAGACACTTGCTACTCACTCCCAGCGACTGGAGTGTCTATTCTTCATCCCTCCTCTCATTTCCTCTTTTTAAAAATTTTCCCTCTTCCTCCTCCTCTTCCTCCCCCGACTCCTCTTAGTCTTTCCTCCCCTCCCCCTTCCTCTTCTAGATCACAGTGAGGATCCAGGTGTAGTCCCACATGCTGCTTTACTGTTTGTGCTAAGCCACAACTGCTTAGATGCCAATCAAGTTTCACCTTGGCTTGACACCAAGCCTGGCCAGCTTGTTGAGGTTTTCCTCTCTCATGTAGAAAGGGTCCATGTCGCCTGGGCTGGTGAAGGCAGAAAATAACTGCTCCTGGGCTCAGCACCAGCACAGACAGCATCGTCATTTGTAAGTGCAGAACTTGAGTGTCTTTTTCTTATCTACTGACCGCCCATCCTTCTGCTCTCTCTCTCTATGTCCTGTTCCTTTTGCACAATGGTAAATCCATTCTGATAGCAGCTTTCTTTTTCACTAATTGCAGTGACCGCTTAATTTTCTAACATTCCTCCTTGGCTTTCAAGAGAACATTTACTTTTTTTTTTTTTTTTTTTTTGGTATAGTATTTCATAGGATTCAATATATGTGGCCAGTTTCTTGGTGAGTGCAAGAGAAAGGTATGAACAGACCTTGCTTTCAGAGAGGTGTGGGGCTTTGTCTTCCGCAGAGGAAATGAAGAGTTGTGGCTGAGAAGCATGTGACTATCCACACCAGAGACTCCGGGGCAGACGCGAACTATGCTCTCTAGTGGGTAAAGAGGTGAGAAGCCGCTGTCCTCAACCTCATCCAATTTCTGCTCAAGAGGTGACAGAACCAGGTCCCTTCTACACTAACGGGAATGTGCTGGAGGCTGATACACCCCGTGGACCATTGAGTCAACCCTAATTTGGACTGGACTTACAACTATCTTAGGATCCATAGCAAAAAAAAGTAAAGATGGGATTTTTCTCCTTGCAACGTCACAGACAGCCACTCTGTCTCAGGGGGGAGGTACTTCATGTCCCAGCACTGTGACAAAACAGCTGAGATGAATCAATTTAAATGGCCAAAGGTTTATTTGACTGATAGTTTCGGGGGTTTTAGTCTGCATTTGCGTCAGGTCCCAACTCCCCAAAAATGACAATCTGGGCTCAGCTCAGGCTGGCCTTGGACCACATCAACACTTAGCATTCCCTAGAAACCTTGTAAAAATAGGCTTCAGTTTGTCTTGAAGAGCATTAAAACCTCTGGAATGGGCATCGAGTTCTCTGTTAGCTCAAAGAGGCCCCCAGTGGATCGGAGCCCCATGCTAGTTCCCAGGCTGTCCCAGCTAACCCACCCTATTCCTGATGCAGTATGTCCCCTTATAACTGTCAGGGCTCTGTCCTTGAAGGGGAAAATGTCTCTTTGCTCTTCCCCTTCAAGGACACAGCAGACTAATTTCTTTTCACTAAGGCCTCACCCGCTGAAGATTCCACCAATAGTATCAGGGCCTGATGACCAAGGCTTTAGCTCACAGCCATTTGGGGATATTAAATTTCCAAACCGTGAAAACAAATAGAATCAGGAAGTTGATACTCCTTGTCATACAGGGTGAGCTGAGAGAAAAATAATCATAACAAATAGTAATACCCATAAGCATGAGAGTCATGCAAAATTTAAAACCCAAAGGAGGGGCCCAATGGGTAGGTTTTAAACGGCTTCCTGATAGGAGAGAGGAAAGTGGGGAAACGCTAGGAATGGTTTTAGAGGTTCTCCGAGTCTCTAGGGGAGAGAATGAGCCTGGAAAATAGGAAAAAGCAAAAGTCCCTCAGCACTGTAGCTGTCATTCATTAGTTTGCCTCTACCTTGTGGCAAGCGGACTCTTCTCTGGCTAATGAAATTGGAGTAAGTTTTGCTCCTCTGCTGCATCTGGTTTTTAGGCAGATAGTAGAACTTCATAGAAACCTTCTCTAATTGCTCCCTCGCCCCCCCCCACATACCTGTTCTGTTCCCGAGAGGGCTCTCAGAGTGGCCTGCTGTACACATATTGCTTTTCTGAGCCTCAGCACCTCTGCCCTTGAACAAGCGTCCTTTTCTGCAGTTCTTCTGGATCTCAGACTCTCTGATGTCTCATGGGGTCACTCGTTCCATCACTGACATTGAAGACAGTAGTACTACCGGACCTTACTGCTTGGGTGCTGATTCAAACGTCTGAACTTCGGACTCTGACACCTGCCCATGATTTCAATGTGTAAACCAGTGTACTCACTGCTTGGCAATCAGCTCATTTCCCTTTGGCAGGTGCTGGGAACATTTTTTTTTCTGTGTTATTTAGTACATGCATAAGCATGGCATCACTGCATTGCCATATTAAGACTCTCCCATAATATATCTAACTAAGTTCTTGATGCTGGACAATTATAGTTATTTCTAAATTTTCATGGCACCAATGAACGCATTTACAAACGTTAGTATAGCACAATCTTTGTAATCTTTCCTTCAAATTCTATACAATGGAATATTATTCAGCAATAAAAAAACAAGGAAATCATGAAATTTGCAAGTAAATGGTGGGATCTGGAAAAGATCATCCTGAGTGAGCTGTCCCAGAAGCAGAAAGATGCACACAGTATATACTCACTCATATAGACATACAATATAGGATAAACCTACTAAAATCTGTACACCTAAAGAAACTAATCAAGAGGGAGGACTCTTGCTAAAATGCTCAATCCCTATCCAGAAAGGCAAAGAGGCTGGACATCAGAAGGAGAAAAGAGGGAACAAGTCAGGAGCCTGACACAGAGGACCTCTGAAAATCTCTGCCCTGCAGACTATCAATGTAGATACTGAGACTTATGAGCAACCTTTGGGCAGAGTGCAGGGAATCTTAGGAAAGAAGTGGGAAATAGTAAGATCTGGAGAGGACAGGAACTCCATAAGGAGAGCAACAGAACCAAAAAATCTGAGCACTGGGGTCTTTCCTGAGATTGCTATTCCAACCAAGGACTATGCATAGAGATAACCTAAGACCCCTGCACAGATGTAGCCCATGGCAGTTGAGTATCCAAGTGGGTTCCATTGTAATAGGAACAGGGACTGTCTCTGACATGAACTGATTGGCCTGCTCTTTAATTTCCTCCCCCTGAGGGGGAATCAGCATTACCAGGCCACAGAAGAAGACAATGCAGCCACTCCTGATGAGACCTAATTGACTAGGATCAGAAGGAAGGAAAAGAAGTCCTCCCCTATCAGTGGACTTGGGGAGGGGCATGCAGGCAGAGGGTAAAGGAAGGGAGGGATTGGGATGGGAGGAGGGAGGGAACCACAGTAAGGGTAAAGGAAGGGAGGGATTGGGATGGGAGAGGGAGGGGGTACAAAGTGAGTAAAGTGTAATTAATAAAGAAAAATTAAAAAAAAGAAAATATACTTAAGACAGATAATTCTAATAGCTCCAACAGCCATTGTCTTAGCTAAAAAAAAAAAATTATTGTTGTGATAAAACACCATAGCCAAAAGTAATAGGGAAAAAAGTCTATTTTATCTATGGAGCCACATCAGACTCAGGGCATGAACCCAAACAGCAGGAACGTGGATGCGGGAGCTGATGCAGAGGCCATGGAGAAGCGATGCTTACTAGCTTGATCTCCATGGCTTGCTCGGCCTGCGTTCTTATAGAACCCAGGACATCCACTTGCCTGGGGGTGGCACATTTCATAGTGATCTGGACCCATCAACAGGCAACCAAGGAAATGCACCATAGGCCAATCTGGAGGAGGCTTTTTCTCAGTTGAAGCTCCCTCTTCCAAAATGATCCTAGCTTGTGTCAAATTGACAGCAAACTAGCCAGCACAGCCCTCTTCGACCTGATACTTTCATAGATGTAAATGTTATTGCCGATTAATGCTCCTCCTCCATTTAAAAGATGCCTCCTTGAGTAGTGGAATAGAGCATTTTGGCTGACAGTTTTATTTGTTAGGCCGGGAGAGGTGCACATATGCCAGTTGGAGGTGCATCCGTGAGTTAGGCTGCTTGGGGGAGCTTTCCACGCCTGCGATGAAGCGCTGCATGGTTCTCCATCAGTGCTGCATGGCCCTCCATAAGAACAAACCAGTCTGTTGAGCCATTTCCCTGTTTCTGAGTAGTTGGGCCGGGTTTTTGTTCTGCTGACATAAGTGATGTTGGGTGGTTTCCTTTCCTCCAGCACTTGTGTAACTGTTTCTCTGGGAAGAATCAGAGAAGGAGAATTAGGTCATAGAGGAGACGTGTATTTTGTTCTAATCCACACTTGAAAATTGCTCACCAAAAAACACAGCCCCCAGAAATCAGTGGATATGTGTGTGTACGTGTGTGTGTGTGTGAGTGTGTATATGTGCAACCTCACCCATTAAAAACAGTATCTTGTGTTTGTTTGTTTGTAATTTTCCCACATCTAAGGATTTCACAACCCCTGAAGAGCTCTCTGAATAATTCCTAACAGCGGGACCCACTCAGGGGATTTCAGTCCCTCAAACACAAGTACAGCTTTATACACAGACTCTTTAGTCTCTGTGTCAATCAGCTTTCCGCTGCTGACACAAAATGCCTGAGGATGTCAGCTGAAGGAAGCACATTTAGTCCACAGAAAGTCGGCTCCCCTGCTCTGGGAGCCTGTGAAAAGACAGAACGTAAAGACAACTCATCGCGTAGTACACTCGTCTGAGAGTGGCCAGAGAGGGAGAGAAGAATGACCCTTCCGAAGGCATGGCCCCCACCATTCTCTCCAGTAGGACCAGCCCTCTAAAGGTCCCATCAGCTCCTGATAGCACCCTCAGCGGGGCCGAAACCTCTAACACAGATGCCGAGAAGATCAAAACCATGCTGATGCTACTTTATAAAATTGGCCGGCGCAGCATCGCGATGCAGCGGTGGATTCTGAGCGTTCACTGTAAAGGATCACTTGATTATGCTGTGTCCCCGGAGGCCCCAGATGCCTGCCTTCTCTCCACAGGAAACGGGACTACACTAAGCTTATAAGAAACAACAGGACTTAGAGACCCAGGAAAGGCCCTAGTGTTGTGGGAGTTTTAGGGCAGTCTCTGCTCCGGCACTGGGGCCAGGATGCCCACAGAACTAGGCCCAGCTACCTACCCATCCTGTTCCATCCCAATGAGCTGACTGGAGTGGGGAGCCAGATGAAAAGCAGAAAGAAGATGGAATAATAGTGGTACAGGAAGTATGCGTAGCAGAAGCAAAAGCCAGGGCAAATGGACCTTCAGCTTCAAGTCCTGGTATCACCAGAACTGGCTCTTTTCCTGAAGATGGAACACAGCTCTCCTGGCTCCAGGACTCCAGCCCATCCCCATTCTCAGCACAGGAGTCCCTGGAGAAATTCCAACTCCCCGGAGCCCGTTTCCCCTTCGTTACACCTTTGCACCTGAACAGCTCTGCTGTCCCACTTGCTGGAACTGAGGCCGGGAGCAGCTCCCAAGAGGAGCTGCAGCCGTTTAAGTCTGTAGCCTTGGATCCTCCCTTTTTCGCATTGGAGAAAAACTGGCCGTGGTTCTGCCAGTTTCTTGAGAGTCTGAATTTTCCAGGAATATGCTCACTTGTTGAGAAAGAAAATAAGTTATTCTTGGCTTAGCCCTAGGACTGAACGAGCTGGTTGGCAATGGAACGGACACAGACACTGGGGAAAGTCCAGGTGACCGGGTTTTACCTAAGAGTCTAAGCTGCTCTCAGTCAGGGCGGGTCCAGGCCCCTTTCTCTCTTTTTTGCTATCCAGCTTTGAAATAAGGCTCAACTTAGCGAGCTTTAACTTTTTCCTCTTCAAAGTGTCGTGTTACTGTTCTTAGTGTTATGACGAAGGCAGCTTAGGGAAGGGAGGGTTTATTTTGGTTCACAGTTTACAGAGGATATAATCCATCTCGGGGTAGAAAGCATGAGAACAGAAAGGCATGGAGGGAGGAATGCAGCTGGACACACCTCGCTTGGCCGGGAAGCAGAGAGGTGAGCTCTGGGGTTTTCACACCAGCTTTGGCTGTCCTGGAAATGATTTGTAGAACAGGCCGGCCTCAAACTCACAGCGATCCTCCTGCCTCTGCCTCCCTGAATGCTGCGATCACAGGCCTGCACCACTGCACTTGGCTGACTCCTCCTGTTTTTCATTCCCAGTCTGTGAAATGATGCCTCCCACCTCAGTTCCACCTCTTCAGAAACTCTCTCAGACACAACCTGAGGTTAGACTCTGTGGTGATTCTAATCCAGTGACAACGGAGATTAGGTTATCACCTACCTAAAAGGCAGAACTCCATCAGTCCACCTACAGATCCTGGCACAACCAGTGTTTTGTCTATAGTATCTCTAATCACTCTTTCTCCATCTATTTTCAGAGCAGTGACAGATCTCTCTGTGTGGCCATGTTAGGTCATATAGATTTGTTTTTTCTGGAACATTCTACTTCCAAAAGAGTCAAGTAAAGCTCAAAGGACTCTTTTCCCTGGATATGACAAGCTGGTGTTTTAGTTGGCTTTGTGTGGTGTGTGTGTTTGCTTAAATCTCATTCTCATTGAGGAGTCTTCCAAGCATAGATTAGTGGACAATGGCTAGGGCTACACGGGGAGGAAGCAGAAAACACGACCCTTAACGGGATTTACCACTGAAGAAGAATCAGTAGTCTCTGAGGTTAACAGTGGCTGTTATTAGGTGCCTGTAGGTTATTAGATGAGAAAAACGGGTGGAAAACCACAACTGAGTCCTTTCAAAAGAAACCACAGTGTACCTCATCACGCTGGAAAAAGCCCTCTATGCCTTCAGTGTCGCCCCACACTGCCAGATACAGCACAGGTATTCGGTACAGACGTGACCTTCTGCCTCAGGTCTCTAGAGTCCATCCTTGTACCCCGCATTGCAGGATGGCTTTGAGTGGCGTGAAGATGGGTGATCCGGCCCTGCTCTCTGGATTAACTGCAAGAATTGTGCCTACTTCTGGGTTCACTGACACATCCTCTTACAGAGCCCTTACATGACTATAAGTTTCTGGACTGTTCTCTCTCTCTTTAAAAGGCACCATTCCCATAACAAGGGCTCCAACCTCACGCCCTAACTACCTCACAGAAGATCCCTTCATAGCTACATCAGGATTTGACATGGATCTGGAGAAGGAAACAGGCCATGATGCCTACATTTAAATATATATTTCGTAATCTCTGAGATCTCTGAGACCCATTAGTAACGTCCCAGGTATGAGAAAGTCACAGATCTTTGAGAGAGACAATACTGTATTGTGCTGCTACAATCGCAAGGGCCTTTATCAGAAGGGTGCTGAAGATCCTTCTGAGAAGCAGAACATACTGTGCCAAAGGAACCCAGGGCGGATGAGCCAAAAGCCAAGGAATGCTAACGGCCCCCAGATTCATGAAGAAGCAAGGGATGAAAGCATTATCCTCTGGAGTGTCCAGAAGCCATCAACCCTGCCAGTGCCTTTGGCCCTGTGACACTGTATCTAACCCTCTGACCTCCATTAATATGACATAATGTATCTGGTTAGTTTAGAGCCATGAGACTTATGGCAATTTCTTACAGACTCAGTAGAAAAATGTGGATCATGAATATTTTGGCCACACGTATGTGTGTGCACTGCATGCATTTATTTGGTGCCTGTGGAGGTTAAGAAGGTATTAGATTCCCTAGAACCAGAGATACAGATGGTTGTGAGCCGCCAAGTGGGTGCTGGGAACTGAACCCAGGTGCTGTGCAAGAACACAAAGTTCTCTGAGCTGCTGAACCACTGCTCCGGCCCCACCTGTGGTTGTCTAGGCACCGACCACAGTGACGATCAGAAGGAGGAAATGTTTCTGGAAAATCCCACGGTGATAGTAACCGAAACTTGCATTCATTAGCTGGAAAGGTGAGTGGGAAAGGAAAGTTGGAAGGAAAAAGAGTTCCAAGACAGAGTTAGACCAAGGTAAACATCAGCTTTGAGGATACATTTGAGAAATCAACATGTGATACAGACCTCTAGTCCCATACCTGAGACCAAGGAAACTAGGAGAGTTTCACAGTTGTTGTGCCCCCAGCCCCCCAGGCTTTTAGAAGTGGTCTTGTATGTGCTCTGAATTGTGTCTGTGTCTGGCATATCGCATTACCATGTAGATGCAGGAAACACTCTAAATTCAAACACTTGAGTTCATCAAGCATGTGACAACTTGCAGTATTTCAGAGACAGGAGGTTTCCTAATAGTGTGTGTTTCTTTACCACATGTGTGTTTTTAACCAGGAGCCAAGTCTGCAGGCACCCCGTGAAGCTCATTTAGATGGACTAGCCTCTAAGCATGCATGGAGGGGACTGGTGTGATTGAGGTGGGAAACCCACCCTCAGTAGGGGGTCCCAGCCCCTGGGCTTTGCTCCTAGACAATGTAAAAAGGCAAGAAGCCAACTGAGCATGGGAATTCATTGCTCTCTTCTTCCTGACTGTGGATGCACTTTGACCTTCTGCTTCATCTCCTGCTGCTTTGACTTCTCCACCCAATGGACAGTATCCTCAATGATGAGCCCAAAGGAACCCTTTCTAAGGTGTCACTCTAGAGTGATCCTGTGTGTGTGCACACACACACACAATGAATGCATGTAGGTGTGGGCTTGCAGGTATACCTGCATGAATTTTGGAACACACGGGAAGGCCAGAAGTTGACTTTGGACGTCTTCCCTGATTTTCTGCCACCTCACTTCTTAAAGACAGGTTCTCTCGTTGAAGGATGAGCTCACCAATTAGACTAGACTGGCTGGCCAGTGAGATACCGTGATCCAACTGCATCCATGTCCTCTCCCCACACCCAGATCCAGGGTCATAGACCCATATTACCATGCCCAGCTTTTAAGTGGGTGATGGGCATCCAAATTCAAGTCTACATGCTTGTTTCGGCAGGTACTTTACTGAGCTATCTTTTTAGTCCACATCCTCTTTTTCAAAAGTTCTGAATTCCAAAGGGTGTGTGTGTGTGTGTGTGTGTGAGAGAGAGAGAGAGAGAGAGAGAGAGAGAGAGAGAGAGAGAGAGAGAATAAAATGTTACCATTTAGAACACATTATATACAAGGAAAAAAAATTGGCTAACATTTGACTTCTTTTTCACAGCACTAAATGACAAAGAATATTAGGAAACATTATAGAATGTCACTAGGAAAGGACTGTAGCCTAAGAAATGTATCTACAGCCAAGACATCCTTTGCAACAGTGAAAGATATTTGCAGACAGTCAAGGACTAGAGCATGAGCACATACTGTTGGAGTGAGTCTTGGGATATAACTAGAAAATGAATTGATGTCCATTTATGAACATGATGAAGTAACAGGAACCTTCTGTCTGATGCACACAAGTATCAGGACAGAATATGTGCAAGACCTTTGTGATACTATCATCAGGCTACAGCTGTTTAAGAAGATGAATCACGTGGTGACCCAGCGAACAGCCAAGGGAGTGCGGCTGCCTGAACACAGCAAACACCTCAAGAGGGCAATGATGGGAGTCTGAGGAATTGGTGTTAATGAGAGCTTGAAGTACAGAGGACAGGGCGGGAGAGTGCCACGCAGGGAGAGTGACAAAGGTCTAGAGAAGGTCACTGTTGAGGTTTCAGCTGAATACTAATCAAGGCGTGTCTCCAGGGAAACCACCACAGCTGGAGAAAGATGTGCCTGGGGGCAGCGTAGGAATGAGCTTGGGGAATCACACCCGCCTGGAACTAGGTTTCCACCAAGTCAGTTCTGGAAAACGTTATAATTCACAAAAGTCTCAGCAGAGTTTGGCCTTAGTATTGGGAAGAATTAGCTCTGGACTAACACTGTTCTGTCCCGGAGAAAGCATAAAATCAGGCTTCAGGAAACCCAACCAATCAATCAAACTGCTTCAAGCAACTTCATTACTAGAGCAAAGCTCAAAAACAATTAGGCAAATATTAATATTTCCAGCACTCAAGTAAAATTCGTAAAGTAAAATTCTGGCAGTTGATAAAAAAAAATTAATAGTTACTGGTCAAAGTACCAAGAACAAGTGATTGGGAGGCCTCAGACTTAAGTGAATCTCACTGTCTCTCCCTCTGGCTTGTGGAATATGGGGCAGAAAGATTGTAAGAGCCAGAAGTTGAAAAATCTTGATGTGAAGCAATGTCTTGTGGCGGTGACAGGACCACTGCATCTGTTTCCATTCATTCAGTAAATGTCTGAATTAGTGTGATGGATTACATTGTCAAACAGAACACAGAATCATTTAACCCTCCTAGCACACCTGTGAGGAACTATCTAACTGTGTTAGCATCTGGGCTGCCTATGAGGAAGTTTCTTAATTAGGTTAAGCGAAATCAGAAGACTTACCCTAAACGTAGGGGGCGCCACTCCATGAGCTTGGGACCTGGCTTGCATAAAAGAGGAAAGCTACTTAGCTTTTTCTACTTCCTGAGTGTAGGTGTGACCAGCATCTTCCAGCACTTCTTCCCTTGATTGCCCTGCCATAATGGACTGTACATCTTCAAACCGAGAGCCACAACAAACCCTTCCTTTCTAGTTGCCTTGGTCAGGTATTTGATCACAGAATGAGAAATGTAACTGATAACAGCTGATATCTGGGAACAAATGCTCTTTCCCATTTTCTCCCTTACAAGACACCCTCATAGCTGGCCTTCACGATTATTATAGCACACAGGGTTGCTCAGTCCACTGCTGTATTACAGAGACTGTGACATGACAATGAAAATATGAGTTCTATGTTCAAAGCAGGAAACACTGAAGAGCAACTGAGGCTTCAGGCAGCATCTGAGGCAGCATCTCACTGACCCTCTCTACTCCAGAAAGAACTCCTGTAGTAGAGTTTTACTCAGTAGACCTCCCTAACTGAGTGAGTGCCTCATGGCCTTCCTGCTAGCCCTTCCCCCAAGGACAGGAGTTACTCAGGCATTTGTGGTCCCACCGTAGTTAGTACATTTGTTGAGTGCTGCCAACATTGTTCAGTATTATTGAATTCTCTACAGATCTGTTTCCCTACAACACTGGATTTCTCGAAGGCTGTGCACCAATTATGTCCTACACTGTTTGAAACCCTCTGGTGAGTCTTCCCCTGTCAAGGCCCAGTGCAAGGGAAACAGCAAAACAGGTTTGGAACTCATGGGATGCGGCCCACTGGTTAGCACAACCACAATGGGCAGGCATGCCTCAGAGAGGCAGTGTCCTGAGGGCTTTGAGCTGTAATGGACCATCACACTGTTGACCTTGTGGTCTTCACATCCTTCTTAATTTACAAATTGTATGAAAACTCTAAGGGGCCTTCCAGCCCTTCACTGGGCAAAATCATTGGCATTTATAGTAATAGTGCTTGATCTCTTTCAGGCATTGCTGCTGGAGCAGATTAATTTATTCATTCATCATCCTCAGAAAGAACTGAGAGATGAGCCGGGCATGGTGATGCACACCTGTGATCCCAGCACTTGGGAAGGCAGAGACAGGCTAAACTCTGTGAGTTCAAGGCCAGCCAGATCTACAAATATGAGACCAGGACAGCTAAGGCTACACAGAGAAAACTTGCTTGTAAAAAAAAAAAAAAAATCAGAGATGTAGATTGTTAGCCATGACCACTACCCTTAAAAAGAATTTGCAGAAATTGATTGTTAGTAAGGTTAGATTAAGATGTTTTTGTTAGTTTTGGCTCCAGTGTAAAAAAAATCATGGGGAACAACTTGAAGTTCAGAAAGGCACAGATGGGCTAGGGACTTTTTGGGCCACAGAATAAGAACAATGAAGGCCTGCCTGGCACTGGCTGATGTGACTCTCTTGCCAGAGCTGAGATGGTGATCAAGATGATGATTAACTTCTTGTACCTATTTTGCCCTCAGCTATCAGAAGTCAGTGACTATTTACAAGAAAGCTTGATCGTGACTTTAAGACCAAGCACGTCCCTGGATCAGAAGGCATGTGATGGTCTGTGCCACCCTCATTCTGCATTGCCTCCACCCTCATCTGAACTGAAAGCCTCATCGTGACGAAGCCAGCACTGAGTTATAGATCACAGAGTTTATGCTCTGACGTTCTGTCCGTATTTGGAGAGAAGCCGTTATAGATAGAGTTAAAGGGTGGTCACCGGAGCGGGCTGTAATTCAGTCTGACTGATAGCCTCTGTAAAGACACCCATGTGGGGACAGAGCTACATCAAGATGAAGGTAGATATGTTTTGATGAGCCAAGAAACACTGCCAGAAAGCACTGGAAGCAAGGGTTGGGCGTGGGCGGATCTTCCTTCACAGTCTTCAGGAGGAACTGAAGCCCAAACTGAAGTCCCATACTGACGTGGGACTTCCAACCCCCAGGACGGAGAATCGATCTGCTGTTGAAGCCAAGCGATTTTGGTATCCTTGGAAACTAATATAGACAACAATCATTCCTTCGCCATTTTGGACATTTGTATCTACAGATTAGCACAGCAAACTGGGACAAAAAGTTAACTTCAAATTTATTACATTAAAAAAAAAAAAGCAAAACAAAACAAAACAAAAAACCTTGTAGTGTGGACATGAAAAGAAGCTGAGGTTCCTTGCCCCCCCCCCCGAAGATCCCACCACACAATGAGAACATAGAGAAGACAATTCAGTGTGTAGTTAACACCAGGCCAGGGACACAGGAGGTCAGTTACTCCACAGTGGGTGCCAACTGCCTAACTCAGATGGGGTATGAAGTGCCGGGCAGCCATCCCAGAACGCTGAGGCCTGAGTCTTTCAATACAAGTTAGGTCAAGCAGAAAAGAGAATTGGAGCAGAGGTTACTGACTGTGGCTCTGAGAGGTTTGCTGAAGAGATGAGTGGGAACCTATCAGCAGAGGCCTTCCACTAGCATGCCGAACCCGGAAGCCAATAGTGGATTTATAGTAAAGAGACATGGATGGTCAGCCCTCAGCATTAGGACGTTCCCCCAGGCAAAGAGAACGTGCACTAGCAGGCTCACTGTTCTTTGTGGACAGCGTAAGTTGGAGGGAATCTTAATCAACCCAAAAACCTCAAGAGGGGGCTGAAGTGCCGGCAGCTGGCCTCACAAGGTAAAGCAGTGGCACAGAAAGGAGGAGCTGCCCACTGCCCATCCCACTTTGCTGTTTCTATGAGCTGTCCTATCTCTTCAGCAGATGTGACGGGCCACTGTATTTAAAGCCAAGCTCCTCATTCCCTCCTAGAATTGGACCTTAATTCTTGGAAGTTGGTGCAAAACCACATGTCTATCATCATTCATTCCTCAAAGCCACTAGCTTGACGCACACACTGCGGGGAAAGCCAAGCACATCTGTACGATGTTTCTGTTCCCATTTACACTTTTCTGCTTTGGGCAAAGCTCTGAGATCGTCAGAGGGACTCCACGGACAGGCAGGATCCCAGAGGACATAGGCCACTGCAGCACAACCCTCCCACTGGAGACAGGAGCTCTCTCTCCCACAGAGAGCTAAATGAGATGCAGGGTTGTGCCTATAAGTGTCATCATCTATTTGAGTCGATGCCTCTTGGTCATGTTCTTTCTTTTTTTAACTTTTTATTGGTTCTTTTTGAGTTTCGCATCATGCACCCTAGTTCTGCTCATCTCCCCAGCCCTTCATATCCATCCTTCACCCTTGCAATGTCTCCCAGAAAATAAAAAAAAACATAAATAAACAAACAAAACAGAAAAGCAGAGAAAACATCTCATCGCAGAAGCTGTAGTATGTCACAGTGTGTCCCACAGTGTATCCCTTTGTCCACACATCTTCACTTGCAAATGTTCATTGCAGTGACTCATTGGTCTGGTTCCAGATCTCTGGCTTCTGTGACACCATCAATATTGGGTTTTCATTGGGCCTCCTTCTCATTATCTTGTTGTTGCTTGCCCTGTGTCATGGAGATCCTGAAGCGTTGGGTCAGCAGGACTGGTCCTTTCACACATCCCAACTGTTCACAGATTGTATATATTTTGAGGTGGGCCAACCCTAGATCTGGGTTTGGGTGGTAGCTAAACTGGTCAATTCTGGCTCTCCCTTATCTGTACCACCAGGGAGAGCTCTCCAGTATTGCTTCAGCTAGGCCACCCACTGCTGCCATCAGCAAGAAGGGTCAGCTCTCCTGCTCTTATGTACTCAGGGTCTGCTCACCCATACCCACACCTCCAGAACCAGCTCCACCGTGCTGCCCAATCAAGGCGTGGAGCCCACTCTCCCAAGTGCTGCGGCCTGTGAGGGGCTGGGCCAGCTCTCCTGCTATCACACCCTCGGGGATGGTTTACTTGTGCCTTCACCATCAGGGCCAGCTTCACTGTGTTATCAAGGCAAGGTGCAAGGCCCACTCTGCAGAGTGCTGCAGCCAGTAAGGAGCAGGGCCAGCTTATAGGCTTCATGACCCTTGTGGGTCAGCTCTCCTGACTGCCTCAGGGGAAAGCATCACCTCTGTGCCTGTGCTATCCCAGACAAGTGACAGGACCAGCTCTTCCACACTCAGACCCTCAGGCTAGCTCACCCACACCCCAGATAACAGGGCTAGCTTCACTGTGCTGCCTGGGAGAGGTGCAGTGCTTGCTCTCCTGAAGTATTGCTGCTGGAGAAAGGTGGGGTCAGCTCTCCAGAGTGCCTCAGTCAGGAAGGGTGGGGCCAGGTCTGCACAGTTCCTGGACATCCACATCCTTGCCAGGGAAGTTCCAATGTTCCCTAGTGGTAGTATGAGCCACAGACATCAATACCAACCCTGGCCACTGCACAGCCATGGGCCCAGACAAAGCCCTTAGTGGCAGCTAGGGATAGGACCTCACCATCGCCCCACATGGCAGGGCTGGCCATTCAAAACAGGCAATTCTCCACCCTCGAGTCTCCAGCTTCATCTCTCTTCATACTGCTGAAGCTGCTCTACTTCTCTTTCTCTCCCAACTGATGACCACATACTTGCCCATCATGGTGGCTCCCACTGTAGACCAGTGGGTCCAGTGGGTCCCTGGATGACATCCTCCAGCAAGCGGCCATCTACAGATGGCCTCTGCCTTGCACTAGAGAGCATGTCTGTAAGTATTCCATCTACAAGTGATTCTCAGGTCTCTGTCTTTCTCCTCCTGTGCTGCACTGCCTGGATTTGATTTTATCTTATATATCCTAGACATAAACAGCTGTGGCCACCAACCCAGGCATCAAACTAGGATGAACAAAGGACTACCATCTGCTCTGCCCCTGACTGATATAAGAACACCACCACCAACAAGGTATCTCTTTGCTCATTGCCAGGGAGGGTTGGTATTTTTTTTATCACCTTCTAGAGAACATATGGATGTCTTGAATGCTATCTCAAGACAGAAAAGCCACGAGATAAAACTAATTATGATGGGCAAGCAAACATTATTGGGTACCCACAAAGCTATGCTCAACAGGCCAGTGAGAGTCCTGGTCACCCTGAATCCATCAGTGGGGTTTCTGCATCTGGAAACACCTGGCCTTGTGGAAGCCAATGAGATGGGTGTGTTTCAGCACTGTGGGTATTTGCAGAACCCATTTGTCCCTATAGACCCCAAATGTCAGAGGACTCACTTGCTGACCTTTAGCTGATGGCAGGGGCTGATGTTGACATTTGCACAAGTGCTGGCACATGTCTCACTGAGGTGTCCTTCAGGGGCACAGCAGGACAGCTGCTGAACTGGTGGTTCACCACAGAGCAAGCCACTTACCACCAGTGTGGAAAGAACTGGAGATTGACTGAGTGGAATTTCCCTGCTGTTCTGGGTGGGCTTTGATGGGCTTATCTCTACTTCCTCTCCCAGACCTTTGGGTGGTACTGCCACTGATGCAATAGAAGTCAGACATCCTGCTCCACTATTGTAGATGCTGAATTACAGCAGTGGGAGGCGGAGGCTGCCTGTTCTTAGAAGGATACACATTAGAGGCAAAGGCAGGGAGGGTGTGGGCAATGCCGGCCTCTCTTCTTCCTTCCGCTGACCCTGAGAATCTGCTCTGTGCAGAAAAATGTTGAAGCCTCATCTCCCTCCCCTTACCAGGGCATTACTGGGGATCCAGTAAGTCATAGTTGAAGCTCCAGGAGAATTAAGAGGGAAAGACAGAAAGTTGGGGTTCACAGACTGCCTTCACACACCTTCGTCAGTCACTGCAAAGCATGACATTAGGCAGGGAGTTCAAGGCTAAAGCTGGATCCCACTCACAGCTTTCTGCGAGCTTGTCTTGTGCCACTGCATCTGCTATAACCAAGAGTCACAACCAGGGAGCTTGCAACAACAGATAGGCATCCAGTCAGCGTGAGGGCAGGGCCGAGCTCCTTCCTCCGGGGAATGATGCTTCCTAACTCTGGTTCCTAGAAGCTTCAGAGTGAGCTTTGATTTGGCTTTGTGGACTGTGAATTTATGGCGGTCAGTGAATTTATGCTACTCACTCTATAATCCCACACACCCGGATGACGTCAGAGGCCCTGCAAGTGATGCCAATAATACAGTTCTGGCCTCTCCTGGGTTCTGGCACTTTGTTATAGCAGCCAGCCTTCAGGGACTCAGTCTCACCAATGGAGATGCAGGTCTCTTACTGCTTAACCAGTGTGCCTTGGGAATCTCACCTGTGTCCATGCCCCAGTGATTTTCAAGCCTTGCACAAGCATGTCCAGATGGAATCACGAGGCAGCGTCCGAGACTTGTGGGTAAATCACAGGCACTTCTCTGAAGGTGCTAGATACTCCTATTGTCAACGTTTCTGAGACACGGCCAGTTCCGGGCACAGGGAATTAGGAAGAAACAGGCAGGGCCTCTGGAGAGCTAACCTGAAGCATGGGCTGTGTTCTGTTCAAAGCCTACCTCACCCTACTCACTCCCTCACGGGGTGAGCCTGGCTGCTCAGTTCGGGGCAGTCGAGCGGGGATCACGAATCTGCAATCTGTGCAGCCCAAGAGAGAAGTCTACGGCACTCTATGGCTCTCCTTCTCAAACTGTCTCAAGATCTTGCTAAAAGTTTTAGCGGATTTCAGTCGTGTGAGGAGGGGATGAGGTGGAGCAGAGTGGAGGAGGACGGCACCTGCTCCTCTCTCGTGGCCTGAATGAGGTGATCTTACGTCGTCAGAGCAACAACCGTCTCTGCAGTACCAGCAGCTGACAGTGTAGCTATGAAACTTGGAGTCATGAGGAGTCTTGTCCCGAACGCATGTGACACGGCCTCCAGGGAGCTCCACGAAATATCTGAACAATGCTTCGGGTCCTGAGCACACGTGACACGGCCTCCAGGGAGCTCCACGGAATAACTGAGAGATGCTTTGAGTGCTTCAGCTCCCTGCATGGTAGATGGGGGGGGGATAAAATTCTTTGTGAGTGAGGTACTGATGGAAACTGACCCCTTGGCTCTAACTACAGGTGATGGAAGCAAATCCTTTAACCAAGAGTTAGAAATGATGACACATGTTTGCCGGGCACTTTTGGTAAACAGAATAACCCACGAAGGTTATCAGGAAACCTTCTAACTAACCTTGAGGAGAAGGTATTGTGTGCCTCGTGATTCCATTATATAGACAAAGCCTCAGATTCCACAAGGCCTCCGGAGATACCTAAGGCCCCACACACAGTAAGACACTCAGCTGGGAAACAAACTTGGAAAAGAGAGAGAGAGAGAGAGAGAGAGAGAGAGAGAGAGAGAGAGAAGACCACCTCAGGGAATGACAGCTTGCAATGTTTAAGGAGTCAACTTTCTAGAAGTCTTCCTAGAAAGTTAGGATGTGTGGACAGTCCCTAAGACTAGAATTGCTGACACATGAGCAAGAGCATGAAAGAAGAAATGGACAGCAGACTCATTGGCTTTGGGGAATTAAAAGAAGGTGAATTCCAGATGGGGTTCTCATTCCCTCCAGCACTGAGAAGGAAGGTGGCCTTCGTCTTGGGCTCTGAGCAGTGAGCTCTTTTAATTTTTATTTGTTTGTTTATTTTTTCTTACTTGGCTTGGCTTATGGGGTCAGGGGAGACACTCCTCTCTCATTTAGCGTTCTAGACCAAAGATGAGCCCAGGACTCCGACAGCTCCTCTCAATCTGCCTCCTCAGTTCACCTTCTCACCGTACACCACAGACATACCACTTCGTTTAAAAGTCCCCAACCCCAAACCCCACAGGAAAGCAAAAATGAACACCGAATCCTGAATTTTCTTTCTCAGATATGTCAGTGAGCAGATTCAGAGCGGACTTGCATCTGTCAAACTTTAACAAGCGGAGGCAAGGAAGCCATGAAAGGAGGGTTCTCAGGCTTGCATTCCCCCACCGCAGGCAGCCTCACAAGGCGAGCTAAGCAGCTGGAAGAAGGGTAACCACTGTGGCCTGGTAAGGCTGTTCCCCCCCCCCAGAGGGAGGTGATCAAAGAGCAGGCCAATCAGATTATGTCAGAGGCAGTCCCTCTTCACATTACTATGTAACCCAATTGGACTCTGAACTGCCATGGGCTACATCTGTGCAGGGGTTCTAGGTTATCTCCATGAATAGTCCTTGGTTGGAGTATGAGTCTCTGGGAAGTTCCCTATGTTCAAATTTTCTTGTTCTGTTGCTCTCCTTGTGGAGACCCTGTCCTCTCCAGCTCTTACTATTTCCCAGTTCTTACCTAAAATTCCGTTCACCTGCCCAACAGTTGCCCATCCGGCTCAGCATCTGCTTTGATAGTCTGAAGGGCAGAGGCTTTCAGAGGCCCTCTGTGGTAGGTTCCTAGGTTGTTTCCTGTTTTCTTCTTCTTCTGATGTCCATCCTCTTTGCCTTTCTGGATGGGGATTGGACGTTTTACCCCCAGGGCATTAGCCATGAGTCATACTGGGCAGACTGCTCAGACCCTGAATAATCATTTAGCCAATGTAGCTCATGCCTTAGTTGTACATAAAGGAATTAATGCTCAACTAAAAGGAAGCTTGATGGTGTTCAATCAGAGGATTGACCTCTTGCAGGAGCAAATTGATACCATATGGCAAATCGCTCAACCTGGCTGTCAATGAAAGTATGCTGGACTTTGTGTCACTAGCATACAACATGAGAATTTTTCCTGTGCTGCAAATCTGTCTAAACAATTGTCGAGCTATATTTTAGGTAATTGGACTGGAGAATTCGATACTACGATGGAGCAGCTGAGAGTGGCCATTGTCACAGTAAATTCTACCAGAGTGGACGCAGGACTAGCCACAGGATTATCAACATGGATTGCTGCAGCCATGAATCATCTGAAGGAATGGGCGGGCATGGGAGTGTTAGCAGGCCTTCTGGTGTTGGTCTCCTTGGTTTGCCTGTGGTATATATGCAAGATTAGAGTCTCACAACAGTGTGATGCAGCCATGATCATTCAGGCCTTTACAGCCATTGAAGCAGGACATTCTCCCCAAGCATGGTTGGATACCATAAAAAGCTAAAATGATACGCTCAGGATGCGATGCTAAGCACTGCACTCAGGGTCAGCCGCTTTGGACCCAGAGAAGAGCATGTCTGATTGCATGCGGGTTGATGCCCCAGGTCCCGCCTCTGAGAAAAAGGTATCGGTCGGGTCTGATGCTCTTTGGGTGGATGACACCTAAATGAACATCTGTACAAAGTCCCAATTTATTTCTAATATCAGAGATCAGACCTCTACTCTTGCCTGATGCGTCTAAAACAAAAAGGGGGAACTGTAGAGAGCTGCGGAATGCTATGCCTTAAAGATGGAGCTGGTTTCCGCCTTCCACCTTCCCGATGGTGAGTGCTCTCTGTCACGAACAACTCCACATTTGGCTAAGGCCGAGGATCTGGCTTGCTTCCATGTATGTGGACCTATCTGCATTGCCCCCGTGGCACGCCTGGGTAGGCTACCCAGAGGCTATTCAAGCTGTGGGCTGGCTTTCCCCGGGGTCCGAGGATTGTTCAATGTTCCTGAATAAACTGCATTGAAAAAAAAAAAAAAAAAAAAAGGGTAACCACTCACTCACTGACACACTCTCTTGCAAGCCCAGGCAACTGAAGAGCCCGCTGTGACTCTGCGGCTTAACCTAGCTCTCTGCTCGCTTGCGGATGAGAGCTCAAGGCTGCCTCCACAATGCCACAGGTGCCTGCGAGCTTTCTTTCAAAAACATCAAGCAAGGGGCTCGGGAGATGGCTCAGCGGTTAAGGGCGCTGACTCCTCATCCAGAGGGTTCAGATCCCGGCACCCCCGTGGCAGCTCACCACTGTCTTCAACTCCAGGATCTGACAACCTCACGTAGACGTACATGCAGGTAAAACACCGCACATAAAGTACAGATAAATAAATTTAAAATAATGCATTTTTATAAAAACATAAAGGAGGCTCTCTCCCCTCCCAGGAAGACAGCAACCGTTCGTGTGTTCTTCCTACCCAGCAAAGGCCACGCCTTTCTGCATGCGCGTCACATACCTCAGCCCCCTCCCTAACCTTGCAGCGTGGACGCTCATCTTGACACTTTAATCTTGCTTTGACTCAGAAACCATGGCTTTGTAATCTTCAGGGCAGCATCCCTCAGTCCTTCTATGTAACATTCTTCCAAGTTGGTTCAACCCCTTGTGCTTCCGATCCAGGAAGACTCAGAAGAAATTTCAGGATCCCTTCCCCACCCCGCCTTCTAAATTCTGTTCTCTTGCCTGAGACCCAGTGCCTATTCACATCAGGAAAGTCCATCCATATCGAAGAACACTACGTCTGACCCTGGGGATCGTGACCTTAATTCTGTGGGCAGAAGAGTCCCCTCTAGTAACTGGGCTCGGCCGATTGTCCCAGAGGTGCGCGCGTATGACGCCAGATCTGCCATGTTCATTTCCACCCACACCGATGAGCTTTCCTGGGAACGGAGGTCTAGATTAGCTACCGGTTCTTAACTACACAAAGAGCTTACTCAGCCAGTTCGGCTAAACTTTGCAAAGGCCCGGATACCTTTCCCTGATTCCGTTCTCCCAGAAGAAGGGAGAATGCAAGATCTATGGGTCAGATTTGAGTCTGGGTTCCTCTTGCACAACCTGAATTCTCTACAGCTCTTTTCTCGTTTGTTTGGGCTACCTAGCCCACGGAAAGAGCTGACAGTGCCTAACAGCGGGGAGAACCATGCATTACAAATTCTCGTATGAAGCTAGCTGTTCACCAGTGCCCAGGACCTATGAAACTTCTTCCAGGTAATTTAACACTAATTATGTGCATTCAAATGAAGTGTAAACATTCTCCCACTACATTCAGACTCCCCCTGTGTGGCACACCTATGGCTCTAATAGCTCTAGGCTGCGTTTTCAGGATGCTGAGGGGGTCAGACCAGTGCAGGCGTCACTTAGAGATGGAGAGGAGCCCCTTTAGAGAACTGCGAATATGACTAAAATGAGTCCATGTTATTTTACTATTCGGGGTATTAATTACCTATAATGAAGGATTGAATTACTGTTAACGTTACTAATTTTAACTAATTATTTGAAATATAGTCATTAATTTACTAGTGGCAATTATTAACTAATTTGACATTATTGAAAAAATAAATTTGTAAAGGACAAAAAGGATTGAGAGGGGAAAAAAATAGGAAAAGGAAAAAATAAGATTGCTTGAAAGGAAGACGACCTGTGCGTGTCATTGAGCTTCCAGTTGTGTGGTATGTCTTACGGAACTGGTGGGCGGGGAGGGGGAAACAGATTTTCTTTCGCCTTTTGTTACCACTTAAGTATGTTCAAGCTTCAAATCCTTCTACCCAATTTTCAAACAATAAACTCTGTCAAGATTTTTGATTAAAAAAAAAAAAGAGTCCAGTGTTCCTCAAAAGCAATCAGATGCAAAACATTTCACCTGGTGAAAATATCCTCACCCCACAAAATTGAGGACAGAGCGATAGGCTTTCTTCAGCGTCAAGGGAACAGTTCTAACCCTGGCCTCAGGGAAAATTAACCTATTCCTGTGAATTCAGGATGGAGAATGGTGTGTCTGCTGGCTTTTGTGCTGGTCATAAAGATGCTGTGCGCACTCAGAGTTAACTGTCCCATGCTGACACCTACCGCAGCAGGTTCACTGTCTAGTGACAGTGACAGCTATCCAGTCACTTGTTAGAGTTTTCTTCTGCTTCAGTTCCAGGAGAAATTTTCTCAAATTAAAGTCAAGAAATAAATGCAAAGCCAGAACATGGCATTTCCATACAATGGAACATTGCGTATCCATCAATAGGAGTCTAATCGTGACAGATGAACCTTGATGAATGAAAGAACTCAGGCACACACGAACACACACACACACACACACACACACACACACACAGGCCAAATATTATATGTTGTCTGTTTCTACTTGGAGATACCTAGAAATCTAAAACTGCTGGAGAGGTAACCAGAAGTAATTGGAAACTGATAGGGAGGTAACCAGAGACTCAGAGGTGAGAGGACAGGATTTAGTGTTTAACAGAGTTTTATCTAGGATGACGAAATGCATGGAAATACCTGATGAGGACGGCTGCACATCATTGTGAATGTAACTAAGGACACTGTCTTGGATGGATACTCAAAAATGGTTTAAGTGATAAACTCAATGGCTGCTTACTGCAATGAAGACATACACAAATTATGACAAGGCATGCTCTGGCCCACAGAGTATGAAAGACCTATGAAAGACCAGACAGGCTGTGTTCCTGGTGCTTTTCATCACTGGAAGATTCATCTGTAACAGACCATTCTGTCGTCACCTTCTGCTCTGACTTCAGCCCAGTGAAAGCACAAAACTCAACACATCACTCAAGAGCACATTTTGAGAGATGAGCCTTCTCAGAACCTTAAGATTTTGTTTTGAAAAATCCTGGGGCGGGTGAGAAGGCTCAGCATTCAATAGTGCCTGCTCTCGCAGAGGACCCAAGTTCGGTTCCCAGCACCCACATTACACCGACAACAGCCTGTAACCACAGCTCCGTGGACCCCTGCATGTGTGTACCGCCCTCCCCCAGTAATACATAATTAAAAACGAAAACATATTGTCGTAAAGCATTTTCACACCTTAAAGGAAAAACTGCAGTTTAAAGTGGCCTCGAACACCGTTAGGTGAACTTTACTTATACTGTTTTAGTTATTTCTTATATAATCAATTTTTTATTTTTTTGTCATTGCAAAAAAAAAGAAAGATTAAGGTAGATTTGCTTAAATATAAAAGCTTAATCTCTTTTTTCCTCTCACCTACGTTCATGATTTAAATTGTGCTCTCTAGCTGACCTGAAGGGGCCTGAAGAGATGGCTCCAGGGTTAAAAGCCTGGACTGACTGTTCTTGCAGAGGACCCAGGTTCATTTCCCAGCATTCACACTAGGTGACTCATAGGTACCTGTGACTTCAGCTTCCGGAGGATCCTTCCCCTCTGGCTTCAGCAGACTCTGAATTCATATGTGCATGCCCACACAGGCCAGGATAGAATCTCTCTAAGTCACAACACAGTTAAAAATTTAAGACTATGCATTTGGAGAGGATAGTAACTCCACAAGGAGAGCAACAGAACCAGAAAATTTGAACACAGGGGTCTTCCCAGAGACTCATACTCCAACCAAGTACCATGCATGGAGATAACCTAGAACCCCTGCGCAGATGTAGCCCATGGCAGTTCAGTGTCCAAGTGGGTTACATAGCAATGGGAAGAGGAACTGTCTCTGACATGAACTGATTGGCCTGCTCTTTGATCACCTCCCCCTGAGGGGGGAAGCAGCCTTATCAGGCCACAACGGAAAACAATGCAGCCACTCCTGATGAGATCTGATAGACTAAGATCAGAAGGAAGGAGAGGGGGACCTCCCTTATCAGTGGACTTGGGGAGGGGCATTCCTGAAGAAGGGGAAGGAAAGGTGGGATTAGGAGGGGAGGGGGGAGGGGTTTATGGGGGGGATACAAAGTGAATAAAGTGTAACTAATAAAAGTTAAAAAAAAATTTAAGGCTATGGAGAGGGAAAAAAAATCCAAGTATTAAAAGCTACAAGAGGAAAATGCCAACTCCCAAAGGCAAAGTTATCAGAATAACATCAGACCCCACAGCAGAAGCACTAGCTGCCAGGGAAGTGTGGACCGATATGCCTCAAGTCCAGAGAATCTCTGCCAACCACGATTACTATGGTCAGCATAGTTATCTTAAAAGTCAGGAGAAAAAAATTCCTTTCAAGATAACACAAACTAAAGAAAGCTCTGATCACTCAACCAATAATCATGGAAGACACACAAAGAAACTCTACACACAGAGGAAGAAGAGAGACAAACAGAGAGCTTAGGAAGGAGCAAGTTTCAAAGAGGACTAGATGATCAAAATAGAATGAGAAAAAGCCGGGCTCGGTGACACATGCCTGTAATCCCAACACTCAAGGAGGCAGACACTGGCAGATCGCAGTGAGTTTGAGGCCAGCCTGGTCTACAAAGCAAGTCCAGGACAGCCAAGGCTACACAGAAAAATCCTGTCTCAGAAAAACAAACAAACAAAAAAATAAATAAATTAAATTAAATGAGAAAAAAAACCATATAACTCAACAAACCAGATATAAATTATAAACCCAACCAACAAGAATTATAGAAATTAGCAAATACTTCTCAGTAGTAGTCATCAGAATGAATGCTCTTTTTATGCAAAGATGCAAGTCAAGGCTGGTGTGGTGATGAAGACCTTCAATTCCCCAGGATAGAAGGAAAGAACAAAAACTCCTGCAAGTTGTCCTATGAGCTTTACATATGAAGACTGCACATGAATAACTTCACTAACCCACACCTACACAAACACTCACATTGAATACATAAATAACTAAATTATAACTAAAAAATAAGTTTTTGAATTTAAAAGAAGATACAAAATAGCTGATTGGGATATCAAACAGAATCAACTGCTAGTTGTATGCAGTAAACACACCACACTGGCAAAGGCACTCAGAGATTGAAAGCAAAATGATGATGATATAACAAGAAAGAAGAAGTCCCAAATAAGCAAAGGTAGCTACATTCATATTTGATTATCATAGTTGACTTCAGCTGTCAACTTGATACAACCCTGCAGTCACCGGGGAAAAGGGAACCACAACTGAAGGACTCCCCCAACCAGATTGGCTTGCAGACAGTTCTATGAGGTGTTTTCTTAATTGCTAATTGATGTGGAGGATCAGCCCATTGTAGGTAATGCCATACCTGGGCAGGAAGTCTTAGGTTATACAGAAGAGGCAAGCTAAAGAAGATAGAGGGAGTAAGCCACACCTCTACAGTTCCTGCTTCAAGCTTCTGGCTTGAGTTCCTGCCTTCGATCCCTTCAATGATGGACTTACCCAACTTGCTTTTGGTAGGAGTGTTCACTGAAATAACAGTTAGCAAACTAGAGCTCTGACAAAGTTAGGCTTTCAGCTAAAATTAGTCATAAGAGATAAGAAAGTCAACATAAAAAGGGACTGCTTTATCAAAAAGATATAAAAAATATAAATATATGTACCAAAAGTTGCATTGCCTAGTTTTATATTAAAAATAAATCTACTGGATACAAAGGGATAGCTTTTTAATGTAACAGCAATGGGTATGCTGAAAAAAAAAATCTGGAAAACATCATAATAGCCTAAAAACTATACCTAGTATTAAACCTTATTAAGGAGATGCAGAGCCTGTGTAATAAAAACAACTGGAGAAAACTGAGGACACTGAGGATTGAAAGACCTTTCATGTTCATCATGTATTGACAGGATAAACACTGTGGAAATGTCCACATTACCAAAAGCAATGTCAGTGTAACCCTAACCAAACATTCTATTGACAATATTCATAGAACTTAAGCAAGCAAGCAAACAAGCAAGCAAGAAAGAAAGAGGCAATCCTAAAACTTACACGAATGCAAAAAAGACCCTGAATAGCCTGGGTAAACCTGAGCAAAAAGATGAATATTGGAAATATCAAAATACCTGATTTCTCATTATATTATAGAGCCAGAGTAATATAGCAGAATGGTATCAGCATAGTGACAACATAGACACGCAGTCAGTAGGCGGAAGACTCCAAAATAAACCCAGACAAGCTACACCCTTCTGATTCTTTACAAAGTTGTTGTTTTTGTTGGTGGTGTTTTTCTAGTTTAATTTATTTGGCTTACACCTCCAGGTCATAGCTTAACATAAAGAAAGTTGGGGCAGGAGCTCAAGAAACAACCTAAAGCACAGAGTATGAAGGAATTCTGCTTGATGGTCGTTCATTCTCGTATTCAGCTAACTTCCTCATACAGCCTAGGGCCACTGTGGTTCTGTGTTTCCTGTGGGGGGGAGCACTGAGTACCGAACTGAAGTGTGGGCTTCTCCACCAGAAGGTCCATTACCATTCATCCCCAGGCAGAAAAAGATGAAGCAAGGGTCCCAAGTTCTGCTTCCCTCAGGAACATGGGAGTCTGGGGGAGGGGAGCGTGGAGAGTAGAACGAGGTCCATGTTCATCCGGTGAGGATGGAGAAAAAAAATCTCTCCACAGCAAAGTGTTAGGGCTCCTTTAGTTAAACAGCTGCTTTAGTGGCAAACGGTGCAGGTAAATGTAGTTTGCCTGTGCCTGACCAGGTTACAGCTGGAACTCGAGTTCCGGAGCTGAGCCAAGTGGCGGAGGAAGCCTGACTTGGCTCAGGGGGAACAGAATGGCTGCTTCGGGAGCAGTCAACAGCTCGATACTGCAATTGGGCACTGCTGCAGGGGAGTGGTACAGAAGACTAAAGACTAAGGCAACAGGGGCGATCCATGCTGACTCACAAAAGAACAGCAGATGCCCATGGCTACCAGGGGAACTTCTAAGGTCTCCTCCACAGTTCCACAGAGACAGCCTGGCCAGCAGGCAAGTTTGGGGATCCAGCGATGAATTCTTCAGGGAGGAGGAGAGCCCTTCTTTCCCCAATGTTACGCCTCAGAAAAAAACAGCCAGTCTCGGATGATCTTCTTCAGTGAAATAGATGGTGTGTGTGTGTGTGTGTGTGTGTGTAACAGAGAAGTAGGAAGGGGCTTAGAGGATGAATGTGTCTCATTGGCTGGAACCAGGAGGCTGGCGATGCTCTGTTTACACGGGGAAAGATAGCAGGCAACAAGCCCAGGTGACTGACCACCTGGAAACACCTTGGGGTTATGTCACGTGCTCCTGAAGCAGGCGAGGAAGCAGGGAAGCTTTTCCCCACACCTTCCCTCTCGGTGAGATTTTAAATCTCAAGTTTGAGGTTTCTGGGGTTTGAACATGCTCCATCTTGCCAATTCCCTAAAAGCCGGGTCCAGGAGCACCACAGACCACCAGCCCAGGGAATACTGCTGGCCACAGCGGGGGTTGGTCCTGCCTACCCCAACACCAAAACAATCTGTCACAGACATGTCCACAGTCAATTGAGATTCCTTTCTCCAATGACTCTGGGCTATGTCAAGCTGTCAATTACAGCTAAATAGGGCTGTTGTGAAAAACACGTTTTGGGGAGAAAAAAGCCTTTTCAAGAAACGCTGCTGAGAATGGCATAGCAGGTAGAAGAACGAAGCCAGGCTCCAATTTCTCACCTTATATAAAAATCAACTCAAATCAGGTCAAAGCACTTCAATGAAATATTTAGAACAAGACTTTAAGATAAAGGTGCTCGCACGAATTTTCTGGAAAGGACTCCGATAACTCAGGAAGTCACAGCAAGAACTGACAAATTGGGTTGCATGAAATTGAGAACGTGCTTCCTAGCTGCTGCGAAGAGAGCAGTTCCTGCCACCATGTCATACTGCCCCACACAGAGCCAGAGGATAACAGGGCCAAGTGACTGTGGACCGAAGCCAAGGCTTGAAGCAAACGCTTCCTCCTTTAAGCTGTTATTGTAGACATTTTGTGCCAGCAATAAAAATTTACAGAAAAGATATTTATAGCTATCTTAAAAAAAAAAAAAACTCACACACAACATCTTAAACTTGCTTGACCCACCTCAGACCAATATTTCAACTCTCCAGTCTCAAACCTATCCTTCTCTCTCTGAGGTGATGGTGAGACAGTTTAGCTTTAATAATAATGAAATAGTTTTCTTTAATAAGAAGAAAATAGTTTACTTCCATGGGCCAGAAGTTCAGGTTCAAGTCATTCATGAAGCGCTTACGTGAACTTATATGGTCACAGAAAAACAAAAAGTAAAAAAGACAGAAATTTCCTAAATTATAAAAAAATATGTTAGTGGGGTCATAAGGCTATCTGAAGGCAGGGGAATCTACAGGAACCCAGTGACCTTGCTGTGTTCTTGGTTTGAAGGTTGGTGGAGTCTGGATCAGGGACACATTTGAAGAGTTTTAGTCATGAGATTATTAATAGGGTTTCTCTGCCAATAAAATAAGCCAGTTCAAGCCGAATTAAAAGTATGAAAGCAGGTTTATTTGGGGGCTGCTCTCAGGGGAGGTTCACTGGTCTCAGAAAACAAGGGAAATAGCCATGCAGACAGGGAGACAGAAGGGGGGAGAGAAGAGAGAGAAAGAGAGTGTGCACACAAAGAGAGAAAGGAATGGAGAGAGAGAGAGAGCAAAATGTCTGGATTATATAGTGAAGAGCCTTGGGAGGAAAGGAAGCCCAGCCCCTGGGCTGAAAACTTCGGGGCGGAGGGGTATGCCAGCCCTGCCTGTAACAGGTAAGGACTGAGAGATGCTGGGGGAGCCTCCAGGCCCACTTTGTTATGTTAAATAGGCTCCTCAGCTGCTTGTGAAACCCAACATCCCAGACCTTTGTTGATAATAGATAAATCAATGAGGGGTGACGTAATCATCTACGACAACTTCCTCCTGACACTGGGATGTCGTTATTAGGGGTCCAAAAAGGTGGAATGTTGACCAAGTTCGGGAAGAGCAGGCTGTTTCACTTGCTGTCCAGCATATGGGAGATGCCAGTAGCCTGGGATGACCACCAAGAACAGCAGCAGCGATGGAGTGGAGTCAGTCAGAGCCTAGAGTGCTATGAGAGGGCAGAGCTGGAGAAGTGACCCAAGCCCTTTGGAGTAATCCAGAAGATCATGTGTAGATCCCAGACCCTGGAACAAGAAGCTGTGAGGTTGAAGTTGCCTTGGAGACACCAAGATGTTAGAAATGCCAGAGCCATGGGATACCTGCTGAGAAAAACTGCCAACAGGGAGTGGAAACAGCCCAAGAGAAAACCAAAAACTCCTTTCAACAAAGCTGAAAGGAGTTGGACATCAGACATGAAGATGGAGAGTTTGGAGTTTTACCAACTGGTTTTTGGTCTTGCTTTGGTCCAGTATTTCCTCACTATGATGTTTCAGGATGGTAATGTATACCCTGTCATGTTGGAAATACGTGATCTGCTTTTTGATTTTGATTTTATAGGGGATTTCATTTAAGTGGTTGCATGAATCTCAGAAGAGACCTTGAACTTTGGAACTTTCAAACATTGTTGAGACTGTGATAGATTATGGGGACTTTTAAAGTTGGACTAAATGTATTTTTCCATTATGTTATGGCTACAAGCCTATGGGGGCCAGGGGATGAAATGGGGTGGTTTGAATAGGTTAGGCTCCATAGATTCCTGTATTTGAATGCTTGGCCATAGACAGTGGCACTACTAGGAGGTGTGGCCTTATGGGAGTAGGTGTAGCTTTGTTGGAGGAAAAGTGTCACTGTGGGCACAGACTTTGAGTTCTAAGCTCAAGCTATGCCTAATGAATCAGTCTCCTCCTGCCTGCCTTCAGATCAAGATGCAGAACTCTTGGCTCCTCCAGGACCATGTCTGCTTCCAGGCCGCCATGTTTCCTGCCATGATGACAATGAACTAAACCTCTGAAACCGTAAGCCAGCCCCAATTAAACGTTTCCTTTATAAGAGTTGCCTTGGTCATGGTGTCTCTTCACAGAAATAAAACCCAAACTAAGACATTCTGTTATTGGCACATAATAGCGACACAGCAGATGTTGGAGGCTCTAAATAAGGGAATAAATGAATGGCTGACAGTCATGGAATTAGAAATTGTTGACCAAATTCAGGCTTAGCGGATTCAAAACAAAAATAGTAGAGTAGGCAGAAAGCCATGTTTTAATGGAGTAACAGGTAAATGCAGAAGGGGACTGATTTTGCAAATACGGGAATTGTTTCAGATACACTGGGTCTTCTTCATTTTAAGGGCTTTGTGGTTTTGGAGTATTTAAGCCTCTTGCTTTCCTGACCTCATGTTTTACAAGAAAAGAAAGTGAAATTAAAAAAAGTATTCAGAAAGAAAAGCATACTCTCATCAACTAAAATAAATTTAATCAAGGCAACGTAGAATGGACGCTCCTGTGTCAAGGCCTTGCTTACACTGTCCTTCTTCAGCAAGGCCCTCGAGTAATGTTTGACATGTTGTTCATTGTCTAAACCAGTACCCAAGGAAGAGTCGTTCATGTCATGTCTCTTCGTGTAGAGCCACAGGGATTTTCCAGAACTGAGCCCCCCCCCGTTTGCTCTAATGATCATATAAAGGATGAGAAAGAACCCTGATTAATGTCTGCCTCTTCTTTTTTTTTCTGCACAGGTATTATAAGCTGAAGCAAAGATGGAGCCTGTGGAGTGGTCAGCTCATACACTGCGTCTCAGATCACCGAACTCTACAAACTCTCCAATGCCAAGGGCATTTTCTCTAGCACTTTCTAAATGCCTCGGTTCAGCCCACTTTTCCTATCCTCAGCACACAGGGAGGCCTGCTTAAATTGGGTCAGAAGGGCAATCTGCTTACTGTCTTCAGAGGTAAAAATTATGTAATATTAGAATTCTTTTCATTTTTTTTAAAAAAAGTACTTTCAGGAAGCACCAGAAATCACTTGGCAAAAAAAAAAAAAAAAGTTTTAGCACTGATTCTTTTATATTTCCTGTTTGGTTTTTCAAAACCAAAAGGTAGTACAAAGTTCTTATGTGGCAGACATGCAGGAAAGGAATGAGGCTGTCCTAAAGTGACACATATACCTCATTCTGTCTATCTAGGCCATTGAAACACGGCACCAGGGGGACTGGAATTCTCCTCAGGAATCTCATGCTAGAAGGAGAAAGCTGAAGCCTGCCGCCAGCTAGAGGGGAGCCTGTTCAATGCTAGCAACTTGTCTGACCACCTTGCAGAAGTGAGTAGAGGCAAGATCAATGATGGGTAGAGCCACAGCTTAACCAACACTGCCTAACTGCTTCACCCTGTAAGCCTTCTATTTAAACTGTCCTGGTAGGAAGGTGGGCTTTGGTGCAGGGTGCGGGTGAGTATGCATCACCCGAACGCCTCATGCTCTCAGTGGCCACATTGAGAAAAATCACTCTTGTTATTATTATTGTTGTTGTTGTTGTTGTTGTTAATCTGTTTAATTGATTATTGAGGGTATATGGCCAAATCCTGCTTATTGGAATGTCACGGTGCAGGCTCTGGCTCTTAAGAACTCCTGTAACATCTCTCAGTTTTACAGCCTGCCTGAGAAATCAAATATGAAAGTAGAATAAGGTAAATATGTAATACACTTGTTTTTTAATAACATTAAGAGAAGTAGCTGGGAATGTTGGCACATGCCTTCAATCCCAGCACTTGGAAGGCAGAAGGCAGATCTTTGTGTGACTGAGGCCAGCTGGTCTGCTTAACAAAGTCCCAAGACAGCTGGGGAAGAATCAAGACCAACAGTCCTTGCTACATTCCCCGGTTGATTGCCATCAGAACATACACTTTTTCCAGTCCTGAAGTCTCACAACTGTCCGCTCCACCTCCCCTATACAAAATAACTTAGGTCCAGGTGTTTTAGGGGCCTGTATTTCCTTTTGATGGCTTCGTGCAATAGAAAAGCTGTATTTGCTTGTTTTCCTCTTGTCCATCTGCTTTTCTTTGCAGTCGCTCTGCTAGCAGCCATGGGGAGACACAGGCCAACACTGTTACTTAAAGCCTAAGGAATTTACCTCTTAGAGTCCCCTACTCAGTTAAAACAGGGGGGAGGAGGGGGAGCACAATTGTATGCAACAAAATATGTGAGCGCTCCTCCAGGAAGAGTTGTGGGCCTAAGTGACTGGCTATAGGTGCGATTCTGTGGTTTTCTTTTTTTAATTACTGATTTTATTGCATGTGTATGAGTACTTTGCCTGCATGAGTGCATTTGTGGCCACATGCAGTGCCCTCAGAGGTGAGAGGAGGATCCCTTAGAACTGGAGCCATGAACGGTTATCAACCATCATGTGGGTTCTGGGAATTAAACCAGGGTCTTCTACAAAGGTGCCAAGTGCTCCTAACCTCTAAGCCAACTTTGCAGCCCAAGCAGAACTTCCAGAATGCTCCTTGGTTCTCAGGCCAGGAATGCAGGAGAGAGTTCGGTTTTCCCTTTTTTTTTTTTTTTTTAATTGACTCTTATATTTTTATGTCTATGGGTGTTTCGCCTACATGTATGTCACTGTACCATGAGCGTGTGTGCAGTACTGCAGAGGCCAGAAAAAGGCATTGGACCCTTTGGAAACAGTTTTCAGCCACATGTGGGTGCTAGGAATTGAATCCAGGTCCTCTATAAGAGCAGCTAGTACTCTTGACCCGTGAAGTATCTCTCCAGCTTCTCTAGATCCTGTGGCTTTCTAAGGTACATTGCTAGAAAAAAAAAAAAAGTAACTGACAACAAGTAACTTTTAAGGGTTTTTGTTCCGTTGTTTTTTTAGAATAAAGTGATTGGACGGTTTGTATTGCTTATATTCATAATTAGAGATGTTTGTAACTCAAGGTTACAAACGTGGTGGCCCTAAGAAAGCAAAGCCTACTTGTTGCTTTTAACATCCATGTTAATATGTCTTTAGAGCCACTGGAGGATGTAATTCAGAGGTATAGCTTAGATCAGTACGTAGGTTCCTGGGTACAGTCTTTGGTGGCTGCAAAGGTAATAGTAGTGGCAGGAGTAAATTGAATTAAATAAAATGTTTTTAGGAAAACCAATACCATCTCTGAAGGCAGCCTTGACTTTATCAATTGAGTTAAAGGCCTGGTTCCAAAGCATATTCTAGAATGAAGGCTTTTTCCACTTCTCACATCACCTTAGTTTTTCTATTCTGCCTCAGTCTCAGCCTGGAATGAATAAGGAAACATTATTTCTTCAACTGTAGCAACTAGAGACAGGGTTTCTCACGTTTAGTTTCTGATTCAGGAATCTTTTAACTGCATCAAACCTAACAATAAAAATTACACAATTGAATGAAAGAATTGTGAACTAAAGTTAGCACAAAAAAAGACACACTAAGCTGACAATTCCACAAGAAGGAAAGATCACAAAGATGGTCAAATGATGTAGGTCCAAGTCAATGTCTCTGCGTTAATCTTAGTTCCTTGGAAACCACTCATTGCTTGCCTCATGTGTCACCTAACATCTTTGTGTCGACCGAAGCTTTAAAACTCTACTCTAGGTAGAGCACTAGCTTCCAGGGATCCTAATGTTAAGAAGTCATTAGATATTGTTACAAGAGTTAGCCACACTTGGAGGCCCTTGAGGATGGATCTCAGTCTCTCTCATGACCAGCCTCAAACCACCTCCTGCTTCCCTGAAAATACCAGGAAGGGAAAACTCACAGCTCGGCTTTTGTAGTATTTAAATTGCCATATTAAAGAGGGAGATTTTAGGGCCTTTTTGTGATGCTCACTAAAGGAGAGCCACTTCCCTCTGATCAAAAGAACGGAATCTACCTCTGGTCCTGAGTTCGGGTACGGTATCTTGATCTGAAGATTAAAATACTACAGACTATTGTCTCCTTCCTTAAAAGTTAGTCTATGTGGGTCTGTCAATCACCTGTCTGAGAGACCCCCCTTTCAAGAAAAATGATTCACCTGAGGACTTGCTAAGGTGATGGAGTGCAAGTTATCCTTTAATGAGATAGTGTACTTATATGTCCCAGAAGTCCTTGATCCCGTACAGTTGCTTACAGATCTTCTCCTCTGCAGCTCTGCTCAGCCTGCCCACTTTTCTGAGTTTTAATCAAAATGCAAAACTTTGCATTTTTCCTTTTTCATTTCTTTTTCTTCCTGATACCATCCCAAAGCTGGAGCACACTGTCTCTAACATTCTGCTTTTCTCTTTCTTTGAAGCCTCTTCTATGTTCAGTCTGGTTTAAAGCTACATTCAAATGCTAAGGTATGCTCCAACACACATCTATTAACATATAAACACAAGCACATTTTAAAGACAGCTTTTAGTGTGACAAGGTATTTCTTCTAACTCTCTGCTTCAATTGGATTAATTATCTTCTAATTAAATTACCTCAATTACTTTCTAATCACTATTAGCATGAAAAAATTCAAGAGGTTAAATAAACACAGCATTGAATAGTTGTTTCAACAAGGTCCCTTGACAGTTGACTGGTGGGTCACTGAAGTCCCAGGGTTCTTGAAGCCCTCTCTGAATTAGTGACTTTTGCATCACTGTGACAAAATAACAATTTATGGGAGAAAAGAGTTGTTTTGGCTCACAGATTCAGAGAGCTTCCAGTTTGCTGTGGTGAGGAAATCGGTGAGGCTACCTACCCCACAGATGCTTCTCAAGCACAGCAGGTTAATAAGCAAAAAGAGAAGGACCCAAACTAGGGGCTGAGCTCCAACGCTCACAAGCCCACACCTAGCAACAGCCTTCTGTCAGTTTGGCTCAGCCTCCAGAAGGTTTCCCAGCAGCTCAGAAAAGCATCAGTGGCTACAGAACAAGCATTTAAAGTATGACCTGTGGGGACCATTCCAGTTTGAGCCAACGTATTCACTGATGGCCTACATGCCTGCAGTAGAAGTGGTGAACGCCATAGGTTTCTCCTTGCTACAATGAAAGCAAGTCTCAGACTGAAACCGGCCTTCAGACAAACCTTTAAGAAGCCACTAGGCGCGCGTGCGCGCACGCGCACACACACACACACACACACACACACACACACACACACACACACACGAAAGCTGTTTAACCAGTTCTGCAAACTCCATGAAGGACTAGCTCTCCATTTTATTGGCATTTTGACAAGTGCCTTGCACAAAAGATTCAGTTAAGACAGATGTTCTGTCAGCAACAGTTAGCTGAACATTAGTCATAGTCAGAGGCAAAAGTTCCCTAACAGCAGACCTCCTTCAAACCCTAAGCTGGGGACAGCTTCTCAAATTATCATTCAGACTTCCTAACGAGAACAACCAGGCCTTTAAAGGCCAGTGAATCCACACATTGGGGGTCTCTCTTTTTAACCAATGCTTCTAGACTCTGTCCTGATAAAGAGCAATGCTATTGGTGTTTACTGGGGGGGGGGGGGGGGGGGAAGGCATAGGAAACCTCTACCTACATCTGGCCTCAAAGGCCAGACACCAGGAGTCTTTATAGTTTCATAAAAGAAAAAAAAAATGCTTTATTCTAAATCATGCTCCTGTGTTTTTGTTTTGTTTTTTAAATTATCTACTCTTGGATGTTAGTTTAATTCCAGACATAAACATTATATGCCTATGCCAAGGAAAACATTAACATTTATTTTTCTTTCTTTGTGAGTGTGTGTGTGTGTGTGTGTGTGTGTGTGTGTGTGTGTGTGATACCACATGTGGGTGCCTGTCTGTGGAAGCCAGAAGAGGGCATCAGATCCCTGGGAGCTGGAGTTGCAGGTGGCTGTGAGAACAGCAGTATGGGTGTTCTCTGGGCTCTTCTGGTCTCAGAAAGCATGGGACATGCATGTAGCTCACATACACACATGTAGCCAAACATTTAAGTACGTAAAACCAATCACCAAAAAGTCATTCATTAATTTTATTTAAGATAAACTGCTAACACGTTAAATATAAGTTCATGTTGTGCTTTTAAAACTAAGCATGAATTTGACTAGTATTTTAGTTTCTTATTTGCATGTAATGCAGGGAGGTTAAATATATTTGAATTTATTACTAAATACATTCTTTCGTCATATTGTACCATATTAAGCCATATAAATATATAAATTATGAGACTCCTGTATAGTTGTGGCCAAAATACTTGACAGGGCAATATAAGAGAGGGAAGCTTTAATTTTGTTCATGGTTTTAGAAAACTAGGGCTGTAGCTTCTTGGTCTGATGAGCTTGGGCGGAACACCACAAGGCAGGAACATGGGCAAGGACACTTGTGGACAAAAGGAGAAAAATGGGATGTAGGAGGTGGTCAGGGCAGGATCTTGTTTTCAAAAGCATGTCATTAGTGACCCCCTTCTTCCAATTAGGCTCCGCCTCCTGCCTTTCATCACCTTCCAGCAATGCTCCATCGAGGCACAGCTGTTTCCTCTAGTCTAAACATGACCATCGTGGGACAGCGGTTGCCGTGGCGACCTCCAGAATGCTTGGCTCCATACTCACGTCCATGAAATGAGCAGACCGTCCCAGAGACGGATATGTTTACGGCAATCATGGTGGCGTCGTTAATGCTCGAGAGTGCATGAGATGGGCAAAGTGTCTTCAGGCATTAGTCCCTCCTGCCATGCAACTTCCCACAGGGCGGGGAACGACAGTATTGAAGCATATAGAAGGTGGAAAGAAGGTGAGAGGTTAACCGAAAGCGGGTCTCCTGCCATGAAGATTTCATTATGTTGTCATCTACACGGGGATGAGACCTTCTAATGATACAGCTGTCTTTATGTCACCCAGGGTCCTGTAAGTAGCTCTCCACTAAAGCACCTCCTATAAATTAGCCAAATAAACTACCATTGGCTCACCAACTTAGACGCAGGTCAAGTCATTTCTTTGGTCTGTAACGGGTGTCCTATCTGGAGTGAATAGACATTGTTCACCTTTCTCTAGGAAGTGTAAGGGACCAACTTGTATCCTAAATGTGTGGCACAGCAAAACCAAAGACCTTGAGAGGAGCAGGTGCATGGCCCCTACTGTGAATTACTAAGCCTTACAGCTGAGTCTAGGCCATCCGAAGGTAGACTGTGTACAGAATGGGGAGAGCCAGGGCGGCCATCTTTTTCTATGTGGCATGAGCCGATGGGCCTTCTTGATGAATGGTGTCTGCCACATGAGTACGGGGGTACCCTAAAACGGTCACGAGACTAGAAAATGCATTGCAGACTCTGAGAGCAGCGTGTATAGGACAAATGCTATGCTACTGCTTCCATGATGTCAATGCACAGCACAAGCTACAGGCAACATAGACAGGTAATTGGGGTTGGCTATCTGTCCAGAGGGAACTTGCCCATGTAAGGGAGTATATTATATGTTATATGCTATATGATGTATGCTATATGATATATATTGTGTGTTACATATTAATTACATATTATGTTATAGATTACATGATCTTATTATACATTACATAGTAATGTAATAATACTAGTAATGTAATAATAATTACTATATAATACATAATAATATACATAGTAATATATAATAATATATTATTAATATATTGGTATATAATTAAATAATACATTATTAATATGTCAATGAACTATTAATATACTGTTACTACATTATTAATGTGGTACATTATTAATGTGTTAATATATACTATATTATATGATTACAGATGTTATTTGTATTATATATAAATATATGTACAGATATATTTATGTTATACATATAAACATATAATTATATATAGTGACTGTATACACGAATATATATATATATATATATATATATATATATATATATATATATATATATATATAAACATTTCAGAATCTTAAATAATCCCACATACTAAAACACTTCTAGTCCCAAGCATCTTGGTTAAGGAAATAGTCAACTTTTTTTTTCTTTTCTGGTTTTTCAAGACAGGGTTTCTCTGTGTAGCCTTGGCTGTCCTGGACTCACTTTGTACTCCACGCTGGCCTGAAAGTCACAGCAATCCACCTGCCTCTGCCTCCTGAGTGTGGAATTGCAGGAGTGCCACCAAGCCCAGCTGAAATAGTCAACATTTAAATTCACCCCCAAATTTGCCTTTCACTATTCTTAAGTTGATCTCTTTCCTCTGCATAAACCACAGGGCATCCATTGGACAAGCTTGATTCAGATGACTGCCCTTGAGCCAAGAAGATGAAAAGCATAGTAGCAGGTATCACAAAAGGGGGTTGAGAAACTATGGGCCAAGGCAGGATAGTTTTTCCAAGCAGATCCCAACGAACTCTTACTTCGTTGGCTGCACCCTTCTGTGCTTAGCGCCTGAGCTCAGCGGCGGCTCATAATTTTGTAAGGCAGGTTACCTGCTTTGATTCCTTTTCAAGGTTTTCCCTGTCAGCTAACATAGTTGTCTTTAGAGTAAGACAACTGGGCTAAACATTTAAAGAGGCCCATACTCACATCTCTGGAGGTTGGTAGTTGCCTGCTAACAAAGCCATCTGTTTCCACATGGTCCTTCATTCTCCAACAGGCTGGACATCCACGGACATGATAGGACAATGTCTCACCTGGGTCCAGCAGAACGTATCAGAACTCTTGCGCCTGCCCTGTAGTAAGCACATTCTAAAAGAAGGCTACAGGGTGAAGCACAGGTTCTCAACCTATGGGTCACGACCGCTTTGGCAAACCTCTTCTGCCAAAAATATTAACATTACAATTCACAACAGTAGCAAACTTACAGTTATGAAGCAGCAAATAATAATAATAATTTTATGGTTGGGGATCAGCACAACATGAAGATCTGTATTAAAAAGTCGCAGCATTAAGGAGGCTGAGAACTACTGGGCTAGAGGAACTATAAAATTTAGGGAGTGAAGAAACAGATTGAATCACTAGATAGAAAAAAATGGCTGAGTCAAAAATTACACGTACCAAAGCCAGGTCTAGGCGTCCACTGCTTTAATTGGAGTTCTCCAGAAATCAGAGGTAGGGGGATCTCTTTAAGCTAAAGGCAAGCCTGGAATACATAGAGAACTCCGGGCCAGCCAGGTCTACTTAGTGAGACTCATAAAAAGTACATATATGATAAAAGAGATTCTCTCCCCTTTTAATATGGCCACCACTGAATAAAATTGAGGGCGAGAGAGACCTGTTTTGGACAGTTCCTGAAGGAGCCTGTAACAGAGCAAATCAGACTGCAGTTACTTTTATTCAGCGCTGTGTAATGTAACTGAAACCTAAAAATGAAACGACAGAAAAGTAGAAAAATTCCTCCGGAGTGAGCAGAGAGTCACAGCAACCAATCTGAAAGGGTCCATCTGTGCTGCTGTGGTTGGAAAGCTCCCTCTCTGTTAGCCCAAGGCAGATGAGGAGTCAAGCTGAGGTAACCTGAAGTTCCCTTACCTGTGTGCAGTGCTGATCCCTTGTTTATGCTCAAACTACCTTACAAAATCCAAGCCCGACAGAACCACCGCTAGTGGCCTGGATGGCCAGGTTGAAGAAACACTTACAGACTCCAGCTAGAACCGGAAAGCTCAGTGGTTTTTTTTTTAATTTTTTGATAAATTTTCCTCTTTGATCCCACTGAACAAATATATAGTGCTAGTAGTAATATTTTGTTTTCCTAATAGATGAAATGGAAAAGATGAGACCTTAATTCTAGGGTTATTATGATAATTAAATGAAAGAATATAATTTAAATATATACAAAAGATACTTGGTAGAAGCTGCTTATTATTATTAGTGTCATTATGAGCTAAGGTTATAGACCTCAGTCCCTCAACACCTCAACAGGAAAGTGTGCCGACTAGAATACGGTACCAACCTTTCCCTTGAGGGAGACTACAAGACATGACAACTGGATTTTGTGTTCAAGTATTTGGGGTGAAACTTTCTTATCCCCACCACCCCCTTTTTAAACTCCTAAATAAAAACAGAGTAAGGTGTTAAGCATTTTTAAAATTTTATTTTACTTCCCTTCACTTGTCGTATTCAATTTATGAGTGTGTGCCCTGGCCAGTGTCTAGGCAGCAACACAGAAACTCTAAGAGTGTCAGTGGAAGGAAGTTAGCCCCGGGATCTGACTAGAACTGTGTTGGAGGGCTGGAGAAGCCAAAGGGGGAAGTTAAGACCCACAGAGATTTGTAAGAGCTACAAGCTACAACCATCCTAAGGCTGCGCAATGAGAACGAACGTGATGCCATCCTGGATCCCTGATTCTCTGTCACAGCTACCCCTGTCACACTGCTGCGACAGAAACTCTCAGGAAGCTGAGAGGCTGAATTCCTCATGATGGGGCCTGTCATAGATTCAGCTCCAGAGGAGGGGAACACTGCGCTGCCTCGGAAATGGGAGCATCCTTTTGTGCAGAGCAATGAAACTCTGCTGTCTGAGTGGAAACCAGGCCTCACCTACCTACACTGCCACTACCGCTGTCTCTGCCTAGGACTTCAACCAATGAAGACATAAAATAGGCCTCTGCCTTCTACCTCCCGCCCAGGCTTCCAGCAGGTTCTCCCATTGGTAGAGGCTATCTGGAAGCCAGCCAGCTGGCAAGCGTGAAGAATGTAATTTGCAACCCTCTAGACCCCCGTAGAGAAGACAAGAAGAGTGAGAGTGTAGTCAAGGGCCAACAGACAAATAGCCAGTACAATGCGTGACTTAAACACAGACATTTCCCCCACAGCACTGCTCTTGTGTCTCCAGATGTTTGCTCTTTGGTTTGTTTGAAGTAAGCCGAACATCTGCTGAATGATTCAAAACTCCTAAAAGAACGCTATCACATCCCATTCAACCATCTACCGATCAAACTTTTCTTCCTTCTGGCCACGGACTGTTCTCCTTACTGGGTTTGGGGTCAGGTTATGTAAATTCTGGCAAAACAAAAAGAAAGCCACTTGCATTTCACACTCTGCTTTCCAGAGTACCGGGAGCTCATTCTACTCTCCTGACACTTGTCCAATTGAAGATGCTTTATAAAATGCCAGGTGCATTAGCTATGTTGTGTAGGACAAACTTTTCCTTCGTCTTTCATTAAACAACCACAAAAGACGCTCCTCATTTTCTCTTCAAAATTATCCGTACTCTCTTCGTCATGAGCCGGTGGTAGGAGAGTAGGGTGGTTTGAATGAAAATGGTCCCAATGGCTCATATATTTGAATGCTTGGTCCCTAGTTAGTGGAGCTGTTTTGAGAATGATCAGGAAGTGTGGCCTTGGTGGAGAAGGTATGTCACTGGGCGGGGGGGGGGGGTCAGGGGTGGGGGGTGGCTGGCTTTGAGGTTTCAAAAGCCCACAACAGGTCTAGAATCTTTTTCTCTGCCTCCAACTTTTGGATAAGATTAACCTCTCAGCTACTGCCAACTAGAATTTTCTTGTAGCTCAGGGCTTTGGCCTCTCAACCTAGACCCACTCCCTGGTCAAAGTGAGACATGTTTGTGCCAAACAGCTCCGAAATGGAAGGACAGGAGAAGGGCAGGGAAGAAGGGGAAGAGGGAGGGGAGGGTATGAGTTTTAGTTTAAGGTCATAAATAAACTAAGCTGGTGTTGGAGAACATTACCTACAGAAAATGTGTTTGTTGGTCTGCATCCTTTTGTGAAAAGCGTCAGTAGGAAGAGATCACATCCCCAGTGGTCTCATTGCTGCTGTCCTTTATTTTCCAAACAAGGTTTGAGCCCTTTATTTTCCAAACAAGGGCTCTCAAAAGCAACAACGGTGCCACGGAAATTCCTCCGTTTTGGAACGAGTGTGCGGGTCATTTAAGACTTCAAAGAAGACACGCCTCCTGATGATCTGGAGGAGACCCGTAGGATGCCTTGTGAGCCTCAGTGGACACCACAGTTATTTTGAAATGTCGCTTTCCTGCTTTACTTCTGGGTTCCTCTTTCAAGGGTGGAACGCCAAGCAAGTGCTGCAACACAAATAACCTTTCCCACAGTTCCGGAGTCTCCAGCAACAAGTGGGCTGAATGGGGTGGTGGTGCCTGACCCCTCTCTCAGAGCCCTACCGCCTACGCTCTTGGCGGTGGAAGATGCTAACTTACGAGTTTACCCAGAAACCTGGAAAAACTAGCTCTGTCCTCCATCTTTTTTCCCCTATATTTTATGTGATAGATAAGATGGAAGTCATAATTTAAAAGTAAAGCTCACACATGAGCAAGTAAACCTCAGTCATAAGATTCTCACACGATTAAGACTCCTGAGGCCGCTTGAGCTGGAATCTTCACATGACTAGGATTGTTGACCCAGCAAATCCAAAGAAGTTTTCCTCTGGGTTTGAGTCTGACACCCACACTCTTCTGTATTGTGACTATGTGCACCTGATGATAGATTCCTCAAGGGGGCCAGGAATGCAGCCGAGCGAGGTTGGTTCGGCTAGGGTGCTGTTAGTTTAGCTAGGGTGCTGATCTCTCTAGTTCTACTTGTCTCCTGGACTTTAATTACAGAATTGATCTTTGGGAGGAAAATTTCTTTCTTTCATCAAAATCTCTGGTTTGAGGCTGGGGACCCCCGGTGTGACCAGGACAACCCCACCCATACAGCAATGCCCACGGGTCAGTAAAGAGGCAGGGATAAACACCCCGGAGGCAGTTTTGGGGAAACAGCATCCGCTTGGTTGCACATGAGTGACCACGTACCTAGCAGAAGCCTATCGACTGGCTGGTTAGCACATGGCCTCGTATTGGATGGTGAGTGCCCATACCGCCGAGGTCTCTGTGTGGAGGAAGCAGATGAAAAGACACTAAAGAGAGCAATATGCTGTCTGGGGACCAGCTCCCGGCTACTCACACTGCCTCAGAATTCAGTGTGCTGGCTTCAGGAGCATGGTGTATCATGCTTCTTACTTAGAAGTACAGTATGCCAGGTCATGCCTGCATTTTTTTTTCCTACAAGGAACCACTTAACTGTCAAGCACAGGGACCTGAGTTCTAATCCCAGAACCTAAATTTAAAAAGCTGTGTGGTGGCACACATTTGTAATCCCAGGACTGACAAAATGAAGACAAATGGATCTCTTAGAGCTTGCCATCCTGACAACATTAGAGACCTTGCCTCAGAGAGAGAGAGAGAGAGAGAGAGAGAGAGAGAGAGAGAAGAAAAAGAAGAAGAGGAGGAGGAGCAATGGATGGTGCCAAGGTTGTCCTCTGGCCCTCAACACACACACACATACACACACACACACAACCTCTGCTTTCACCAAATTAGTGAAGCAAAGGTGCCTGGTGCCCGTCATACCAGAAAAAAAGTAGCAAGGTGTGGTCTAGCAACACCCTGCAGCCACAAGACACTGCGGCCCCTTTAAGGAGAGAGGGTGCATCACAACACCATCAGTGAATGAATTCTCCAGATTTCCCTCGAGCAAAGGCTTCAGTTCCCAAGTTCTGATATGCATAGTTATTTACAGCTTTAGGACATTTCCTGCAATTATCAGGAATCTCTAACCCAGGTCCTTTCTAATTTCCACATGCCCTCAATTCTTCCCAAAGCCTTGTTCCTAAAGACAAGGCTCTGTGGCCCAAAGATCACTGTCAGGACAAGAATAGACCTGTTTGGTACCCGACACAGGAGGAGGCTGTTAAGCATCCTGTTTATAGTGCTGCCTGTCACTGGATTGAGGCTCAATGCCTTTTCAAAATGCAGAGAGACTGCAAGTAATCGCTCCATGCAAGAAAAAAATACGAAACTAGACATTAGCCTCCCAGAAGCAAGGTTCCCACATCTCTACCTCATGTCCGTCTGTACCCATGTCTGTTTCCTCATGCTTCCCCCACATCCTGGCTACAGTGAACTGTGCATTTATTTGCTGACTGTAATTCTTTCAGTTCTGATTTCATACTTCTCCCTCTCTTGGTGTTAGAAGCTGAATAAACAACCTTATCTTTTTTTGGCTGCAATTAAAAAAAAAAAAAAAGCAATCCCATAAACCCTTTTCCTTTCTCTTCCCTCCTGGCTCTCTAGTCTCCGTCACATTGAGTCAATTTCCCAGGCGATTCTGCAGGGCCCTGTGTGGCTCATGGAAAAATTAACGGTAGCCCTGCTAATCCGGTGGCATGATTGGGGATTGATGGCATATGAAGATTGTGGCGTTAACTAGGGTCACGCCGCACAAAGGGCAGATATCACTTTCACCCGCCAGCGTCAAGCTGAACACCCGGCGAGCGTGTTGGGTGTGGCCTCACAACGATCTGCCCAGCCAACGCGTGAGCAGCTCTTCACACCTGCAAGCATTGCTTCTCAGAGCAGGAGCTGAAAGGGCAAAGAAAAAAAAAACCTTCACAATTCTTCACACACACCCCCTTGCATTTAACAAATCCCCCTCGTTTTAAACCGAGTTTAATTGGTTCTTTCTTTCAGACTTTCCGAAGAGCTCATAACTGCCCTTGGTAGAGGTCCTTCGTGGGCAATTTCTATCCAGTTCGCTCACATCTTCAATCTGATCAGCGCTTACTAATCCCCAACATGTAGTTTGTTTTTCCAGATTTCTTAAACAAGTGAGGGAAGAAATCACAGGTGCATTCAGACTCCCGGGTCTCCTTCCAAATATTTTGGTCCTGATAGCAGAGGAAGTCCAAAACTGACTCCCTTGATACCCCCACCTTCCCACATCCCTTTTCTCGGGGGGAAATCTCAATGGAAGCTGACAGTATATTTCTTGTTATACAGATGGGACAGGGCTTACCATTCTCTGCTGGAAAGCAAGTCCCCTCAGCTTCTTTTCCTACATTGCACGGCCTCAGTTTCCCTGATCATCCACCCAGCTCTCCTTTGCACTCTTGAGAATTTGTCCCTTCCTTCACCGACATAGCTGCCTCTGCCACATGTGGACAAGCTGAAACAGCAAGTGATCATTGAACAGGCACTAGAAGAAAGCCTGGGAGCACAGCGATGGCAGCGTGGTGCTTTTGTGTGTGCACACTGTTGAGGAGCAAGAGGGGCTGCTCAGGACTTTGGAGTCTTGGCAGGAACACACGCCTCGTTGCTCTCAGCCGGAAGAGTCACCCTCAATGCGGAGAGTAGGCCGGAAGCAAGCTGTGGAAACAGAGTCCCAGAAAGAGAGGGAGAAAGAGAGAGGGGAGGAGACAGAAAGGAGCTGCACAGGAGAATATGATCGAGCACATCATATGCTTATGGAAAATAGCACGAGGAAACCTATTATTTTATACAATCAATATGCACTAACAAAATGTAAGTTAAGGGTTTGAGAAGATGGCTTAGCAGTTATGGGCGCTTGTTGCTTGTAAAGAGGATATAAGTTCAGATCCTGGTATCCATAATATGCAGAATCAAAATGGCCTGTCACTCCAGCTCCAAGGAATCTGACACTTCTTCCTGCCTCTTCAGGCACCCGTGTACATGTGGCATCCACTCACAGAAACACATTTACATAAAGGTAAAATATTAATATATATGTTATAAATTGCTGTATATATATATATATATTCCTGGCATGTTGGCTCATGCTTGTAATTCTAGCTCTTTGGGGACTAGGCCAGTAGATCCAGATTTCAAAGCCAGTCAGGCTTATTACATAGTAAAATCCTGTCAAGAAATATTACACATATGAAAGAAAGAAATGAGTACAATTAATTACTGTATTCATTATTAATTATCATATTAATTATTCATCAATCTATGGAATGCATTCATCTCTCTGGGGTCAGGTGAACTTGAAATCTCACCTGTCCCATGGCTAGTATGTGAATGAGGCCTTCTATTAGTTACTTTCCTCTTGGCTGTAGTAAGACATCTCACAAAAGCAATTTTAAAAAGGGGGAGATTGGGCTGGAGAGATGGCCCAGTGGATAAGAGCACTGGACGCTCCTCCAGAGGTCCTGAGTTCAATTCCCAGCAATAACACAGTGGCTTCACAACCGTCTAGCATGTGATCTGATGCCCTCTTCTGGTGTGCAGGTGTACATGCTGATAGAGCAGGCATACATAAAATCTAACTTAAAAAAAAAAAAAAAAGACAAGGAAGGAACGAAAGAAGGGAAGGTTTATTTTGGCTCACAGTTCAAGGGGAGCCAGACCATCACTGTGGGAAAGGCACAGTGCAGGGGCAGGAGGTGCCTCGCCTCTTCCACACTAGGATTTCAGTCACCTGCTGCTCTTCCTGGCTTCTACGTGGGTGCTCAGGATGCAAACTCAGACCCTCATGCCAGCCCAGCAAGCATTTTACCAACTGCCCTCCCAGTCTCTAGGGCCGGATTCTTAATTTGAATGAAACGTGGTCCTTATCAGAAACAGTTGCCTTTGAAAGCACTTTATTCTCTTGGGAAAAGTGTAAGCCTAGGTTGTAATGGTGGGAAAAGTGGACCACTGACAGTGAGGAAAAGCCAGTAAGGAGTCAATGTAACCAACTTCACTACCTCCATCTTTCCTCACTTTTGTAGTGCTTCAGTTATGAATTCCATGCATTTTGAGAAGTCTGTGCCAACCCTGATTTTCTTGTAAGTAACTCTTTCATGCTTGGTTTTTGCAGAAGTGAAACCATGAGCAGGGGGTGGGTGGGGGGCGGGGGGCTGAACATATGCTGTGACAGTAAAAAGTGAGCTATTTGGCAATTTGTGCCTTACTGACCTCTGATGCTTCCTCCCCCTCCCCCGACTTCTGGTTTCCTTTAACTTTGCCATTTGTGTTGGTTTCCTAATGCTGTCATAGCAAGTTAACTGGAGCTTAGAGGCTTGAAGCAACGTAAAGTTGTTGGCTCGCCCGAAAAAGGCGGACGTCTGCAGTGGGTCGTGTTGTACTAGTGATTTGTAAGCAAGACTGCCATCTTCCCCGCTCTTCCAGCTCCTAAAGCACATGTTGACCTCTTCACCCCTGTGCTAGGTTCACCCTTGCTGTGAGCTAATATCTAAGGAAAGAAAGCGGCTTAAAGGGCAGACATTTATTTTGGCTCCCGGTTATAGATGGCTCAGTCCATAGCTCAGTCTCTTAGTCCCATGAAAGTGGCCAGAACCTCACGGCGGCAGGAACATGCACAGGAGACTATTTGCAGGCAAGAGGCCGAGAGCCAGGAAGGGATTTGGGGCCAGATGTGTCCTTTAACTGCATGCCCTACCAACCTTCCTCCAACCATAGCCATCTCTTAAAGTCTCCCAAACATCTCAGGACAGCAAGACTGTCTGGGAACTGAGTATGCGATGCATGAAAACAGGGCCATCACTTCATATTCAAGCTAACGGTCCTCTTTCCTCTTCAGAAGCCAACAAGGGCCAGCCAAGCCTTTTTCACACTATATAACACTGGATCCTCACCCATCCTTTTCACTTACAGAGACTCTCAGGATACACCAAGACCACCTCTGTAACCTGAATGCATCTCCTCTCTTGGATTTCTAATGAAGTTCACAGGTTGCCAGGGTTAAGATGTGGACATTTTAGGGGTCTCACTCTTCTCCTTGCCAGCTTACTGTTTTTCATTTACTCCTCTGTATACTGTACCTTAGTATCCCAAATAAATTAGTCACCCATTTTTCTTTCTATGTCTGATAGTAAAGTAAAGACTTAGAGGGTATTTTTAACTAACTTGTTCTCTTAAGTTGATTTGAATCACACAAGATCTATTTTGAGATGTGGGCTATGTTCTGCCAACCATTATATATATATATATATATATATATATATATATATATATATATCCATGGAGATTCAAAGATAACTCATTACTGCCCTCAATTTCCAATAAACTCACCTTGCAAAATGTTCCAAATGTTTGACCAGAATCCTGAATGTAGGCCTTTGATGCATGCATAATACATACAACTAAATATATATTAAAAAAGTGCTGTTATATACTACCCAGTTCTGTAGGTGGCAAAGACAAAAATGAGCAGAAAAGAGAACCAGGGAGGAAGCAGACCAAGAGGATATGTTTTCCTTAAACTTTTGATAATGCCATGGGGAAAAATTTAAAGTAATAGAAAGAGGTTAAGATGAAGCATGTAAAGATGTAATATTGTAATAATGAGAGGTCTATTGACAGCAAAAGAGCTGAAGACATGGCTCCATGGTTAAGAGCAATGGCTTCTCTTTAGCGGACCCAGGTTCCTTTCCCAGCACCCACATGGTGGTTCACAGCTAGTCCCAGGGGATCTGATGGCCTCTTCAGGGCCCTGTGGGTACCACTATGCATCCCAGGCTGGCACGGAACTTCAGTGAGCCCTCCTTTTCCTGCCTCCTGATTTCTGGAATTAGAGGTATGCATCCTCACAGCTAACAAGGTGGCTGCATTAAACTCCTAAATTTGACGCTTATTTTGCATATGGAGGTAGCAACTGGGACACCAGACATGAGCAGGGTCAAGGGACAAAATAACAACTTAAGCCTTTTCTTTGTTTTTTATTCTATAACCTAGCAGCATTTCATTCTATAAAATAGTGAGGTGGGAGTTGGTTTGTAATAGACAATGAGAGAAAACTACAAGTTGCCTACTGATGCTGATATGAGAATGGTAGTTGAGGTAAAGGGGGATGCAAAGGTGAGAAGAATACAACCAGGAACACTAAGGAGGAGAGACACAAAGATGCATCTAGCTAGAGTTGAGGCAGGCAAGGTAATGGGCAAAGCTTCAGCTCTTCTTAACGGGTAAGGCAGAGCGTAAATGCCACATGACTATCTTCCTGTTGGGGCCAGGCACACAGCCACTGAGTATACTCTCCCTCCATCCGCTCAGCCCATGATAACCCAGAGAATTAACAGATCTCAACAGAGATTACCACAACTTTGTCCAGTTTCTGCCATTTCCCAATAAGAACCACCAAACAAAGAAATTCACCAGCCTTTCCGTCTTGGAAACCCCTCCCAGCTCTTGGGAATTTCCCTTTCTTTTCCTTAGTATCTTCTTCTCTTCTTTAACTTCATATTTTTTTAAATAAAACTTATTCTCACCTCACTTACTCTTATGGAAATCCACACCTTTAATCTTCATTGGCCTGAGACAACCAACACTGGAGCCGTGGTCCCAGGTTGGTCTTTGATGATGATAAGTACCTGACATCATAGGTCCCTGAGTCGTGCATGCTCAGTTGGGCTGTGAAAGGCTTCTGTATCTCAAAATCCTGCATGGTTTAAAAAAAAAAAAAAAAAAAAAAAAAAAAAGTGTTCCAAATAGCAAGGCCAAGAATGCTGGTTTTATGGGGGAAAGGTAAATATTTTTTTTTTGCAATACTTTTTTAAGTTGACTCATAATAATGACTCATTTTTATTGGCTAAGTTGGTAATGTCAAAAGCTACTTTCCCCTTAAAATGAGGGCAGGGAGCTAGAACAGTAAGAAATAATTGATTGGCTCAGCTAACAACAGGTTACTTTAGGTTATCTTTGGTGGAAAGAACTACGTTAGAAGGAACTTCTCGACCATCCAAATGGAACTGGCCTGTTGGGGACGTTTGCCTGTATCCTCTATCACTTGGAAGGTCAGACAAACAACTTTGTTTAACTTGGTGAGGAGGCAGGTTAGTGTGAGTGTGTCTCCACGTTTATTTTTAGCCTGGCTTGCTGGGCTCACCTGCCACGGACTTCTGTAATCTCCACTGAACAGCAGCACACATGATTTTCACCGCGTTTATCGTTTAGTAAAGTCCCAGAATCAGAGCTAACAGGGTAGCCGTTGTAGTAACAGATCCACTAAGACAAGGAAAGCCGAAGGAGTGTGAACGGCCGCTCTCTAGACTCTCCCAGGCAGGGACAGGTGACAAGCGAATACGGAAAGGAACATTTCTGAGAGGAGTGGCACAGCATGGCCAAGAAAGAGGATTGTTCTAAAAGGGCAGAACTGGAGTTCCCAGAGGTCACTGCAAACAGGCTTGCGTTCCGAGCTTGGTTCCCAACAGTGAAGAAACTGCTCACAGTGCGGGCAGACCACTGCATGAGCCCCACAGGAGGAAAGCCACTAAGGAGATTATGGGGTATAGTATAGTAAGTATAGTAAGATTTCCAGGCAATGGGGCAAAAAGCCTTCTCTGTTACTTCATATGTGTATCTTTTTTCATGTCACAGTGGGCATACACAGATACACACACATGCACACACACACACACACACACACACACGCTCTCTCTCTCTCTCTCTCTCTCTCTCTGTGCAGCTGACAGTGGGCAGGACTTTCTGGTGACAGAGAAAATAATTGTTGCTGGAAGAAAAGAGAAAGTACATACTTCTGGTAAATGTTGCCTTCTTTGGCAAAAAAAAAAAGTGAGGAACTTGGCAAAGTTCCCAAGAAGCCTATGGGACACACTGTAATTATAGAAAAGAGTAATCCCCGACAGGCTCATTAAGTGAAAGTGAGCGATTCTCACTCAAAGAACCCTTCCTTACAGAGCAAAGGGTGAGCCTTCAGAGAGAAGACAGCTGGTTCTGTCACAGTATCTGGCCAGTAAAGCTGTGTATATATGTTATTTAAAATACCTGTGGACCCAAATGGTAATTGTTTTGACTTTTCCTCTTTGTTTGAGATATCTACCACTCAAGGAGGCAGAGGAACGCAGATCTCTGTAAGTTCAAGAGACCAGGCTGGTCTACAAAGAGTGACCAGGACAGCCAAGGCTACACAGAGAAACCCTGTCTTGAAAAAACCAAACATATATGTATATTTGGAGATATATACATATATATTTAATTGGATATATATATCCAATTAAAGTTTAATCTATCCACAAAGAATTACTGAGCAATTAACTATAGATATTTATGTGAACATAGAAGCTTCTAGAAATGACATTTTAAATCTGTAATGAATGCATCTCTTTCATTCAGTATTCAGTATCTACTTAGCAGCCAATGGTCCATATTTAAAATATAAATATCAAGCTTCCTTTCCCTTGTCCTGAAATATGTAAACATCCACTGAAAGTTGCTATGAGGTATGAGCTTCTCAGCACATGCACTTACCAGACAGCCTCAGTTACCTGGTCACTATACAACCAAAGTTCTGACGTGTTCAAGCCGGCATTCTGGAAAAGTTTATTAAAATAATCTTGGTTGTAGTTGCTGTTACATAATTCACTTTTTGAAGATGAAGGAATGGGCATATTTTTGGAATTATAGCTTAATTATAACTGTAGGGGAATTTTAATTCAGAACATGGCTGCTCTGGTAAGAGATCACATCCAAAGACTTTCTAGGTCTGTGTAATCAAAGCTGGAATTCAGGCATCCTTTTAATCCAGGAGACAGAGTTCAAGGCCAGCCTGGTATACAGCAAGTTTCCTGTAAAGAAAAGCTTAGTCCAGGTGTGGTGGTACACACCTTTAATCCCAAACAATGAAGTTAAAATAAGTATGTAGAAGGAAGCACTTTAGAAAATTACAATCACAGCAATAGCTCTGTAAGGCAGACTTTATTTTCATTTTACAAATGAAGATCAAGATCAAGAAGATCAAAGTGAATGGTGGGGAGGGTAAACTGAGATATTGAGTCCAGGCCTCTGTGACTTTAAACTATGTTTTCCCCTTGTCACATGGTAGGTTTGACCAGTCGGTAAAATGCATAAGGTAAGCACCAGCCCGTACATTTCTTCCTGGCTGGACTCTTCCCAAATGAGGCTTCCTCAGAATGCTCAGGACCAAAATGCACTTTCACCATGCGGAACAACCCCCACGTGCCAAAGCTTTCATTCACTCAGAAGTACACATTCACCATATATAATGAGATATAGATATACACATACATATATACATATATATATAATATATAGTCTGTGGCTAGCCCCACTCCTCCTCAGTCATGCTTAGGACGAAAGGCAAAAGCATAACAGGGGTTTGGGATGCTTATGAGTGTTCTATGGTTTGAATACGCTTCATTCCACAGGCTCATTGGTTGAACCCTTGGTCTCCAACTCACAGCACCCTTCTGGGAGGTGCTAGGAACTTTAGGACGTGAGTAAGTCAGTCAGTAAGGGAAGCATGTTCTGGAAAGCTAGGCCTTCATCCCAGCCCATTCTACTCTCCAGAAGGTTAGCCGCTTTGCTCAGCCATAAGCTCCCTGCTATGAGTGCCTGCATTATCATTAACTGAGAAAATGGCACAGCCAGTGGGGTCATAGGCTAAAACTTCTGAAACTGTGAGCCAACATAAGTATTTCCCTTTTAAATCCATTCTTGGGCATTTGTAACAGAAATAAAAAGAGCGACGTGAAGTTTTTACGTCACCGTCAATACGATGCCCACATCTCTTCATTTCGTATAATTGCTTCTCTACAGACAACATACCAGTGAGGCCTCCCTTGTCTGAATCCAGAAATGTCATAAAAGCATAGCTGACTCAGAGAGTGACCAACCCGTCACTAAGAGGGCCACTGTAACAAAGAATCCATTCCACATATTACTATATTCCCTAGTGGAAGTGTGTGTGTGTGTGTGTGTGTGTGTGTGTGTGTGTGTGTGTATGTATGTTTGAAGCCCTTCAGCAGAGGTAGAGAATTTTAGAATCAGAGGTAGACACCAAGAAAAGCATGTTGCTGCACATGCCCTTACGGCTCTCTTGAGAATAATGGCTCCACTTGTTAGAGGATTAACATTGCCAGGCTTTGTATTGAGTGTTTAGCACACCCGTCTTGCTCTTGCTCAACCTTCGCAAGGATCCCACAAAGACTATTATTATCATTTTGACCTACGGAAGAACACAAAAGTGAATTAAGAGTGAGATTATACAAGCAACGAGCAAATAAACAGCAGGAGGTCTCCAGTGCGCGTTTGCCTGACTCCTCCTTTTCTCTGCTGCAGCCTAACCTACAGATCTCACAGCTGGCAGCCAAGGGCATCAGCCAGGAGGAAAGCCTGGCACTGAGTGGGAAGGCTCTTCCGGGGTTGCCCAGCAGGCCTGCGGTTTGCACAGTTATCGGAAAGGGAACACAGAGTCCCGAAATTGCACAAGAACAGTAAACAGGACAAATGGAATCCATCAGCCATGGTGCTAACTGATCCCTTGCTGGGCTGTAATCTCAGAAGCCTCCTTTGTCTACTGCCTGACCAAGCGACACAGCACTGAGAACGCCCGTGCTATGAGTGTGTGCATTTTACGTAATTTAGCTCTTCCTAAACAAACGGTGCCATTACGTATTGCAGGTCTTACATACACGTTTAGCTATTTAAGAATTCCACAGAAGCTGGGGGGTGAGCTTTCAAAGAGACAATTCCATAACTGGCATTTGTTGATAGAGGGAACACTAAAAGTTTGGCAGAACTGCCTTTGGATCTAATGCCATCTGCTTGAGATTTGCAGCCATTTATGGGGACAGTAGTGGGATGTAGCTAGATGAAGGACCTTAACCAAAATGTCTCCTTAAATGTGATAGATAGATAGATAGATAGATAGATAGATAGATAGATAGATAGATAGATAGATAGATAGAGACAGATGGTCAGGAACCCACTAGAATGATTCAAGTACTTTAAGTAAAAACTTTCAAAATATGAAAAAGCCCATTTATCTCATAATGCATTTGTAACCATGGCTTTAAGAACTTGCAGATATAAATGGATATATGAAGTGTGTCACTGAGAATTTGTGACTTGTCTAATCATACATATATATAATCTTGTCAACAAATTGCAAGTTTGTGACCAAAAAAAATAAAATAAAATTTGTTATCTATGGCACAGATAGACTGAGATTCAGCAAAGCACCCAAGTTCAGTTCCCAGAAACCATGTTGGGTGCCCCACAACCCCTTATAATTTGAGCTCCAGGGCATCAGATACTCTTTTCTGTCCTCTGTGGACCCCTGCACACACGTGCACATACACAGAGACATACGTACATATATTTAAAACAAAATAAAAATCTTTAAAGAAAGTGAAGTTCAGAGAAGTTCAAAGAGGTTAAGTCCACAGGAGCTGAGCTTAGATTCAAACCCAGGTCACTGTATTTCGCTATATTTAATGACATCTTTTGTATGTGTGTATATGTGTGTGAGTGTGTGTGTGTATGTGTGATTGTGTGTCTGTGTGTGCAAGTGTGTGTATGTGTGCTCTCACACAGATACTTGCTGCTACACTGTATACTCAGAGGTCAGAGGACAACTTATAGGAGTGGGGTTTTCTCTTCCCACGGTGTCGGTCCTCAGATTGAGGTCAGGTCCTCAAGCTTAGCAGCAAACACCACTGCCCATCACCCTACTTCATCAGGCTCATTCTTGTGTCTCTGAGGAGCACACCTGACCTTTTTTTTTTTTTTTTAACCACAGTTGTTCATCAGGCCCCAGCATCACTCAAGTTTCTAGTCCTCTGAGGCACCTAGAAAATTCCTGGGAGTAGAAAAAAAAATAAACAAAACAGCTTGTTCGCCTGTACAGGCTGCTAGGTTGCTAGTTTACACACGCAGCCCCCTTTCAGCCCACAGTGCACACATGTCAAAACCACCAGAGCCCATCCGGGCCACAGGAGGTGGTACATAATGTTCTGAACCCACCGAGTTTTGTTTGTTTGTTTGTTTGTTTGTTTGAGCTTCATGTCACAGGAGTCTTAGCATTTACTAACGGGTGCCTTCATACCCCGAGTGATCTGGCAGACCTTCCCAGGCGTTAAGACACTGTTACAAAAGTGTGAAGACACTGGGGCTTCGTTTGGAGCACTTCCGCTCACTGGGACACACTGACTTTCTTTTTCTCTGCTCCGTTAAAAGAGTTGGGGGTGATCTGACAGTGTGTCTGGAGTAGAGGTGTGAGGCGCTGGAAGGGTACAGGGCAATGCTGGTTACATGAATGTGATGGCTTCAGGTCGTGCTGAGTACAGAGACAAACCGGGCCCTCCCGAGAAACAAAAAGTGGACACAGATTTACTGTTTGTGACAGGTAAGCAGAGCACAGGAGTTAGGTCCAGAGAAATGCATGTTTGGTTTTTGGTTTTGCTTTTTTGAGTCAGGGTTTCTCTGTGTGGCCGTGGCTGTCCTGGGCTCACTGTGTAGACCAGGCTGGCCTCTAATTCACCGAGATCTGCCTGCCTCCACCTCCCTAAGTGCTGAGACTACGGGCCTGGGTCACCACGCCCAGTTAAGAGTACAAAGTCTACACATGTTCAAACAGAAAAGCACTTTAGAGGGAAGGTACATTCTTGAGCCTGCTCAGGAAGTAAGTATACTCTTGAGCATGTTTAGTAGGAATTAAGAAAAAGATGGTGGACACATCAATGTCGTGGAGCCTAAAATGACAGACAGGATATTTCTGGGCATGCTGAACTTCCATCAAATACATCAGAAGGTTTCTGGGCGTGCTCAGTTTCCATGGCACAGTTTTAGCGGAGACAAAAAGGACACTTTGAAGGTGTGTTAAAATGAGTTTCCCCTGGAGCTGACTGCCGTATATAATGGCCAACACCACCCTGTTTTAGTTTTCTTTGCTTTTCAAAGGCGCCCACAGTCCTTCAGTCTTCCAGTGCATATCATGATTACACAACAAGAATCATGGGGGAAATTCTGCCAGAGTCGAGGTTTGCACTTTTTGGTCTCTTCCTTGTTCAACTGACCTTCTTGTAGCCTGAGGGAAAGTGGTCCAGTATCATTCCAGCTGTCCCCAGGCCCTCTAAAATACTCCCCAGACTTTAACACCATCCTTCAATTCTGTAAAGATTTTGATCACACATCAGACCTGTGAACGTTCAGCAAATAGCCCCGCCTCCTAGTGAATTCTAAAAATGTTAAATAAAACCAATCTTAGATGCTCCCACTTCTCAAGAAATCTCAGTATTTCTCTGGATATTTCCTGGTAGATGCAGGCAAGGGCTCCAAGCCTGGAAGGAATCTTACCTTCCTGATCCCAAAGTGGGGGATAACTCTTTGACCAGCTTCTTTATAGTCTGGGAATCATATGTCGCCTCTCTGCTGTATGCTCACAGTGATTTATTTTCCCCTCCACCTCACTCAAGAATGGATGAGGCAGCCGGGAGTGCTGGCACACACCTGTCATCCCAGTGCTCAGGGAGGCAGAGGCAGGTGGATCACTGTGATTTCAAGGCCAGCCTGGTCTACAAAGTGAGGCCAGGACAATCAGCCAAGAATGCACAGAGAAATCCTATCTGGAAAAAAAAAAAATTAAAGAATGAATGAGGCAGGAATTCCTGCCCAAGTAGCATGGCCCTCCTTCAGACTAAAACGCAGTCGCATTTTGACCATCAAAAGACTCAATTCACGGACAGCCTTGTACAAGCTAGCTTTCTGTTTTTGATCAATAGCTTGAAAAAAAAATCATAGACAGCAGCCAGAAGCCACTCTTTGGCCAAACGCTTGGTCTGGAATAATAGAAGAAAAACTAGGGGGCTGGAGAGATGGCTCAGTGGTTAAGAGCACTGTCTGCTCTTCCAAAGGACCCGGGTTCAATTCTCAGCACCCATATGGCAGCTAACAACTGTCTATACCACCAATTCCAAGGGATCTGACACCTTCACACTAATGCACACAAAATAAAATAAATTATAAAAAAAAAAAAGAAAAACTAGTAAAAATTCCTACCAGCACTGAGCAGGTTAAAAAAGATACATAACTAGTTTTTGAATTTGTGACATTCAAAAGCCTGTATAAATGAGGTATATGCTTTAAGAAAAAAAATGTAAAATTATAATTATAACTTTAAAAATTAATTTTAATATTTGTTAATTAAAAACATAATATATACATTTTTAAAATTTGTCAACATCTCATGAAACTTGAAATATTTATTAATTGGATATTGGAAACACCTCTTTTATGCTTTCTATATGCAATTGCTCTCTACCTATGTAATAACCCAGGAGTATATATTTTGAGGTAGCATCTCACTGTATAACATGTGCTGGCCTCAGGCTCAGAAGACTGCCTCCCAAGTGCCAGCATGTCAGGGGTATACAACCACGCTCAGCTATAAAATCATGTTCAAGTGGAAGGAACAAAAATATTGTGCAGCCCTTTTCTTTATCTGCTAGCTTAAGAAGTTCTTTCGTTATTGAGAAGTTCAGAAGCGACTGCATTTCACAAATGTATTATTAATATTGCAATAAACGTTGGGATTATTTTCATGTTGGGGAAACCTATACGGTCTTTCTGTCATATAGAACTTGTTATACATATAATACTGTTAGAGACTGTCCCCACCACTAACTCAGGATCTCATATATCCCAGGCCTCAAACTCACTATGTAGTCAAGAATGACCTTCAACTTCCGGACTTCCTGCCTCTGACTCCTGAGTATTGGGATTACAGGCATGTGCTCTCATACCTGTATTATGCAGTGCTGTGGCTGAAACCCAGAAAAGCTGAGGCACATCACCACATACAGATTTTATCTCATGCAAATGCTATAAAAACAAACAAACAAAAAAACAGAACATAACTTGGTGAGCTCATACATGTGTTACCAGAGCTGGTCTTGACTTTTGAACAGAAATCATTGGAAACCCAATCCTTTTTCCGATGAATGGGAGAGTTTCCCACAGACGGGCTTCTGGCTTTCTGTGTTTCCACCCTGCTTTTCCCCCAGTCCCCACAAACCCCCAGCGCTGGTACAAACTGTCATACTTTTTCAGGCTCTGCACATTCAGGTCTTGACCCTGGGCGAATCAGACCCACGGTTTGAGAGTCTTCCTGGAAGTCATTCCTCAGTGTGGTGGCTCTTCATAACCCAACCATATGTGAAATTGCCTGACAGAAACCACATAAATATATCCTGTTTAACCCAAACTGAATGCGTTCCTGATGCAAATGTCATTAAGTCAAGTGCAAAGACACTCAGAGCTACTACCAATACCAACACAAGGAAAATAGAAACAGAAAAGAAGCCAGGATGAAATGAGTTGGTCCTTTTAACTTGCCAGGTATTGTGCTGCTACAAATGTCATGAACCCATGACCAATTTGAACACATCCACATACCCACACCCCTCTTCTAGGCCATCGTAAGCAGCCCAAGGAAGTCTAGGATCCTATAGAGTAAGTACCAATAACCTCACACTAAGCCTCCTGTCTCATCATTGCTAGACACCAGCCCCAAGCTGTACACAGCACTGGAAGATGTGGGAGAGGGCTCAGCTATCAAGAGCGCTGGTCGCTCTTCAAAGGACCTGGGTTCCGTTCCCAGCACTTACCCAGAAGCTCACAACCATCCATTGCTTCAGTTTCAGAGAATCTGATGCCCTCTTCTGGCCTCCATGGGCACTGCATATAATAAAAAAATGCCTATACACATAAAATAAAAATAAACGAGAGACGAGAAAAACCCCAAAATCCACATAAAACGCCTTGATGTTTGCTTTTTTTTGTGTGTGTGTGAGACATTGAACATCATGCATTATGATTTAGATCTGCAATGTCCTGGAAAGCTCATTATTGAAAGCTTGATTCCCTAGATGATCACACTCTTGGAAAGTAGTGAAAACTTTGGGAGGTGGAGTCTAGCAAGAAAGTAAGGTCTTTAAAGAGGCTATCACTACCCAAGCCCATTCGTTACTCTCTCTCTCTCTCTCTCTCTCACCTTTCCTTTACCACAATCTCCCCAATGTGATTCTGCCCAAAGTAATGTGTCCAAGAAACAGTGGGCTGAAACCTCAGGAGCCAAGAAAAAAATACACCTCTCCTGTTTAAACGAATATGTCGCCATTACTTTGTCATGGTACAGAAGCCTCCCGGACACAGAAAACTGGTACAGAGAAGTGGGGTCAGCTGGAATGAATGCCATGAGGTAGGGAAGTTTGGGAGGAACTGGAGAAAGTGTCGAACGCTATTTAATGAGTGTGTGTGTGTGTGGTGGTGGGGGTTAATGGGAAGGCTGGACAGGATCTCAAGCCCAGAATGCAGAAAGGAACGTGGACGGCAAAGACTGTGCTGAGAGGTTTCAGTTAGAAACGAGGTCTCCTGGGGGACTTAAAGCCATTCGAGGTACATGCTAGCAAACACCTTGGCTACGTTCGGCATGGTCTGAGACACGGGAAGTGGCTGAGCTCAAAGGTGACGTTCCTCATCCACTGAGAAGGCACTCAGGCAGCAGAACATCCAGACTGTGGCCCCGGGCGCGCCCTTTATTCGGATTTGCAGTGAGAATCCAGGAGTAAACAGACAGAGGAAAGACTGGAAAACCTCATAGCTGTGGTAGAAAAGGAGGGTGTTTGCATTGGGCAGGCTTTTGTGTCACTGTGAACAGACACCCGAGATAGTAACTTAGAGCATTGGGTCCAACCTTCCTAATGCTGTGACCCTTTGATATCTACAGTTCATGTCGCAGTGACCCACAACCATAAATTCTTTTTGTCGCTAGTGTATGACCGGATATCTGATATTCGACCCCTGTGAAAGGGTCGTTCAGCCCCCTCCCCCAAAGTGGTCCTGACATACAGGCTGAAAACCACTGACTTAAAGGAAGACAGACACCTAGCTCGTCGTCTTAAAGTCTCCACGGGGTGCTTGGCTCCCTGCAATTGCACAGAACAATGTGGTGGTGCAAGTATGTTGTGGAGGAATCCTTCACTTCATGGCGGACAGGAAGCATACCAAACGACAAGAAGGGGCCAGGGACAAAATCCCCAGGACCTACATAAGTGTTTAACTTTCTCCAGTATACCCCGACCGTATGAACTTTCCAGAAACTGGCTAGAGGCCAAACTATCAAGTGTGGACCAATGGGAAATATTTGATAGTCAAATCGTAATAGTTTTTAAAGTTGTAGCCGAGGAAGGTGTGTCTGCTGAAGAAATTAGCAACGTTTGACAACAACCGAAAAGCTGGCATGCTCCTGCTAGCAGCATTGCTCAAACTCAGTAGGTCACCAAAACAGAAAAACATGAAATAGGAAGGGGATGGGGAAGGAGAAAGGGTTCAGAAAGGGAGTTAGGAGAGAGTAGTGTGCGTGCATGCAACCAACACACTAACCAAAATACATTTTATATGTGCATGCAATAGCAAGTGAAGATAAAAAAAAACAAGCAAATAAAGAAACTAATTACTTTGCACTTTTAAGATAGAAACGATGCCCCAGGGCATGTCGGGAATCAGCAAGCCCCACCTCGGTTCTCAGCTTCGAGGATTTTGTTGGAAAGAGATCCTCGTGGTATACTGCTCCCACTCTGAGCCACCCAGAAACTCACTTCTGGGGGTTTGTTTCCCCACGCTCAGCTGTCTGGGCACTCAGAGGCTGCTGTAGTCCGCCCCAAGCAGATCCAGCTATTGCTGAAGTCAGCCCCAGAAATTGGATTGCCCATTTGATTCTTGATTGTGGTTTTGCCTGAATGCAGAATGCATGAGTCATGGGTTCATGGAGGATTCTCTAAGTCTAGGCAGTGTGTGGCAGAATGAGTCTCTCAAGCTCAAAGAACGAGCAGAATCCAAAAGCTTTTCAATGTCTCAACAGAGGATGATATCTGTGAATATGCTGTCAGAAAGCCCTAAAAACAAAAAAAGTAAGAAGCCCCAAACCAAAATCCCCAAGATTCAGTGTTTTGTTACTCCATGTGTCCCAACGTCTTGTTCTGAAGACACTTCACACTAAGAAAAATAGAAAGAATGAAGAATATGGTAAACTTTTGGCCAACAGAATAAAGGGAACCACACACACACCACCTCCCCTCACCAAAAAAAAAAGAGGAAAAACATATTGCCAAGAGATGTTGGCCATCTTAGCTAAGAGCTTTTGTTTTTGAGTCCAGTAAAAAATAAGTCTTTAAAAGTAATGAATGATCCGACCTTGAGAAAAGAAGAAGGGGAGGAAGAGGAGGAAAAGGAGAAGAAAGAGGGAGAGGTAAAGGAAAAGGAAGAGGAGGAGAAAGAAGAAGAAGAAGAAGAAGAAGAAGAAGAAGAAGAAGAAGAAGAAGAAGAAGAAGAAGAAGAAGAAGAAGAAGGAGAAGAAGAAGAAGAAGAAGAAATAGAAAAAGAAATAATCATGATGGCTGTATGGCGGGCTCTAACTACAGTGATGAAAAGGACACAAAGGCATCCAGAGAAGAGCATGTGCAGAGCAGAAGATTGTAATTGTGCCGCCATAAGCCAGGAAAGTCAAAGGGTGAGGACGCTAGAAGTTCATGTTTTCAGGGACACCTTGTCCCTTGTTACATGTCACTTTGAAACTTTTGGCCTTCAGAACTCCAGGAGAATAATTTTTACTGTAAGCCACCAAGTTTATGGTAACACGTTTATGGTTACAGCAGCTCAAGGAAACGAATTCATCTGTGAGATTTGTTCTGACGACAGCTGGGAACGCAAGAAGAATACTGAAGCAGCACGACTTGTTGGGAAAGACAAGAATGTGACACTTGGAGGGGGTGAATGACTGAAAAGGCATTGTGTGTTTCATTTACCCATGGTTGCATAACAGAACACCCTGATAGCTAGTAGTAGGAGACCCAGGGATTTGTTATCATCATTTTAACAAAGGGAAGTGGGCTGAGACCGTACCGAGGAAAGTTTTTAGGCGGGGGGGGGGGGGGGGGGAAGGGACAAAACTTTTCCTGCATTGACTGATTTTCAGTTGCTTTCACCTCAAAATACCCTCGTGGCACCTTAGCGTATTCTGGATCCCTTCAATAATATAGGCCAGCATTTTCCGACTTGTCCTCACTAGCACCCTAACCGTGTAACCTTTACTAGGGTAAAGATTTCCCAGCTGTCTATGCCTGTGAGTTTCACACTTGTGCATTACATATAATAAAGACTGAGTGGCCAAGGAAAGGAACCTGCTTAGATTAGTGCCAAGCTCTGTTAAACATGAAAAGATCAGCATCATCAATAATTAGGTATATGCAAATGAAAAGAACAACTGACCACCTATTGGAAGAGTTTGCACTCAGAGGGAAATAAGAATGGTGACAGCAGGTGTTAATGAGGATTTTAAGCAATTGGCAATCATTTTTTTTAAGATTAAAAAAGTTCACACAGGGTGTGTATAGGTTAAGCACTCAAGCGATTAACTCTGACTCACCAATAACAAACACATTGGTGTCACGTTAAGGAAAGGAAGAAAACTACTTTCCCTCAGAATCATCTAACCAAGAGCAAGTCCAGATTTGAATTCTCCATTTTACCCTCACTGTGGTTTCTGTCCTCTGTCTAGCTGGTCTAAATCTGTCCCTGCCTGGAGGCTATCTTATGAATCTGTCCCTCCCCCGGCCCCCGTGTGTGTGTGTGTGTGTGTGTGTGTGTGTGTGTGTATGTGTGTGTGTGTTCTCTGTGTATTGCCCACGCCTGTGTATGTGTCTATGTGTCTGTGCCTGTCCTTAACAAAGGACAGACTTTGCTCTGTTGATATTGAACAGCACAGAAGGCATCAGTGGGGAAGAAAGGGGGGTACTTTATAGAAATCTTGAACAAGGGATTAAGTCACTGGCTCCAACTAATCCCAACTGACCCAATGACAAACAGTACTACAAATGTCATTGTTTATTAACCAGTATCCATATATGACATTCAAAATTTATGGCAGAAGCGAATTTTAAGAGGTTGCTTTAGATCTCTGTATTTGCTGCATTCTGCAAACGGCACACATGCATCGTTTTGGGTCGGGGGCACGGATGAGTACATAAATTAAGATTAAGCTATGTACTGGCTTATGTTGCAAAAGCCGATTACATGGGAAGTCTCAGGCAAACAGAGATGATTGTTACACTGTTCTCTTAAAAGCAGGTTGGAAAAGCAGGGTGCATACACAGCAGGCTAACAAACTTACCTTTTCAGTGATCTTTCTCTCTCTGTCTCTCTCTCTCTGGTTTTTCGAGACAGGGTTACTCTGTGTAGCTTTGGCTGTCTTAGACTCTCTTTGAAGACCAGGAACTCACAGAGATCTGCCTGCCTCTGCCTCCCTCAGTGCTGGGATTAAAGGTCTTTGGTGATTCAAGTTGAATGATTAACTTTGGCTTTGAGGTCCAGCAAAGGTACATTTTCACAATATTGCATGACTGCAGGGGTGTGTGTTATGCGCCCATGCATGGATGAATGTGTGAAGGCAGCTACCCTGGAAACGGTAAGAGGGCATCACACTTCCTGGAGCTGGAAGAATGGGTGGAGGTGAGCCTGGGAACGGAACCTCACGCCTCTTCTAGAGCAACAGATGCTCTTCGCTGCTAACCCATGTCTCCAGCCCCATACTTGGAATGTCTTCAATTGCTGGTTAGAGCGCAAAGTGGTGCCTTAACTTTGGGGAAAAGCTTGGGGGTCTTTTCATATAAAATTAGGAGCTACTGTGATAAAAATACCGCAAAACTAATAGCTTAAAGAGCAGACATTCCTTACAATTCTAGAAGCTAGAATTTGGCTCAGCATTTCTAGCATAGCTGACCTGGTATGGGACCTATCACTGGCTTTTAAGATCACCCCCTTCTTACAGTGTCCTGTTGTTCAGTCTAAACATACACATCTACATACCTTATATCTAGAGCCTCAATCATACATGTTTTGCCAAATGAAATGAAAACTTAAGTTTACACAAAAACTAGAACTCAAATGTTTGAAACATTTTATTCATCATCACTCCAACCCAGATGTCCTTCAAGGGATGGCTGAGCCAACAAATTGTGATTTATCTACATAATGTAGCACTACTTAACAATAAAACAGACCTGACGATAACACAACAAAACGCACGAGTGTTGCCTTAGTTAGGGTTTCTATTTCTGTGAAGGGACATTATCACCATGGCAACTCTTAATAAGGAAAGTATCTAACTGGAGCTGGCGTAGACTTCCAGAGGTTTAGCCTGTGGTCAACATGGCAGGAGACATGATGTGCAGGCAGACATGGTGCTGTAGAAGGAGCCAAGCATTGTACATCTAGATTGGCAGGAAGAGAGAGTGACACAGGGCCTGGCTTCCGCATTTGAAACCTCAAAGCCCACCCCCAGTGACACACTTCCTCCAACAAGGCCACACCTACTCCAACACCTCCTAATAGTGCTGCTTCCCTATGAGCCTGTGGGGGCCATTTTCGTTCAAACTATCACAGATGCTCTTTGTGAAGAAAGAGAAGACAAGCTAAAAGATGACACACTGCATTGTCCCATTTATGCCGCATCTTAGAATAGAACTCACAAGAGCAGAGAGATGACAGAGGGGGAGGTGACAGAATCTGGGGAATGAATGAGACAAAAGGCCATGAGGGGTATCTTTTGGAGGTGTTATAGCAGAATCTGAATTCCAAAGGACCCACTAAAGCTTCCAGGCTCTGGTGTCCCATGACAAAAAAACTGGACACATAGTTAGAAATGGACGTAGAGACAGTTTATCAAGAAAGCAGAAGCGCTCCTGAGAATAGGAGTGCTCTGACAATCAGAGGGAAAGGATGCACTCAGAAGCACTGTGCTGCCGTAACACAGTCTCTTACACCTCATTCACTCCCACGTCTGTGTGTCGCTGGGCTTTCCCTGAGCGTGTTCTGCTTGATTTATGTAAACAGGTGGGAAAAGGGTTCCAGTCTTACCCTGCAAGCCAGCTTCTTTCTTGTATTAATCCTGGTGTAACTTTCTCTAGTCCCTTCTCTCCTGCCACAGGAGAAACATTTACTATAAGGACAAGCAATGTTGCACAACCATACTTCATCAAAAGCCACAGAACGTAATATTCTTAAAAGGCTAATTTTATGAATATGAGTTAAATAGCAATCTTTAAAAAGAAATAAGGCTAAGCAAAAAGAACTACACAGAGAATAGATAGCCAACAAGTCAGAAGGAAGCTAAGTACCTATTCACACCTTGTGAGATAATTCTTACATGGAACACTTTGCAAGCAGGGCTTAAAGTCGGATTATGAGTTTATATAATCACATACCAGGATCTACCATTTACTCATCCCTCCTACAAATAGTAGGTACCTGGCTCCAGCTGCTGGGGACACAAAAGGACAGACACTAACCAAAAATAACCGGGAAGAGACTTTCTGCCTTCTTGCTTTATTTTTTTTCAGATCCCCCTCCCCCTGTTGTTTCAGTGGTGTTGAGGCTCAGAAAGTGACACCTGGACTTCAGGTAGGGCAGAGATCCCAGAGCAGTTTAGTGAAGTCCATGCTGGAACGCTGAGAGAAAGTCCTGGGTCCTCATCTCTGCCCTTGCACAAGAGCTCTCTGCCCGAGCATGTGAGTGAACCAGAGCAGCTCCTACCTACCAGTCTGTTAAGAGCCTTCTTCCTAGAAGACTCCCATCCCCCACTATAGCCCATGAATTTCATTATTGGGTTTCACAAGACAAGAATTCCAAGTCTGTTTGACTCACTGGAAGTTTTGTGTGGCCGTGAGCATCTGGCATTGGAGTTGAAGGTGTATCCTAGGCGTCTTTCTTAATGAGGTTTCTAATGCTGTGAAGAGACATCATGAAGACAGCAACTTTTTTGTTGTGTTGTTGTTGTTTGTTTTTTGAGACAGGGTTTCTCTGTGTGTAGCCCTGGCTGTCCTGGACTTGCTTTGTAGACCAGGCTGGCTTCGGACTCACAGGAATCTGCCTGCTTCTGCCTCCCTGAGTGCTGGGATTACAGGTGCGCCCAGCCCATAGCAAGCCTTATAAAGAAAAGCATATAATTGGGGCTGACTTGTAGTTCAAAGGTTTAGTCTATTATTATCATGGCAGGAAGCATGGCATCACTCAGGCAGACATGGTGCTGGAGAAGGAGGAAGAGTGCCACTGGGCCTGGCTTGAGCATCTGAAACCTCAAAGCCTACCCCTGTGACACACTTCCTTCAAAGAGACAACACCTACCACGACAAGGCTGCACCTCCTACCAGGACCATTCCCTATGAGCCTGTGGAGACCATTTTTATTCAAACCACTACATGTGGGAAGAGGAAAGGCCTCCTTTGAACTCTGAAATATGTCTTATTTCTCATAGCAAACTGGCAGCTTTGAAGGCCTGGGGGATTCCTGGTTATGGTCCTTAGTCTGTGCTGGAAAGCTGAAGAAACAGGGCAGTGGGGTGGGGTGGGGTGGGGGAGCTGGTGGCAGGGTAGGTGTACTCAACAGAGAGGAGTGGGAGCAAGCAGACAAATGGCAGCACGGTTGTCTGCCAGGGCTCTTTATGTCTGGGCATTGGGAAGCTGTGGACCGCAGGGAAGCACCCTTCCCATTCAGTGAACCCTTGCAGAGAGTACCGTCCAGACCCATGGGAGGCTCATCTCTCACTTGATTCCAGATCCAACCAAGCTGATGATTAAGACTAAGAGCTGCAGAGCACACAAGGGAGCGAGTTTGTACTGTAACAGCTTCTCAAGTAACAGCCTTCTCAAGGCTTAAGAGATTCCTCAGGACAAGGGTGTCGCACATTCGGAAACCCTGCAGTCATCATTCCAAGTGGCACATTCTGACTTTCTTGGAGAAAATCTCACTGAGAAATGGAAATGTAGGCAAACATGTGAGGGAGATAAGAAAGAGAGCTACGTGGCTGGGTTTACGTCAACTTGACACAAGCTAGAGACATCAGAGAGGAAGAAGCTCCAATTGAATGCCTCCATAAGGTCGAGCTGTGAGGCACTTTCTTAATTAATGATCAGTGGGGGAGGGCCCAGACCATTATGTGTGGTGCCATTCCTAGGCTGATGGTCCTGGGTTCTATAAGAAAGCAGGCTGAGCAAGCCATGAGGACCAAGCCAGTAAGCAGCACTCATGACCCCAGCATCAGCTCCTGCCTCCGGGTTCCTGCCCTGCTTGAGTTCCTGTCCTGACTTCCTTCAATGATGAACAACAATGGAGAACTATAAGCTGAATAAATCCTTTTTTACTCAACTTACTTTTTGGCCATGGTGTTTTGTCACAGTGATAGAAACCCAAACTAAGACAACTGGGTAGGGAAAGAATGGTGATCTTGGTGGTACAGCAAGTGTGGAGGCTCTGTGGCCTGAGGAAGATCCTTAGAAGTTGTTCCTGGACACCTGCTATTTCCCTTCAGTTCTAAGGACCTTCAGTATGTGTACATCTTCTTTACATATTAAATGAAGACATTCAGCAAGGAGGTAGGCATGATTCCCTCCATCTTGAACCTAAACTCCAAGTGTTCAAACTACTCCTTGTCTTCTGAAACAGCCCATGGGCATGTTGATTGTTTGTTTGTTTTTGTTTGTTTGTTGGCTCAACAGAATTCATTTGCCATGTTCCAAAGCTCAAAAGTTATATTTTCCTCTACCCAACTCCAAATGGATTAGAGGGACCTACCCTTTGCTGACGTTTTTCATCTGCCTTTGTCTCTGCTCTGGTCATTTCATTTCACAAGTATCTTCTCTAATAAGACTAAGTAATCTTGTCCTGGTTAGGGTTTTGTCAACTTGACACAAGCTGGAGTCATTTGAGAAGAGAGAAATTCAACTGAGGAAATGTGTCCACTGGATTGGCTTGTCAGCAAGCCTGTGGAGACATTTTGTTATCTAACGGTTGTTCTAGTCAGTGTTACTATTATCATGATGAAGCACAATGACCCAAAGCAAGTTAAGGAGGAAAGGGCTTATTTGGCTTACCTTTCCACACCATAGCCCATCACTGAAGGAAGTCAGGGTAGGAACCTGGAGGCAGGAACTGATGCAGAGGCCATAGAGCAGTGCTGCTTACTGCCTTGTCCCTCATGGCTTGCTCAGCCTGCTTTCTTATGGAACCTGGGACCACTAGCCTTGGATGGCCCCACCTACAATGGACCAGGCCTTCCCCCAGAGATCATTAATTTTAAAAAGTACCCCACAGGCTTGTCTAAAGCCGAATCTTCTGGAGGTGTTTTTCTTAATTAAGATTTCACCATTTCAGATAACTTTAGCATGTGTTACATTGACATAAAACTAAACAGCAGAATGACAAATGTGGGAGGGCACAGCTTGCTCTGGGTAGGTGGTCCTTATCCATTAGCAGGTGGTCCTGAGTTCTATAAGGAAGCAGACTCAGCAAGCCTTGAGGAGCAAGCCAAGGAGAGCTAACCAGGAAGCAGTGATCCTCTTCTCTGCTCCGGCTTCTGCCTTGAGCTCCTGCCCTGACCTTCCTCTGTGATGGGGTGTGACCTAAAAGCTGTGCGCTGAATTAAGCCCTTTCTCCTCCAAGTTCCACCGTGTTTTATCACAGCAATGGAAACAGTGACTAGGACACTTGGTTATTTAAAATCGTCTTCATTTTTCATTCCCTTATCACCACCAATGGTTAAATCAAGTAGCCTGGAAAATATTCTTTACACTTCTCCAGCCTGAGATTCCATCACTTGTTATGATGCTCTCTCAATTTAACAGTGGCATTTTAGTGGGAAAGGGGGGGGGCGTGGAGAAGGAAGAAAATGAGATTAAAAAAGAAAAGAGAAGGAATGGAAGAGAGAGGGGGGAGAGAGGGAGGAAGGGAGGAATCGAAAAAAGATGGAGGATACGTGTGCTGTGAAGATTCTTGAATGGCCTTACCTCACTCATCTGCTTGCATCAGTTATTACTGGGCCAGCGTGACCACGGTGACCTGACATAAACCACCAGCCTTTGGCTCAGTCCGTTGTGGAACTCATGGCAACAGGAGCAATAGCGAACTGTTCATGGTGGTCACTTGGAAGACCAAGAAGCAGAGAGGGAAACGGGAACCAGGGATAGCCAAGAGACAGTCTTAAAAGTCCATCACTGGTGACCTACTTCTTTCAGTGAAGCCGCATATCCCTAAAGTCCCCAAGGTAATAGCGCCAGATGAGGAGCAAGCTTTTAGACCATGAGCCTGTGGGAGTTCTAACCTTGCACAGTTACATGCCGCCTTCACTCCCAGGGTCTAACTGCATTCCGTTTCACAATCAGACCCTAAATCTTCTAAAGCATTTCAGACACCCACCGTCACTGTCAGCACTGAGGGAGGCACGGCACCTGCCTGCTGTGTTCGTGAGCTTGGTCTCTTCAGCGCCCTTAAGAATCTTGGCAGTGTGTCAGCATGTTGGTCGATTTTTATCAATTTGACACAAACCAACACACATCGGAGAAGAGAGGCTTTCCACCGTGAAACCGTTTCCATCACGACGGACCAGCGGGTATGTGTTTGGGTGCGTTTTCTTGATCGACAATTGATGAAGGACGGGCCAGCCCCCTGCAGGTGCTACTATCCCTTAGCAAGTGGGCCTGGGCTCTTAGACGCAAGCTATCTGTTTCGGGCTAAGATGAACAATCTAACAAGCAATGTTCCTCCCCGGTTTCTGCATCAAGCTCCGGCCTTGGGGTTTTGCCTTGGCTTCCCTTGATGACGGACTGTCACCCAAAGCTAGATAAACCCACCCCCTCCCCCAGCTTGCTTCAGCTCAGTCTCTTATCACGTCAACAGAAAGCAAACCTAGACAGTTAACAGACTTCTCATTTTGTTTGCCTTTTCCTAAAGCTAAACATCAAGCGACTTCTCTTGGAAAAATCACTAGACGCCTCTGGTAGTTTCTGGGGCCCTGGATAACCGTTTTGATGATGCCTGAAGTTGTCATGCCAACTCCCCCCAGCTCTAAAGAAGGGGCATCATTTATTCAGTCTCGGTGGGGGCCCTGTGCGATGCCATGGCGCTGTGCAGCAACTGACATGTGCCAGGCAATCCAAGGCACACATGGTGACTTCTGCTCAATAGAGTAAAGCAACGCCAACTTTGCGAAGACGTTTTCCATGATAATTAGGATCATGAATCTAGGCAAACGCCAGGCTGCCGCTGCTGCAAACGACAAAATGGAAGCGGCAGGAATAGCTGCCTGTCTGACCCTGGCAAAGCTTGTGGGCCCGGAAGGCGGTGCCAACCACGTTAGCGCTTCGCTCCAAGGCTCAGCAGCTGGCATCCTATCCCTTTTACATCCCACTTTCAAAAATGCTAACATGTGAACAAATGAAGTGGGACAAACGATCAGAAGGGGGGTGGGGGGCAGTTTTCAAAGACAGGCGAAGCTCTGAGGATTTCACTTAGCCGGCAAAGCTGGGAGCGGTGTCCCTCAGCTGGAGGCTGGCGTCTCTTCTTTTTCTGTCTCCACGGCTCCCCCTTCAGCTCCCACACTAGAGATAAGTGAGTTCAAATCTCAGCTTGGAGGGAGAGGCATCTGAAAGGAAAGGACAGTAACTAAGCTTATTTTAAGTCTGTTGCCCAAACTGCCAGTAGAGTACTTTCTCATAGATCTGACTTCATTGCCTGAAGGCTCATGGGGAAATACATATTTTTATGGCTTGCCAAGAAAGAAGTCTCCCTGGCCTAGGTTTTTTTTTTTTTTTTTAAACCTCTGAATTGATGTTGACATATGGCTGTGTGAAACACTCACCTGAATCTCGTGGAGGAATTAGGACTTAATCCCATGAAAGCATTCTGCAGTTTGTGCGTTCCTGTGGGTGTTTACATTTGCTTGTTGTATTATTTCTTTTGTCTTCCGCCTTCTTCAAACAACCTTTTGGTGGTAGCTAAAAGTCAACACATAAAGCCCCTCCCTTCCTGTTCCTCCAGTAATCACTTTGCTTCGTAGAGTCTGAAACAGTTCCCAACCACTTCTATAAAAGGGGGGAAGGGCAGGCTCTGAAGTCTGGAAGCATGTGATAAGAATCTACAGGGAGAGGAAGGCAGGGGAGGCAAAAGCAAAGCAGGCCCCATGTTCAGAAATCTCTGGACGGAATCTGCAGAGCCCTAGAGGAAGCCCTTTGTGAAGCTTAGACAGAATGGAGGAGAAGTGAACCGCAGCCTGTGTGTCCTGGATTGCCAATTGTCCCTGCGGCTCTGTCGGGGTGCTCAGACCACAGGACAAGCAAGCAGGATCTCAGGGGCCGCTGTCCCTCGCACTTGGCCACACTGGTCTGCACAGGAGCGCATCGACTGAGGCAGCAAGACACCCGGACTTTTCATTTTCGTCGCAGAGTCCACATTTATGCCCCTCACTCATCACACAAACATTCAGATACATCGCTTACATATTTATATGTTCAGGTCAGTTTCTTTACTATCGCAAAGCTACCCCCCTGTGTGTGTGTGTGTGTGTGTGTGTGTGTGTGTGTGTGTTTCTTTATCTGTGTGTGTATATATACACACACATAGGGAGGCCAGGTCAACATGGCGTACCTTCCTCCATCACTTCACCCATCCTCATATTTCTTTTAATTTTTTTATTTTATTATTTAGAGTGTGTGAGCTCCATGTCTGTGTACCACTTCCATGCAGTGCCCTATAGAAGCCAGAAGAGGAGAAGAGATCCTCTAGAATTGGAGCCGTAGTTGTATGATGCCCTGTGGGTGCCAGGAATTGAACCCAGGTCCTCTGGAAGGGCAGTCAGTGCTCTTAACTGCTGAGCCATCTCCCCAGCCCCCTTCCCCTTTTATTTCTTAAGACAAGGTTTCCCATGGAACCCGGAGCTCACTGACTTGGTTAGGGTGACTGGCCAACAAGCTCCAGGGATCTTTCTGTCTCTGCCTCCCCACCGCTGGGGTTACGGGCACACGCTGTGAAGGGCCTGGATTATTTCCTGTGGCATAGGTGGGATGTGAACTCACACTTGTCCAGCAAACCCTTTACTGACTGAAGTATCTGTCCAGGCCTCCAAGGCCACATTTCTGACTTTGAGTGTGTCTGTGTGTCACAGGGACGTCTCGGAATGCTCCTCCTATTGTTAGCCCTAGCGGGACCAATGGCCTTTCGCTAGAGAGGCACTACTGGAAAAGGGGATGGAGCAAAGTGCTGAGAAGAACAGATGATTGATCTAAATAAAAAGCATGACTGCATCACAGAGATAAGAATATTCACCTTCTACATCCGCTGATGGTTCAAGTTTCAGCACAGCTTTCTTAAAATAACTACTAGCTTTTGAGGTAGACACTGATATTCCTTTAGCTTTTGTCCTCAAGTTCTCTTGTGGCCAGTGGTATCTTCATAGGCCCCCAGGGATGGCAGATTCTACACAAATTTTCGCAGATTACATATTTGCCACCAGTCTCTTTGAGAAACCAAAAGACAATAATGGGTTTTTCCCCCCATTAAATGCGCACTTATTTGTCATCAAATTCTCTGAGAAACCAAAAGACGGTAATGCTTCTTTCACTACGAATGCACTTTAAAATAATTTTTTTAGGACACATTTTAATTATGTGTATGGTCTCTGTGAGTGTATGCCACATGAATGCAGGCACCTACGGAGGCCAGAAGAGGGCGCCATTCCCCTCGGAGCTGGAACTGCGGGTGGTTGTGAGCCACCTGACAGGTTTGATAGGACCCAAACTCTGGGCCTCTGTAGGAGCAGAACAATTTTAACTGGTGAGCCCTCTCCCCAGCTCTAAGTATGCACTTAAAAAAAAAAATCACTGCTACTAAATTTACTTACCGGAAAAAGAAAACAGGAATTACTAAGTAGCAATATAAATACTTGTAGATACATGTAACTAGAACTCTCAAAACCATTATTGTACAAGTATTCTTTACTGCGTAGATGAGTTAAGAAAGGACATCTGTGCTTGTGTCTTCCGTAAATATTTTATATGCCTCTGACCTACATTTTTCATGCTTCCTGCTGACCCTGTGAATGGAACATGACAACACTATGCATGCCACAGGCTACAGCACGGGGTATTAGTGTCCTAAGGAAGCATCAAACACTCCTAAAAACAGGCCCAGGGGCCCGAAGGAGCTATGTATACCCAAATGCCTGTCTGAAAACACATTTCACTTATAGTCACCCCACATGCTGTGCTTAAACGGGAGATAATAGTATGCAGTGTCTGGAAAAGGTCGGGGAAGAAACAGCTCCACTGGCCGGGTTTCAGATCTAATCACACATAAGGGTGAAAACTGATTTGCCTGCATATACAGCTCCCATCACAAAGATGTTGGCAGAAGAGAGCGTAAAATATAAACTATAAACAGCAGCATCTCACATCAATCCAGGGTCATTTCATGCAGGCACAAAAAATGAATATTTGTTAAAATGATACATATTGGAAGACACTCTTCATCAGTAGGGTGATATATGTATGTGTGTGTGTGTGTGTGTGTGTGTGTGTGTGTATACATATATATGTATGTATATGGAGGCATGTATTTTTATCTATTTTATTTGGGTTTCTTATGCCTCTACCTCGCTACTCCACCCCAATCCTTCCAACATCCCAACACCAGGTAGGAGAGGAAGAAGGTTATTGGTGAAAGAGGGCGTGGGTTTCTTAGGTTGCTTCCCCTGTTTAGGGACCTTGGGTTCCTTGGGGCAAGTCCAGTTTTTGTTTCAGAAAATCTCCTTGTTTTGGGATGTCTCCAATTTTTTCTTCTCATCAAACCAAAACAACAGCAACCAGGAGCAGCAGGGGTCAAACATCAACTGCCTTCTTCTTTCTCCTCAGGGCTCCACCCCATCCGTCTCTGGGCGCTAGCATTTATACCCTCTTAGGGTCCCTAGAACTAAGCTATCTGAAGCTGGCAAACATCAAGCCTTTGTCAGAGCCCTCAGGAGGTAGATAGTCTGCTGCTGTGGACAGTCTGAAGTGCCCCATATCCTATGCCTGGGATCAAAACAAAAACATGTTTATATAACATAACTGAGTTTTTAAAGACACCAAAACTCTCCCTACATATAAATGTCTATATGCATACATGTACAAAACTGATCTATTACTAATTGAGTCTTTCATGCTTATACCTTCATTTTCTTCAGTTCATGTAGCCTGTACTGAATATGGGATGTTAAAATCATCTACAGTGGTATTCCTAATTCATAAAATTTCTGTTTCAAAAGGTGACTGCTTTAGCACATGGAACATAGATATTTCTGTCTTCATCAGGTGAATCACACTTTTCAACCTTTTTAAATTTTTTTTATTTTTTAGTATTAGTTACAGTTTGTTAACTTTGTATCCCTGCTGTATCCCACTCCCTCTTTCCCTCCCAACCCCACCCTCCCACCCTCCCACCCTCATCTCCTCCCTGCCCCTTTCCAAGTCCACTGAAAAGGAAGAACCTCCTCCCCTTACATCTGATACTGGTTTATCAGGTGTCTTCAGAACTGGCTGCAAAGTCCTTCTCTGTGGCCTAGCAAGGCTGCTCCTCCCTACAGGGGGGGGGGTGTCAAAGAGCCTGCCATCAAGTTCATGTCAGAAACAGTCCCTGTTCCCCTTATTAGGGTACCCACTTGGATACTGAGCTACCAAGGACTGCATCTGAGCAGGGGCTCTAGGTTGCATCCATACATGGTCCTTGTTTGGAGAAACAGTCTCATAAAAGATCCCTGTGCCCAGATATATTTGGTTCTTGTGGAACTTCTGTCCTCTCCAGATCGTATTAACACCCCCCCCTTTTTTTTTATTCCCTGCATTCTGCCTGAGGTTTGGTTATAAGTCTTAATATCTGCTTTGATACACTGCTAGGTAGAGTCTTTCAGAGGCCCTCTGTGGTAGGCTCCTGTCCTGTTACTTGTTTGCTCCTACATCCAATGTCCATCCCATTTGTCTTTCTAAGTGAGGATTGATCATCTTACCCTGGGTGCTCTTTCTTGTTTATCTTCTTTAGGTGGATAAATTTCAGTATATTTATCCTATCTTATAGGTCTATATAAGTGAGTATATACCATGTGAGTCTTTCTGATTTTGGAATTCCTCACTCAGGATGATTGTTTCTAGGTCCTACCATTTGCCTGCAAATTTCATGATTTCCTTGTTTTTAATTGCTGAGTAGTATTCCATTGTGTAAAAATACCACAATTTCTGTATCCATTCCTCTGTTGATGAACATCTGGGTTGTTTCCAGGTTCTGGCTATTATGAATAAAGCTGCTACAAACATGGTTGAGCAAATGTCCTTGTTGTGTTCTTGAGCATATATGCCTAGGAGTGGTATGGCTGGATCTTGAGGAAGCACTATTCCTAATTGTCTGAGAAAGTGCCAGATTGATTTCCAAAGTGGTTTTAGTACAAGTTTGCATTCCCACCAGCAATGGAGGAGGGTTCCACTTTCTCCACAACCTCTCCAGCATGTGTTGTCACTTGAGTTTTTGATCTTAGCCATTCTGGTGGGTATCAGGTGAAATCTCAGGGTTGTTTTGATGTGCATCTCTCTGATGGGTAAGGACGTTGAGCATTTCTTTAAGTGTTTCTCTGCCATTCTGTATTCCTTTGCTGAGAATTCTCTGTTTAGCTCTGTTCCCCATTTTTTAATTGGATTGCTTGATTTGCTGTTTTTTAACTTCTTTAGTTCTTTATATATTCTGGATATCAGCCCTCTGTCAGATAAAGGGTTGGTGAAGATCCTTTCCCAGTCTATAGGCTGTTGTTTTGTTTTGATGACTATGTCCTTTGCTTTACAGAAGCTTTTCAGCTTCATGAGGTCCCATTTATCAATTGTTGCTCTTAGAGCCTGTGCTGTTGGTGTTCTGTTCAGGAAGTTGTCTCCTGTGCCAATGAGTTCCAATGTCTTACCCACTTTTTCTTCTGACCAATTTAGTGTATCTGGTTTTATGTTGATATCTTTGATCCACTTGGACTTTAGTTTTGTGCAGGGTGATAAATATGGATCTATTTTCATTTTTCTGCATGTAGACAGCCAGTTGGACCAGCACCATTTGTTGAAGATGCTGTCTTTTTTCCACTGAATAGTTTTGGCTTTTTCGTCAAAAATCAAATATCCATAGGTATGTGGGTTTAATTTTGGGTCTTCTATTCAGTTCCATTGATCTACTATTCTATTTCTATGCCAATACCATGCCGTTTTTATTACCAACACAATTCTTCATAGATCTTGAGAGGACTTTTCAACCTTTTATTACATCCTTTCAAAACCTATGTCACAGGGGCTTGGGGGCTGAATTTATTTGTCTGATTAGAATCACTGTTTCACCCTCGTAATGTTTTTATTTTTATAGTATACCTCAGCTAATTCGGGGTTTGATTAGGGGCCCTTGAAGGACCATATTTGGGGTATGTTTATTGAATATAGGATGGGCTTAGCTTTTGTGTTATGGGTCAAATTGAAAGTCACTAAAACAAGACAGAGAAAAAAAAAGAAGGTAAAACCTATTTCATTAATTAACATGACTGCTATTTAGTTTCTATGCCATAGTAATTTCTAATTATTGCAGCTGTTATCCCACATTTTCTCCTTTAATTGGATTGTTTAGTTTGCTACTTGTGTTTCATTTCTTTCAGCATTTAAGGACATTTGTGTTGTTGTTACATGGTTATTTTTCCCATTTGATTTACAGTACACATCATCCCCTCTCCTTCCTTCTGAACATTTTAGACTATTTGTAGGATCCCCATGGCCTACTCTAGAACTGTGCATGAGTCCATTCTGCTTTTCTTTCTCTCCCATCCCTTCTGGCCATGTCATTGTTATTTTTTATAAAATTATACAATATTTTCACATTATTCTCCAATCCACAGCCCGATCTATACAACTAAATACATCAAGAAGCACACACGTGCCATCAGTCTGTTCACTAAAGCTTTCGCCTTGCCTCTGGTATGGATGAAACTCATCTAAAGGCGCCAACTGATACCTGGACAGTACTCCTTAAGATATCCCCAAGATATCCCTTTGAAACCTGAAGGGCTGCCTGAATGGATACAAAAGTGCCAGCTTGTACTCTTTGCCCGTAAGTCTCTTAAGAAGGTGTTCCTATTACCCCTTCTTTTTATGTCACTCACAAGAAGAGTGAAGGTCATACATAAATTCACCTTTTACCTTTTACAGGTCCTGGAATGAGCTGAAAAATGGCCCCAGATCCAAAATGGCCCCAGTCCCAAATCCTTGGCACGTGTGACTGGTAGTTTAATTGGAAAACAATTTTTGTAGATGTCATTAAAGGATCTTGAGAGAAAAATTTTCCTAGATTATCCAGGTGGCCCTTATGTCTAGTGAAAAATATGCTTATAGCAGGGAGGCACAAGGTGTAAACATCAGAGAGAAAGAGAGAGAGAGAAAGAGAGGGAGAGAGGAAGAGAAATTTAAGTCTTCTAGCAAATGTCTCAGAATTGCTCTTGTCAGTTTTCTTAAATATACAGTGGGTCTTTTCAATGAATAAATTTACATTTCCTCTTATTTATAGCAGGTTTTCTTGGATTTCAGTCGTCTTCCACTGATGGCCTCCTTTCTTCTAGAACTTTCATTATATGTATATTAGGTCTTATGTGACCCGTACATGGAAAGGGAGTGGTGTTCCTTGCAGAATTGGCAAAGAGGGAAAAATAGCGTGTGGCTAGGGCAGCAGGACCTCCGTGCCACCGGTAACCCCGTTTGCCTCGCTCCTCTCCCTGGGTGCCTTCTGTTCTCTGCCTTTGTGTATGGATCCGCTCCGCGCTCCACCAGCCTCGGAGCTGCTCTTGCTCTCGTCCAGAGCCTGGTTTTGCTTTCAATCAAGTTTCCACCCCTTACCTAAGGCTTCTGTCTCCTCTACTGTCGTAGTCAGTGGAGGGAAATGTAACATCTCTCAGACTACTAAATCTGCAAATAGAAATTTATTGTTGACGTTTTTGAAGTGAGCAGGGAAGACCCAAGATTCAAGCACCAGAAAATTTGTACCTTCTAAGTGTCCCCGCCTGGTGGAGGGGCACACGTGAGTCCTTGCGCCTCTTTTATAGGATGCTAGTGATATCGAAGGGATCTGACTTAAGGAACTGGTTGCTTCCATTTCCTTCCTGTTGCTCTAGGACGGTGGTTCTCAAACTCTGGATCGGAAATGCACATTTACATTACAGTTTATAACAAGAGCAAACTTACAGTTACGAAGTAGCAATGAAAATCAGTCTATGGTAGGGCATTGCCACAACATGATGGACTGTATTAAAAGGTCGTAGCATTAGGAAGGTTGAGAACCGCTGGTCTAGGAATTTCAGCACATGGGCTGGGGAGGGTTTACAACCATCCACACCATAACATCTACTTACGTAGTGTCTCCTAGTTTCATTTATGTTGGCATGATTTAAATAAATAAATAAATAAATAAAAAGTCTGGCAAAAAGCAATTTAAGGAGAAAGGGAATATTTCCTGTACAATTCCGGGTTATAGCACATCATGACCGGAAAGTCAAGACAGGAACTTGAAGCAGTTGCATCACATCCAAGAACAGCAAGAAAAATGCACGTTTAATTATACACTGAACCTCCACTAAAGAAGGATAGCCAGAGCATTAGCCATCACGCTGACCTATTTTTTTTTTAATTTATTCAAAGCATGCAAGCCCTTCACAATGAATGTCATTATGGGATTCTATAGTCATTTCAACCTTGTACCAACAGCAGCTTCTTCAGCCTTCAGAGTATAGCTGGCTCCAGCTGGTCTCATGCCTAGAGTACATTCTTTGACTGGAATCCAGTCCCTGGCACACTGGGACAGCTCCTTTCCCGTGAAGCTCCACAGAATTTGTGTCAATCAGTCCATCCACACAGAAGCCACAGAAAGTCGTTTCCTAGCCTCACACCTGGCTTATGTAAGACTCTCAACAGGCAGCTGCCCTGGGCTGCAGCGGTGGCTCAGCCGTTGAGAGCAGACACCGATCTCACAAAGAACCGGAGTTTAGTTCCAAGCTCCCCTCCGAGGAGATTCACAGTCGTCTGTAACACCAGCAACAGTGGGTACCACACCCTCTTCTGGCCTCCATAGGCGCTTGCACTCACACGCACATCCGCCATGCCCATGTGTATCTCGAGTGTGAGCACACGCACACTTAAAAAAAACCTTTTTTTTTTAAAGCATCTTCCTCATGAAATTCTCATGAGATGGAAGAAGATTCTATTAGAATGAGGAGATAGAAAGAAAGCACAATGCAATTCCGTGCTGTTTTCATAAATTTGTTAAAACGTTTCTACTTTCAAAACTACTGAGTCAAAGGATCCCATATCTACATATCGGGTGAGAACTGTAGCAAAAACTTGCCCTCAATGGAAATTGTATTGATGACCCAGAATGAAGCTAATCAGAATGTGCTAATTATCACAAGTTAGTGTGATTCTACCTAGGGCTGTTGTAAGATGTTCAAAACTTTGTTTGGATCTATTTGTTTAAAATTAAAACTACCAGAAAGTTTTTGTCTTTTCACTGTTTACCAAGAGAAATTTATTTTTGATCCCTTTAAACAAGTTCCATAATGGAATTAGGCTTTTAAAATGAAGTTCAAGAGATGAGGTTTGGGGGAATGAGGTTATATAATAAATTATATATATGTATATATATATACAAACATATTCATACATATGTGTGTTATATGATATATAAAGGTTATATAATGAATATACTATGTATACACACACACACATATATTATGGTCACATATTTGAAATCTCAGTTCCTCACTGATCAACTCTTGAATTCATGAGTCCAAGAAACTATAGCTAACTTGGAACCAGGTCTCTAAGCTATAGCTCTTAGCTATCATATACACGGATTATAGAAAGGCTACAAGTACATGCCTATGGTATGTTCTATATATTACTAGAATTATCATGTTTAATTATACAACAACCTTACAAGTAGTGTGTTAACATCCCCATTTTTAGAAAGAAAACATTCGTCCGAAATATCACACTGCCTAAAACCATTAGTAAGCAAGTATGAACTGAGTACAGGCCGACCTAACTTCAAAAGCCTACTCTGCGCTTGACACTGTAGCATCCGCCTGTGCTTGAAGGGACAGGCTAGACTGAGTTCGAGGCCAGCTTCAGCAGCATACGAACTATAGCAAGTATCACGCCAGCCTGGACTACAGAGTGGGACATTGTTTTAAGAACGAACAGACGCCATCAATGGTGAAGAGATCACCCAGAAGTTAAGAGCACCAGCTGCTCTTCCAGAGGACAGGGGTTCAATTCCCAGCACCTACATGGTAGTTTACAACTGTCTGTAACTTTTCCAAGTGATTCCATGCCCTCTTCTTGCTTTTGAGGGCACACTCGTGGTATGCAGATATGCATGCAGGCAAAGCTCCTCTATGCATAAAATAACGAAAATGTTTAAAAAAATTTTTTAAAAGCCTAGTCAGACAAAAAGCTTTATTCCAGCCACTGTGTAGTGTTACCTTTTCACATCTGCTGAAGTGCGTGGGATGAAGTCAATTCTCTCTTGCTATCCTCACTGCCTTTAGCATTCCTGCAATGGTTTCCTGAGGGAGGCTGGATGGCCTGAAAACATCTGCTAATATTTCTCACCTGCTCACGGGTTGCCCTTCTCTCTACTCAGGCTGGAAATCTAGAGCCCCATCCGTTGCTCAGCCTTACTCACAGCTGAGATCCTAATTGCACAATTAGGTTCCACTCGTGCAAAGATGGGAAGTCTGCAGGGAGGCCGAAGCCATTTTTCTGGTTCTGCCATTATCAGTCTTATGTGTGACACAGAGCCTTGGGACTTTCTGAAGCCCTGGCTCATTGTTCAGTTCCTAAAGTCATGAGTACCGCTGAGGTGGGCTGGGGCAGGGACTTTCTGATGAGACTGAAGCTAACCCGATGTGTTTACAGAGTGGAGGTTTCCTCGCATCCCTTCTCCACAGAGGTGATGGAGGAGGAACCGACCCTGCAGGGCTGTCCAGCTTGCCGACATAAGCACCTGCTTCTCTCTAGTCGATGCCTCTGTGCTTAAAATAGCTACTGTGGTTTTTGCTTCCTGCATCAGGGCACTGCTGATACGAACCATTTTCCTTCTTTTCCTTTAACTGCTGAGCTTTGCAACTGACAGCCTTGCAACGAATCCTGTAAACACCAAAGTGATGGCTTGGAGTATCTCCACTGCTTCCCATATCTTTATTTTCCCCCATAGCATTTATGTCTCCCAAAGATTACGTCTATTCATCGGTTACACACTGGAATGTATACTTTCTTGAAGGCGTTCCATTCCTTTCTATATGGCCTTCACACTTAAGCCCAACACATACCAGCAGCTTCATAGCATTGAATGGAAGAAGTCTACATCTCTTAATAAAACATACCCCTTACCCTAATGGACTAGCAACAGACTCATCAGCAACATACCTTCAATAAGACCTTCTTGCAAAGCTTAAATCTTTTTTTAACACCCTCCAAAAGAGCACAACACATAACCCTGATTTCAACGTTAGGTTCAGGGTGACTAAATTCCTGTGGTTTACCTGAGACAGTCCTAATTTCAACAATAATAAAAAAAAAAAGTCTCCATCTGGAAGAACCTCAGTTCTGGGCAGACCAAGATCATTAGTTACCGAATTCAAGTCATCAGCTGCTAAAAGAGAATCACTTAGATGTACATGACTTTAAATCTCTCCTGCAACTAGAAACTGAAAAACATGTGAAACCATCCAGTGGATTCCTTCCCTTATAGCCTGGTTGCCATGTGATGCCCTCTGCCCCACTAAAGTCACTAGTCAGAATCTGAACAGTAGCTTGGGGCTGTATTTCACACTCCCCCCCTAAAATTCTAATTTCCCTCTAGGCTGAATGCTGTAGAACCCAGACTGTGAGTTCTCCTCTGCATTTCACAGTCACATTAAAAACATGACCTATGTGCTTCCCAAAGCAAAGATGCTGCAGATGAAGATAAGAGCTGGATTTATAGGCTTGGAGAGGAGCTGCTGGCAGACAGAGGAACACGCTCTATCGAGGATATTTGTCAGTGTTAAAGCTCAGGGTGGAGAAAGCCTGACTCACCCCAACCATAGGAAATCACTCTTAGCTAGCCACCACATCGTCCTGAAACTCCAGGCACATCCCCAGTACAATATATGGGTTTACACTGCCTTTGAAATGGCACACTGGGGAGAATTCGGGGGCAGTGGGAGCAATCCAAGATAGAAGACCCGAGCTTCCATCAGACAGAAGATGCCTGGTGTCTTTTCCCTTTGACAGTTCAGTATATGCAGGGGTTCCAGTATATGTCAGGGGCTCCAGTTTCAGTATATTCTTCTCAAAACTGGAATTTAGATATTGGTGGCTTACACGTTCCCCCCAGCCCTGCACAGAAGGTTATATCACTCAAATCCACACACTTTGTGACACAGACGGTGAGTGTGATGGCAGTGATTTCGTTCATGAGACTTGAATGACCCAGCACAGTATTTTCCACAGAGCCAGCCATCAGTCTGAACACGTTTGTTTCTACAGCAGATATGGAGAAATTGACCAAACTTTATTTAGAGGCTCAGGATGTGTGCTCTGCTTTCTTTCTGAAGGAACATGCCAAAGGGTTCTAGAATGGGCCTTGCCAGACAATACATATAAACTCTTCACTTTTAATTTGTTTATGTGTTTCTTCCTTTCTTTGCGTGGTGCTCGGGATTACACAGGGCCCTGCATGCCAGACAATCGCTTCACCCCTGAGCTGTGCTGCCGCTCCACACTGGGTAAACTTGGAAATGGTCCTCCCCTTGATCCCTTCACGGCATGACCGAAGTTCTTGGACAGACTTAACATTTTTGCTAAAACCAGCTATCAGGCCTGACCACTTCCTTCCTCCCAGGCTCTATTTTCAGACAATGCCTCGGCACCCGTTGTTAGAATGGCCACGGAAGCAAATCTCTGTAGAACCTTCGTTTATGCTCACAGAGAGGCCGGCAAGGCCCAAGCTACAGCAGAGACTTGTTTTCCGTGTTCACCGGGGCTGATGGAGGCGCAGAAGCCAGCTGGCTTCAGGAAGAATCCTTCCCTACAACCCCACATACTTTCTTGTATCTCCTCACCCAAAGCTCCACATACCCACAGCAAGACCCCCTCTTCTTCAGGTCTGCAGCTGGTATCCAAATAATGAAGGGCATAGCTGAGGACTGGCAGGGTCCTTTTAACACTAGCAATGGGGGAGGGGTGGTGTAGGGGATGCTGCTTCGATACTTGCCTCGTGCCAAATGTGAGAATGAGAATGTGATGTCGGTGCCACTCAAGATACCTTCAGTCCCGTGAGAGATAGAGTCCCGTGTGATCCCTCTGGAAAGGGCCCACTGCGGCCTGTACACAGTGGGGGTGATGCTCCCCAGGTCCGTGGCAGGTCAAGTTCCTCTCCTCATGGCTCTGATCATTCATTCGTCCTGGCCCTACGTTGTACCATGAGATGGAGTTTCAGGATGAAATACCTGAATATAACTGGTTAAAAGCAGTTTCTGCCTCCATTCTCTTTCCAAACCCAGACTAGTAAAGGTATTAGATAGTCTAGCCCTGACTGCCAGAGACCCATCCATCAGCTTGCCAGCCTTTCCCTAGGTTTCTGTTTTGGTCTGTTGTCAGCAAAAATTTGGCAGAAGACTTGGGATGTGAGTTCCTCCTTTTATCTGTCTGTCCAGAGCTAAATAACAAGGGGCTTTTAAAGCCTAATGAATTCAACACTCAAAGGATAGCCTCTAGTGAAAGGAAGGTCTAATGTTTCACCTCTCAGGTTTAGGGGCAAGAGGCCGTTTGAGGCTTAACACTTATTTTTTTCCATTCACATGGAAAATACTTTCAAAAGCACCAACTTGAAAACTCAGAATCCCGAAACCAAATCACCGATCTTCCTCATTCCTAAAATCTCTATCTCAGGAGTGGGTTACCTGATATTGTCCTTTGCATTTGGGCAAAACAACAAAAAGAGGTATCATTTTAGGGCTTTGATGTCTGAAAGATTTGTATTTCTTAGCCACATACTTTCATGCATTTAAGTGGGCTAAACACTGCCTTTAGCATCCAAATAGGGAAAGGCGGCTGTGTCTGAAGACAGACTTACTTTAAGATACCGACACAGCATCGCAGAAACGCTGAAGGTGTTCCTTCACTTGACCTTAGTGCTGACAATGAATTCCCAGATCACAGATGTATAAGGAACTTCGTTAGAGGTGTGACCTACGTGCTTGCTACAGAGAATGGGAACTGTTGTCCCAAAGGCCACTTAAACACGCCCACAGCAAAACCTGTCATAAAAACCATATCAGCACACAGAGGCTCCAACTAAATACACCACGTGTCCTCAGCACTTCCTCTCAGTGACAAAAACACGGTCTGGGGCTCCTGTTCCTGGGCTGTCCATCTGGTTTGGCTGGCTCCCTCACAGCCACCCCTCAAGTCTACCCCGGGCATTGTGTAACTCACTTGTTTCTCTTTACTACTGGTAAGTTGGACTTAGAAATAACTCAGACTTTCGTGGGGCTATTTTAAGCATTGTTCTGTTTTTGTCATCTTATTGGCAATTAAGTATGACCTTGAGCACGTCAATTGTTTGTCTCCAAATCCTGAATTTGGCTGCTAGTCTGGATCCCACCGCAAGACTGGAGTAAGGTAATGGCATGGCATTTGGGGCCTGCAGGACTCATTATGGATACAGAGAGAGGGGACAGAGAGCTGAGTTATCCCAGACCCACTGATGACCATGTGAGTCAGGGCTGGCTTTTATTCCTGGCTTTTGTTGTTGTGCAAACAAAATAAAGCAGGGTGATTAATGAGGGTTTTTTTTTTTTAATATAAATTACCAATAGGGGAGGCTCATATGCTAAACGCCTTACAATGTCTCCTAAAGAATCAAAATAAACACCTTCTACATCAAAAAGGAGGAGGCGGAGGAGGTGGAGAAGAAGGAGAAGAAGTTGTTGACCATTCTCGTGAGACATTTTCCAACAACTCACCAAATAGTACCGTGTTTCCGTTGATTTACGTTCAGGGCGATAATTTTATGGCCACTGGTTCTATCTGCAGCCACACATAGAGACAGACTTAAAAAGAGCCCTTTGTCCTTTCATAAACTGAAGGGACCTTTTCAAACATTAACTTAGTGATCTCTTCCCAACCCCCAAAGGTGGCAGGAAGGCAGCTAAGTTTTAGTATTCCGAGGAAGCATGGGAGGTAAGGGAGGTGACCTCCTCAAGGTCGGGGCTGTACCTTGAACTACAGAGGTGCGCATGTGAAGGCAATAAAGGTAATTCAAAAGGAAAGGGAATAAATTCCCAGCAGGTGCTAGAGAACAGTGCTCTCCACGTCTTAAGCTTTCAGAGCACGGCCTTCCTTTAAAGACCCCAGGTCTTAGAAGACAGACAAACAGAACAGTAGACCCCAACGGCTACTTCCCATTATTGATAAGGGATTTAGCTGTGCCCAGATATGTAACACAACACAAACTCCAGTCATAAGTATAAAGCTACAGATGGGAACAGAAAACGCACCAAGAAGAGTAGAATCTGCTCACACCACAGAACAGGGGAATGGGAAAGAAATTCTCTCCGGGGCCCCTCCAGACTTGGGCTCCCCAGCATCCTGGTCTTATGTTGCCTGGGTAACCTGAGCACATGGTCTTCATTTCCGGTCTCTGTTCCCACCGCGTGGAATAGTGGTTAAATGCCTCTTCTGGGCACCACTGTGATGAGCAAAGGTGGTCACTCACGTAGGACATTCTGCATGGGGCCCAGTGGGGTGGGCAGTGGGAAGAGAAAATTACTCACAGCCTTACCATAGGAACCTCCTAATTTTCTTGTGGTCCACAGAGGAAACCATGTTAGTCTCCAAAAATAAATACTTTGTTCTGATCCACGATTATGCTCTAAGTAGACACAGATAAAACCAGGAGTGACACCCATTAAAAATTTTAACTATATACCATATTCATTTATTATCAATCCACAGGATAATTTGATTGCTACATGAGCTCATAAAAGTTTTTTTTTCACCTTTACAAAATTAAAAAAAAAAATGTGCCACAAGGATGTAATAACAACTGCTGATAAACAAGAAAAGGAATCTTAAAATTATAAATTTGCTGTAGAAAAGATAAAAAACAATTCTATTTTATTTAGAATTTTACCTTGAATAAAATATTCCCCTGTATAAAAAATAAAAAAGCTTGCTCTGGTTAGAATTAGAGTATTTTTGTCTTCAAATCTGGGAATTTGCATAATATTTCCATGACAGTTTTCCTTTGTACCGCGTGGCATTCAAGCATAGCAGATTAGAAAGATTTTTTTTTCAAGCAGTCTTAAAATGGGACAGCTGTGGAGAAATTCATTTTCTTCTCCTCCTCCTCCTCCTCTAAGATGTGGAACAATTGCCTTTGAGGAGAGGAAAAGGAGAAAAGGAACAGGGTGGGCTGGGATGGAGGAGTTGTGGAGGGGGGGTGGGAAGTGGGCTGGGATGGAGGGGATGAGGAGGGAGGGGTGGGAAGTGGGCTGGGATGGAGGGGATGAGGAGGGAGGGGTGGGTAGTGGGCTGGGATGGAGGGGATGAGGAGGGAGGGGTGGGAAGTGGGCTGGGATGGAGGGGATGAGGAGGGAGGGGTGGGAAGTGGGCTGGGATGGAGGAGTTGTGGAGGGGGGGTGGGAAGTGGGCTGGGATGGAGGGGATGAGGAGGGAGGGGTAGGTAGTGGGCTGGGATGGAGGGGATGAGGAGGGAGGGGTGGGAAGTGGGCTGGGATGGAAGGGATGAGGAGGGAGGGGTAGGTAGTGGGCTGGGATGGAGGGGATGAGGAGGGAGGGGTGGGAAGTGGGCTGGGATGGAGGGGATGAGGAGGGAGGGGTGGGTAGTGGGCTGGGATGGAGGGGATGAGGAGGGAGGGGTGGGAAGTGGGCTGGGATGGAGGGGATGAGGAGGGAGGGGTGGGAAGTGGGCTGGGATGGAGGGGATGAAGAGGGAGGGGTGTATAATGGGCTAATGGGCACAGAAGGGGCGCCAAGTGTGCTGTGAAGGAGAGCAAGATCACAAGAAGGCCTATTTATTGTAAGTGCTTCGAGATAAGGTGCAGAGGCAGACCGCCACGTGACAGGTCCTGCCCTATGTACATATTCACAAGAATAAAAAATTCCAGCTAGTTCACATTTTCTCGCCCGTTCTGAGGCATCCACTCCACCATGCTGGCCTTGACCGTAGGCGATGCAGCACCTCCGCTGCCCATGTGGCTGTTGGTCCTTGAACTTGAGGGAGTAGCCCTGGGAGATCCAGCAGGTTCTAGAGATAACGCATCTCCGAGGGGCTGGAGTCCTGAGTTAAAAAGAAGCTCCTGCTCGGGAGGTGGACACAGCAATCAATCTTCTACTGTCAAGGCTTTTTCCCTTAGATTTGTCTAAGATAGGTATCAGAGAGAAAAAAAATAAAATACAAACAAATAACAACACAAAGCTAAGAAATCCCAACAACCACTGGGGAGAGAGTCAAAGGCTTAGCAGCTCTTGACACGGGCCTGGGTGATGTCAGATGTCTTCTTGATGACACTGGCCCGGGTCTCCCTGTCCGGCCGACTGCTGCTGGGCGT